>NC_088334.1:49185000-49510000 GCF_036884655.1 Musa acuminata AAA Group | reverse complement strand
GAATTCTGGGATATAAGCCTATGATAGTTCTTGTGAAGAATTATCGGTTTCACAAGGTTTGTAGCTTTTTCGCTTCATTTATTTTCTATTGAATACGTGGCTACATTCTCTGCCCTAGTTGGATCATGAGAATCTTTAACCACTTATAAGAAAGCCCCTACGTGTTGGTTGTGGTTGTGTCTGACAAAAGATTGACTGTTTGGCATTTTACAGCAAGTGTAAAGGTTATAAGTGCTGAAATGTAGATTGCTTGCTCATGGACAATTGAGGAGGTCGTTTGGTGATAGATATATTTCACGTAAATGGAGGCTCAGCGCTTTTGAATGATGGGCCAAATGTGTTTAATGATCGATAGCTACATTAAATGCTTGGGCCATGTGACTGATACACTAGGATGCTCTCACCAGTTGCCCCTAACTCCCAAGATTGAGTTGCTCCTGACTTGGGCAACATAGGATATTAAAGATGGTGTGTTGATCGAGGGCGACATGGTATGGTGTGTTGAGGCGACATCGCATGTGCATGGACGAGTACTCTTATTGTTTGCATGCCCCAACCAAGGGAGCATGACATGTTAGTTTCTCCATCCCGAGCGTGAGGGGATTAAATATCCTTATCTTCATCTTTGGTTCATTTCTACAAGAATATTGTAATCTTTTGTATTTGGCTCATTTATACTTCTTCTTAGCTAATATATATTGTTTACATTTTAAAATTTTCCAATCTTTACATCATGTATCTAGTCATAAAATTGTCTAAGATTTGTTATGAAAGAAGCAATGGGGCAGGACCAAGTAGACTTGTGGGACGTGATTCACTTGCGGTTGATGCAATCAAGGTTTAGGCCATTTAGGGTTTTGTTAGTCTGATTTAGTATAGATCTTTCTATTTCCCCACATGCAAGTGTTAGTTTCATATCTTTATTGATCGGCTGTCGTCACATGTTTGTTATTTTCTTTTAATATATTAATCACCCTGGCTTCTCAAACCAATTTATTATTATATGAGTTGCACTAGGGTCACGTTCTGAGTTGAATTTGACTCATTGATATAAAGCAAAAAGGTCAAGAGGCTTAAATGGGCTCGTTATAAGCTTCGGTTAGCTCAATTAGGAAAGTGCCAGATGTAGAGTTGCTCTATTATGATGACATGCTAATGGATTACAGCCAAAGTGTCTCACTTGTGGCAAAAAAGTGCAGTGTCACTGATCTCATTTTACAAAAGCAGTATCTTGATATGTGGTCACTTCACTGTTTTTTTTTTAACAAATAAAGTATGTAAATTGGTTGTGTCATCCTTCTTTCTTCTTATTTCTTTTTCCATCCTCTCTTAACCAAACCTATTTCTGTTCTCTTCTGTTTTCTCATTTGTTTTTAGAAATTAGAGCTTTTGCTTTGCAGCTGTAAGATGAACTCTTTTCTTTTCATTTGCAACCTCTCTGCTCTTGTTCCTAGCTTACCAGGGGATACATCCTATTAATTTGAGTTCTTTCTTTGGTACAGAATTTTTTTTACAATTGACGTATATTGCTCATTTGCTACTAAATATAATAAGTTTTAACTAGAATTTCTTTAATCTTTAATTTGGTTATTCTTTATAAATTATTAACCACAAGATGTTTCCAACAAATTGTACTTTGTTTGGGCACACGTCACAGTTCATAATATCCATCCCCTTTGTTCCCGATCTAAGCACCTTTTGAATTTTGTGGTTTCATATCTTGAAATTTATGTCATTGCATTATTCTCATTGAGGCACTGAAAATTGACTACTTAAATATCCAATATGACAAGGATTAAGGGAGATATGCCCCTTACAAGTTTGGAACAGGATTAATATCTATTCCATTCCATTGAAAATAGCAGAACAATTCTGTTTGAGTTTTTCTATCATAAACAGTCAGGGCCGGCTATTATAAACATTATAAGATTGTTAAAAATTTGGAACCTTTAATCAGAAAAATGATATGGAATTGTCTCTTGAAAAATCCAAATCACAAGTGTTGGGAAAGCCAAAATGGACTCTTCATGTATACCTGCTACTGTTACCAATTTCATTCTGGTAATGAGAAGTACTGGATGCCAGTTCTTAGCTTATATTCAATATATTCTTATTTTGGAACGTTTGTTTGTTGCACCTTGTTCTGTGTCCTGAGCCATCATGTATGCTCATCAAATAGGTACTTGCCCAAGGTGTTTAACAAATTTCAAGGTGCAGAAGGATTTCTGTTTCTCCAAGATGATATGATTCTTAACTATTGGAACCTACTTCAAGCTGACAAGGAAAAGCTGTGGATAACGAATAAGGCAATTACCTTTTTTGATTTGTTTTCTTGGTTACATTTTGTTGGTTTTCTTCTCAAATGATGCACTAAATGACTTGCTTTATCTACTTTCAGGTCCCTGAATCATGGGTTTCAGTTTCCACTGAGGGAAAGACTTCAGATTGGCATGTAAATCAAGGAACTTTAGTTAACCAAATTGTAGACAAATTCCCAGTTCATTTTCAGACCAGTTACAAACAGAGTACGACGGAAGGCAGGCTCATCATCTGTGGCAGTGAGATATTCTATGTTCCTCAGAGATTTGTTGGCGATTTCATTGACCTCGTAGAAATCATAGGGGATCAACGCATTCATCACAAAGTTGCGGTGCCAATGATTTTTCTGTCTATGGATGCACCGGAGAATTTTGATTCAAGTGCTCTTGCGACGGTGGTGTACAAAGCAGGCCTGTCGGCTAATGATTCTTTTGCGAGTTACTATACCGCCAATGTACCTGCCATTTATCCACTCAAGGTGCATCATGAGTATGATTTTGTGAAGCTAATAAGAGTTATGGCTTCAGGTGACCCTCTTCTGCAGGAACTGGTATGATAATGTATATTGATATTAGACCAAATCTACTTGAGTTTGCATGTTTCATCAGGTTCTCCACCTTCTGTAATCATCTTCTTTCTGTATGTTGTAATATTTTCATTTGAAAACAACATAGTCCTGCTCATTTCTTGATTCTGTAATTGTTAATCCAACAAGATAGAGGATGTTTTTGAGGTAATTGAGGTCCCATATATTCTGATTTAGCCTGGTTCAAACTCGGCAAATCATGTCTACTTGACTGTGAAAGTTGATGAATGACATATCTATGTACATATTAGATACATTAATAATGACATTTGAATTGCTAAATCGATTGCATCAGACTTCTATTTTGTATATGAATACTGTATGAAAACCCTAGTGAGTGCTAGTATGACTTCATCTCTTCCTTGAGAAGTTACCTTCTCATACTTCCCTATCCTATACCCTTCTCCAATAATGATTTCCTAATTATTCAAAACATGTCATTATTTTTTTTGAAACACATAAAGGGAAAAACATATCATAAATATTTTTATTTAATAAATTTGCATTTGGTCCCTTTTTTTCGGTACAATTTGTACTAAAAAAAATGTCAAATAACGGTGAAAATTATTGACACAGATATTTTCTTTTTAATTTATGTGCTCGTGATCACTTAGAATATTGAGAGAAGCTCAATTTTCATGTTACTACTACGACTGATCTCTACTTACTAATTTCTAATTAGTTTATCTTATTTTCTCTTATTTTAACTGACAACCGACCTCAATTTTTAATCGACCGTGGCCGGTCCGGTTCGTCTTTTCCTTGAAAAGTTGAGGCCGGGTCGAACCGGCTAAACGGTTCGGTGATCCGCCTGAGCCAACTGTTCGAACCGAAGCGGTCCTTTTAGAAGACATTTTAGTCTTTTCACGTAGAGACGAAACCGAGTCCACTGGTCTCGGAGCCGTCGTCCCTATCCCGCTCTCGTGACCGCCTACTCTCGCCGCCGCTCTCGTCGCTCCGTCAGTCCCTCTCCGGTTTCTTCTGAAAGCAAACGATCTTCTCTTTTACCATCCTCTTCAAAGTAGAGGAAACTACTAAGCTGTTTCAGCAATCTGTCCCTTTCTCTCATCTCTTCGATTCCGTGTTCGTCATTCCTCAAGTTTTTTCGTTTTCCTTTGATACTTCTGCTTTTTATTTCAGTCTAGTAGTTTTTGTAGGGTTACTTGTTCTTTAGTTTCCTTTATATTGTTTTCGGGTTGTTACTTTGGGGGTCGAAAAAGCTCTGTTTCTTGAAGAAGCCCTGTGCTCGGTGAATTGAAAGATCAACAAGGTCAACCCATCGAAAGTGGTAATTTTCTCTCTGAGTAATCTCTCTCTATATCAGGTTTATGAGAACCATTTCATTGTCTCGCCCTTTTGCAATTCAAGAGGTGAAAATTTAGTGTTAAAACAGGCACAGGTGAATAACTAAATAGGATAGAATGGCACCTTCAGCGGCTATTTTCTCTTCCGTCTTGTCCAATGCATTACTGTCGCCTATATGGGCATCTCGCTATTGGCGGAATGCTCTATTGCCCCCCGTAGCCCTTGCTAGCGTGCTAACCAGTGCCTCTAATCACAAGAATCATCACCGGAGTAGAAAAGAACACTGCTGGGTGGTGAGAAGAAAGGCCTCCATTGCCCACTCCTCGTTAGCAAAGGCGGTGACCACCACTGTGAGCAGTTCTCCAGCTCATGGGTAATTATTTTTTTCTCCTTGGCTAGTTTAATTTGCTCGGTCTTGGGGGTGCCTATTTGTGCCTTTTGAGCTCCATTTCTTGTGGTCTTTATCAGTTTCGCTCGGATTACATGGAAGCATTGGTTTTGTTTGTAATATTTACTAGTTCTTGCTATCACTTAAAAAGACTTTCCATAGTAAGCATCTCCTTGTAAGAAACATGAATCAAGCAGGAAGTTGGTTTGATTGATATTATTAGTTCATGAGAAGCATATTTTTAGTTTTTCTCTTCCTAATTGAAATTATTCTCCTTTAAGAATAGGTTAGTCCTTTTAAGTAATTGTATAGTTTTTTTCAGGTTCTCTTTATACTTAACTAGGCTCTCTTGTTGATGTGAATGGATACACATTGGCATGGATTGGTTCAATCTAATTAGAACCAATTTGGTCAAAACTCAGTAGAGTCAGTAGAATGAGTTTGGATGATCTATTTGATATTATAGGTATACAAGATGAGAAAAAGAAGTAACTGAGAAGTTTGTATTTTTTCACCTCTTTACGTTTTTTCTAGTTTATTTTTTCTCATTTGGTGCTTCTCTTTTACATAGTTTATAGCATTGTGTTTTTGTACCTTGATAAGTTTGAAGTCATTTATATGTTATCTGTCTACTTTAATAGACCATCCTTGATTCAGGTATCCAGAATACGATCGTTTGCTCCCTTGTCCATTTCAAAATGAGTCTCCAAGAGTTGAGCACCTTGTAGTCTTAGAAGGAGGACTTGTTCTTGATTGGATATCTAAAGCTTTGGATCTTCCTCCTTTGTAAGTGTATCTCCTTGTCTTATCTATTTAATATAAAGCATGTCAAGAAATAACTGATAACTAAGTTTTTGATTTTTAGTTTGGATATGTGTGTATGTTTCCAGTGAAATTAAAATGAGAAATAAATAACAAAAATCTGTTAGAAAAAGTTTCCTAGTAAGAGCTTCTCTTAAGAAGAAAAAAGTGCCTCTAACTAAAAATCAAGGGAACTAACTGGACAGCTATTACTGAGCAAGGTGCTTACAAGTTACAACCACTTGTGTATGTAGCCTACGAAGAGGTCATATGGAAGAAAACTTTCCTTTTCTATTAAATACATCATTCCAAGTATCCCATTAAAGAAGACCTGTAGAATTCTTCATGTATGACTCCTAATAGATGAATGATTTACTTGACCTATACTGGTTCGTATTACCGGTCCATACTGGTGTATCGACCAACTGTTGGTATGGTACATACCGAGCTGTACCGATACATGGTACACTAGGGTGAACTGATGTACCACTTGTACCGGTTCTCTATCGGACCGGTACATACCGCCCGTACTGAGCGGTATGCTTCGGTACATCAAACCTTACATATACTAATAAATAATTGTGGCAGCATACTAGTATTGTTGACTATTAACAGTGTCAAATAAAATGTGTATTGAATTACCAACAATGTTTTGATACAAATACAAGATAGCAACTTAAACTATTGATACTTAAAGTGTGTAAAGGAGGATTTATTCTTAGAACTTAGAAGCTTTTCAGACACCATGCAGTTGGAAAACCAACTGTTGTTAATGAAGATCAACTTATACTTTTCAGATTGTGTTTTGGAGCAACCCTCCAAAGTCGTAACTAAGCCTCTCTGCTTCAAAGGAAAGAGAATTCTTCAAAAGCTAATCCAAGTCTAATTGAAGGGAGAAGAAAGCTAAATTATGCTTAAAGTATAATTACCACGAGTTAAAACACCTATTTTTTCCAATAGGCATGCGTGTTTGTAGAAAGCTATATTTTAGTGTAATAACTAGTTGAAAAAAGAAGCCTTTTTAAATTATCATGCTGTTGCCGCCTAGCCTTAGCCAATTCTGTCTATGGGGGCTCTGCTCTATTATTTTATTTAGGGTAGACCAGGTATTTCATGGATGGCTTGACCCCTATGTCTGTTTTTGGGCTGGGAAAAAATTTTCCAAGTACTATTTGTAATTTTGTAGTCCTCTCCTAAATTTAGGATACCATCCAAGTATTGTAATTGGTTTTTTGGACTTTTTAAATCATCTTTGCTACTGTTTTTATTAGAATAGTACTCTATGACAGCCATTGCAGTGATCGTCACACTTCTACGAGGTCATACAAGGTCTAGCAGCCAATTTTGGTGTTTGGCTGGGTTTAGACTTTAGACCACCTCAAGTTCATGTCTGGGGTTCTTGTGCGGTGTGGTTTGTCTTAACATATAGCTTGAAGAAGGCACTGCGGTTGGATCTTCAAGAGTGAAAACTTCAGTACCCTGTAGAAGAACTAGTTTACCTCCTGTGACCAGGTGAGGGGATGAATAGAGCTATGTGCAATTTCCATCACAATAATGTTTTCCTTCCCTGACACCACAGTGAACACCATTTCATCAATCTCGGTCGATTGAGAGCACATTCATTTGGTGATCAGCACCTCCCAATGATGACGTGTAAACCCCTTCGATGAAAATTTTATTTTTAGAGTATACCAAAGAAGGAAATGTTCAGTATAGATTCTTGCTTAGCCCTTATAAATCATATAGTAACACCAACTATATTCTTAGTAACTGGTATCAGACACAATCTATTCATATGTATCTGTGTTCATTCTACATATTCATGTAGCTGGATGAAAGTAAAGATTACCAATTCCTCCAAAGAGTGGCATGACAGCTATATTATATTTCTTTGAATGAGGTTTTTTTTTTTTTGGCATTTTATAGTGTTCAGTCCTATTTTATCTAAACAAAAATATGTGGAGGATATTATGTATATTAGTACATTGAGCACTTCTGGAGAAAATTCATATAAAATAAGAGTTTCAAGGTTCAAATTATTAAGATATACCACATATAACCATCTTAAATACCGAAAGGTTCCTGCTTCTCAGGATTCCCTACTATTAGCTTATAAGTTCAGTTCCTATGATCAATCAGTGGACTGGTAGAATACAGGTAAGTTATGAATGAATAACTATATATAATAATTAATTTATAAAATTTGTAGGTGTCAAATTTGTTGTTTTCTTCTTTTTTTTTAATCAAATTCATTGTGCGATCATATCATGTGATCCAATCAAATTAATTTGTTCTCTTTTATCTTCCAAATGTCCTATATTGATCCGTATCCAAATGTTAAAAACCTTGATTTGGGTGAACATGAGAGATACATAATGTCATAGAGCTGAAGTTACCAAATTAATGATTGATTAGATCATCTGTAACATGTTATTTTTGGTCCCAAGTAAGAATCTGCAGGTTATGCATTTGAAATAGCTTTTGCTGATATGATGAAATAGGGAGCTGATGATTTAATTAGATATAATGCATGAAACACCCTTTACACAGATTACTGAATTTAATATGTCTCAGCACTTGCTAAGTAACTGTCATATTTTATATATGAAGGTTTGTTGCAGATCTTATCCATTTTGGGGCAGTGCATTATGCACTGGTCTGCCCAAAGCCGCCTCCAACTGCAACTCCCGAACAAATTCAAATCTATAAAGAAGTAACAGAGCCTTCAGTTTTGCAGAAGAGATCATCCATTAAGGGGAAAACTGTGAGAGAAGCCCAGAAAACTTTTAGAGTTGCTGATGCTAATCAATTTGTTGAAGCAGGAACTTACTTACGTGTGCATGTGCATCCAAAACGCTTCCCAAGGTAAACACTCTTGTTATCTGTGTTTCTGTAATAAAATTGAAGTTTTTGGAGACTATCTTATGTCTTTTACCTACAGTATCAGATGGGTGGTGTTCAATCCAGTGGTTTAGCTACCAGATAGTCTATGTTAGCATGACTCAATAGAGGGAATGTTCCACTGATTATGTTTTTCAACTCATATTTGCCATTTTTATTGACTTTATACTATAAATAGGTGCTATGAAATTGATTGGAAATCGAGAATCATAGCAGTTACCAGTACTTATGTCGTCCTCGACAAACCTGCTGCAACTTCAGTATGTAATTTATATCTTTTGTTATGAGTTCCTATACCTCTTACTCTTTTCTCTATCATATTTGTATCAATTCCATGTTATAAGTTTTTCATTTTGATGTGCACATGTTATAATTTTCCTATTTAGCTCGGGCCACATATCGGTTATCTGTCAAATCAGGAACTACCTGAAGTATGCCTGGTATTTAGAAACTTGGTAAAAATTTATAGAAGTTTTGTCAACCAACACAAGAAAGTTCACCTTAATTCTAATAGCTAGAATAATATATGATATAACTTAGTGCGACACAACTTGAAATGGTGAATATTTGTTCGAATTTGCCTCCTAAGTTTTTTTTAGGTATAAAAAAAGTTATTTAGAACTGAAGACCAGTGTTTGTTGTAAACCAGTAGCTATCAAATTGATTATTTCTGAAAAGGCACATTATAGATTTTACATCTAATCTTTTACAAAATATGTTCAGAAGTATACTAGAAACTATACAAGCAGAGTGAGTGTCTGAATTTTGTTAGACATAAAGGTTTTAGTTCTAATAGTGTGCCATTAGACATAAAGCAAGTACCGGGTTTTGAGTGCCGTTGGTAATATACGGGTGCAAGTTTGTTGTTTCTATGAAGTGTCCAGTTTGTTACTTGAAAGACTATTGTTGGAAGGGCAAATCCATAATTTTTAATTTTAAGTTGCTAGCCAATATTGATTATATTGAAATTGCATTAGACCCTTCTGGTGAATTGTGATTGATAAGCTTTTATCAGTTGTAGCATATTATAGTTAGCTTTTCCAGTATTATTCCACATGCTTTGATTGTCCTCCAGTTGATCGTGCTTTTACCATATCGTAGAGTACTTTGCATTGATATTACTAAGTAAAACCACAATTAAATTACTCGAAGTTTAAAATTTTGACCATACCAATTGATATGAACTGGTATTTATTGGTCTAACCAAATACCGGTATTGGAACATATAGTTTGTTCAAAATATCTGGTAATTTCATTTTTTTTCTATGAAGTGGTTGTCTATTCTTCGTTCATCCTTATTTTGGCTGGCCTTGTTCATCGTTTAATCCAATACCTCATGTTTCTTTATTTAAAGAGAATTTATCAACTTTGTGAATTAGGAACCTCAGTCACTTTTCACCTATCTCCGATTTTTTATGTAGTTTACAAATTTATTAGGGTTGTTGAGAAAGGTCAAAAGAGATGGTTGGACAAGAAGTCGTAGTTAGCTTTTTTAAATGTGATATTAAGATAGATTCATATTGATAGTTGAAGTGTCTTGAATTGGGAGCATGAAGAAAACTACCAGAAGTGATTATTATTTTGTATGCAAATCTAGTTTAAATTATTTTTTAGGGGGTTATTAACTTTTCTTATGGACTTCTTGCTGAATAGTTGATATTTTTTTTCTCACTTTTATCAATGACTCGTTCTAGCTAGTTGAAGGTGGTCATTTAGCTATGAGGCCTATAACATTTTTTTTCTGGGGAGGTTGGGCACAAAGGGGGAGCTATTCCCATAATTTTCTAATTTTTTAAGATAAGGAAAAGAAGAGGAGAAAAAGGAGAGGACATAAGAAAAGAAAGAAGAACGCAAAAGTACATAGGAAAACTAGGGAAAGAAGGAAATATCTAACTCTTCTAGCTGAACATTGCATGTAATGTTCAAGCTTTTTGTCCACTAGTCTAAGCCAAGAAAATATATGTAAAAAAGGGACGGTTTAGTGGACAAGTCCTTGTCATTGTAGGTTTGGAAAAGGTCTATAGACGTAGCCTTACTCTGCAATCAGAGTGGCTATTTCAGATTCGAAATCCATTCACCCAGGTTGCAAAGGAGAAATCTTGATGTGGCATAAGGTTATTCCCCTCTATGAAGCGAATACATGAAGCCCATCTGTATTATGTTCATCTAAGCTTTAAATATAAGAGTCGTGGCGGAACTTATTACATTTAACAAAGTTGATGTCCTTGGCTACAACTTGTACATAATGACATCGGCTAGTTCAAGATGATTGTAACACCAGTTGAGTATAATGGAAGTTCACTCATGACTCAGCAGTGTTAAAAGGTCAGAATGGAATAATGGAGGTGTTGGAAGGCTTTTAGGAGTTGAATTCTTCTGTTCTGTACTGAGATATAAACAGACAGATTTTCTTTTGTATGCAACTTTTTCTCAATTGTTTTGACATCTATATTCCATGATTTTTCTTGTTAATAAATAAGTTTTGTATAACAAACACAAATGTGTAACTCTGTGTTTAGGTAGGAGGAACAATAGATAACATCGAAGAATGCTGTGCAATGTTTGCTTCTCGTGCTTTAGGCTTTGAGACTCCTCTGAGGACCACCCATCAGATAGACAACTGTACAGAGGGCTGGTCAGTTTTTTACTTATTACTGAAGTACATTTCTGACGATGTATATGTGGCTAATGACTTCAAATCCTGATTCTGCAGTGTTGTATTGGCTAGAACAAAGGACTTTTGCTCTGAATTTCATGGAATGATCAGGGTATGTCTTTAAATATGTAACCGATTGTATATTTAACAGTATGCCATCCAATTCTTGTTTGATATCAACTCCAGAATCCTATCAGACTGGTATGCACCAGTTGATATGGTGCCAATACTGGTCAAAACACACCAAAATGATGTTAGTAAAATTATTCAATGTTGATATTGTGTTGGTGTACCATTTTAATCGTTACCCATCAGAAGTGGTATTGTACAGTCAATTTAAAATATTAAAATTTTGCAACAGTCTGCCATGACATAATTTATCATATGTAGATTTTATGCATCTCACTGAGTATTATGTGATGAACTTTGATTTTTGATACAGGAAAAAAGGGTGAAAAAATTGTATCTTGCTCTTGCTGCTGCACCTGTACCTGTTGGAATAATTACCCATTACATGCGTCCAGTGAATACTGCTCCAAGATTAGTTTCAGAAGGTAATGTCAGGTTTGATCTTTAATCTTTAGATCATTTCATTTTCTGATAGGGAACCTGCAGACTGCAGTAGTTAACTAAGATTGAGCATCCTGTCTCATTATACCTATAGATGTGTATAAGTTTGCATGTATACTATAAAGAGGGTTGAAAATTCGACACCGTCATGTAACTCTGATGGAAATGACCCACATCACCCAAAAGACTTGCAACTCCTATTTTTTGCAGGTTCCTTTACAAAGCTTCAAGCGGAGACCTGAAAGAAATAGAAGCAGTTTATAACTATGAATTTGTATTATGATTAAAATTATGGTTTACAAGATAGAAGCCAGCTAGAATGCAGTCTACATGGATCTCAAATTATCAATGTTGATTTATGATTCTCAAAACAAATCAAACCTGTCCATGCAGTCCAAAATCATATTGTTCAACAAACCAGTCAAAACTAAACACTTAAAATGACCTTTGAGGACTTTAATAAGCTGAACAGAGCCACATGCTTGAGAGTATGTTGGTGTCAACTCAAGCCAGTATACATTCGCTATATATGCCTCCACCAAATTTTTTTAAAAAAATCCCTTATTCTTTTATGTGATTACTGTCTACTACGTCTATAAATATATTGTTTCTATTTTTTTCCTTCTCACACCCAAATGCCTGTGGTACACATGATCACATCAGCCACACTTGGCACACTCTGTTACTGTGGGTGCATGCATCTAGTAAATTATTGATTAGCATTCTTCACTTGGTTAGTTTTCTAGGACAAAAATAATATGTTGATCAAAATTTCTCGCAAAAGCCAAATTTACTTTGTACAATGGCTTGTAAATGGTGTTTATAGTAAATGGTCTGTGGCAAGGTTTTGTATTATCGGTTGGTATAGTTTGTACCAATCGGTATTTACTTGTCCAAGCAAGGACCGGTAGCAGACTATACGGTTTGGTATGATGGTTTGACACTAGTAGATATAAATTTTTTTTTTTTTCTGTTGGCACCAGGCTATACAGGTCAGTATACAACTTAGTACACTAGTGCCATAGTGATCCAGTAGATTACCGAAACCTGGATTAAGATTTAAAACCTTAGCATGTGATATACATTAGTTTTTTCTTAAATTCCAACCAGATATAAATGGCTTTAATTTTTCCACAGGGAAGATGCTAGGATGGTTTTTTTTGAATGGTGATTTTTTTTTTAGTTTTGCACAAATAAGCTTTCATCTACCACTATGTTTTTTCTAATTTATCTTATGGAATCTCAACAGGATTTTCTATTATATAGATCTAGTTGTTTTTGAAGATCATAACAAGTATCAAAAGCATTATGAAATAGAAACATGAGATACTTATGTTGCATTTTTTTTATTTACAAATCATGCTGTCATTTTTTGATAATTGAGATTAAATTGATTATGAAATTTTCATTATTGTAGATATCATCGGTGGATGGCATCTCTGTCAACTGGAAGTTTTGGAATGCAAGGAGGTTATGTGGCCTGCTGCTAAAGTTATGGAAACCCATAATGTTGAAGATTGTGGGTGGCCCTTTAAAAAAGTTGCCTATGAATGTAAAATCAATCTTTTGACTGGTAAAACTCATCAGGTACTTTGATTTACTTACGGTATTGATATATAGATCAAGGCTATGACAAATGTTAATCTTATAGTTAAATGTATTAGACTGGGTCCTAGCCTTTAGTTATCAGAGGTAAAACAGCTTTTGTGGAGGTTAGTGTGAGATTTATTATATCACTTATCGAAGTGTGCTCTCACATGAGAATGAGTATTAAACGTGTGGGACCTTTTCAAGGATGCATATGAAGCATAGGTTCTACAAAAATAGAAGTTTTCAAATGCCTGATTCATCAAAGGAAACAAAAAGATGTATCCTAGGAGCATGATAGAGCATCCTTGTCGCAATATTACTTTGATCTTTCTCCACATACTGTTAGACAATAATATATTGTTTGATGATTGATTGTGTTTGATACAGATCAGAGCACAGTTTTCCGCCATTGGTGCGCCTATTGTGGGGGACTCGATGTACATCCCATCTGTTATGGCCAAAACGGCTAATCCTTCAATCAACCCATTTGATAGAAAATGGAAGGAATATGCTACTGAGGATGAGAAGATGGCAGCTATAGAACAATGGATCGCACAGCATGGGAAAGAACCTTATGCAGCTATAGGTCTTCAGGCTTCCCATATCTCATGGGATGATGGTAATTGTTCTTACGAGGCTGGTGCGCCATGGTGGAGATCAACAGACCAATAAACTACCCCAATATATCGCATGGTAACTTATCATCGAGATGAGATTCGAGCATCTTCAGGGATGGTAGAACCAATAGCTTTTGATGGTCCTCCATATATGATGGTGCAGTTTAAGCAGAGAATGTCAAACGTTGATATCTTTTTTGCAAGGAAGTCCAAAAAAAAAAGTCTCCAAGTGGTCTATGCTTGTATTTGTAACAATCTACAATTGAATTTTGTGACAAGTTCTTTTCTTCTAGCTGCATTAGTATTGGCCATTCACCAGATTGACAGTCGTATGAAATAGTTTTCCTTGGATAATTTATGCGGTTGCAAATCTGATATGTTCATCTGTGTTGTTCTCATCTTATTGTTAAGCAGACATGTCAGTGAGTTGTTTCTTTGAATTCACGGTGGAGCTAAGTAGCAATTCCTATGTATGCTACGGAACCGATTCGAATTGGAGTTCAACTCGGTCGGGCTCAGTTCAAGTCAAATTACAGTGAATCAGACAGAGTTGAACCGAACCAAATCTTCACTGAACCGGTTCAAGTCGGATGAGGAAAGCAGCCTCACCTGCGTCGTCGACCACCCGTGCACAACCGCCGGCATCCTCGCCGCTTCCTGTCATTGTGATCGACTGGGGGTGTCAAGTGGCTGCGACACATCCTCTCTCGCCTACGTAATGCACGACGACAAGGAACGATCGAGAAAGGTGAGGAGCAATCGGACCATCTTCTTCCCCGCTCGCGGACATGACTCATTGCCTTCCCTCGCTCCTATATAAATGGAGTTTCAAGGAACAGTGGAGGAAGGTGTGAGGAAGAAGAGGTAAGAAGAGATAGATCTCCCACTACTCCAGCCCCATCTAACCAAAGCTGGGTATGGGTATGGGTATGGGTATGGGTATGGCCAACTTTTGGTCAATTGGGGTAATTTTGAAATTTTGATAGTACTTTATTCATGTGCATATCCAATCCAATAAAGCACTTTTGAACTTTGATATTTGTTTCATATGACACTACACTATGGTTGATTCTCTACCTATGAACCCACTTGAGTATGAGATAAACTTATAGGGAATAATTCATTATATAAGGTTGTGATCAATTAAAATCAAGATGCATAATAAGGTTATAACATATTTTTCACTTAAAAAGAAATCTAATGTTATTGTATTACTTAAAAAAAAATTCAAAGTAAAAAAAATGGAGCTCTTATGTTGATGAAAGCTAAAAATAAAAACTAGCTCTATATAGTTCAAGTCTCAACAATAATAGGAGAAGTTGTCTTTGAATCCTCTCTCTTGTACAAAGACTAAAGTTTATTAGGCGATATAAAGTTATCAAAATTATAACAATGTGAGCACTATATTTTTAGAAAACAATATAAGTTTTTTTTTCCTCTGATCAATATCACATAAAGAGAATTCTTAACTACACCCACTCAGAGGCGTCATCATTAACGACTTCTCAAAAAAAGGTATGGATATATTTTGTTAAGCACGTGATGTCTTTCATAAATTTCAAATATGAAAAAATATGTTGAAGAAATAAATTTGGAGGTATATTTGAATAATAAAAATCTAGAATTTTATAGTATCTAATTTAATAATTAGCATGGGAAGGAATTATTTATCACTGTATAGTGTCTCACACTTCAGAATAGAATGACCTAACGAAAAGGATAAACTATATCATTTTGGAAAGGGTGAGGTCTATGATTTCAAATGCTAAACTTTTGGAGTCATTCCCGGCTGAGACAGCATTGACCATATGATACTTGACAAATAAATTGTTATCATTTATCATTGAGTACACGATAAGAGGAGTGGAGTGGAACCCCCGCCTCTTATTCACATTTAAATTTTTTTTAAGTATTAAGTATATGCTAAGGTGAACAATAATAAACTAGAACTTAAGTCAAAATATTATATTTTCTTAGGTTATTTCTTAGGGATAAAAGGCTCCAAAGTCTGATGATATCAACCAGTTGATCATAATTCTGTCAAAGATCCTTAAACTATTCATAGAGAATCAATGACAAGAGCTAAAGCTAAAAAGATGAAAGAAGCATTAATTTGTTTATTGGAAGGAGTAAGTTAGTCAAAAGTCGGTCGAGGTTCTATGGATGCAAGAAGATCATAAAATAATCAACGTGATTCAAATAAGTCCAAATCATGAAAAGAAAGCTCAACTTTAGGAGAGTGATGAATTTTAGCCCATTTTGAAGAATAAAAGTTATTCAGTCATGTTAGATCATATTAAAAATTATGAGCTTATTCATCTACATTCAACTATTCAAATAAGTTCAAGAAAAATTCATGAATGATCTAGAATTGGGAAGATGAATATTATTTAATATATTTAATGGATTCATTGTCTCAGTGCTTATCCTTTGTACTATATAAAAAAGGTTGACTCTCTTTGTAATCAAACAATTCAGAAGTATAATCATCTTTCAATGGTAAGTGTTTTGTTTTTAAGTTTTTGCATGAACTTTAAAATTTATCAAACTTTTTGCGTTTAAAACTCAAAAAGCTTTGTTTTTCCTTTCAACTTATCAAACTTTTTAGTTAATGACCTTTCAAGGGAATCAAAATATTGTTCTAATTATTTCATCAATTTTTTATTGATAAAGTGATTATAATAGTTTCTATTACTTTAATCTTGAACGATCCGTCTTATTTCAATTCATTAAAGGATATTAATTTGTATTTCATATGTATCAAAGCTCTTTAGATATCGGGGTATATGATTGCTAAGTTGATAATTTCTATCATTTGGTATAAACTAGTAAGTTAAATCATAATTTTGCCAAAGGCTCTTTAACTATTCACGAATGATCAATGACAAAAGCTAAAGCTAAAAGGATGAAAAACCTTAACTTATTTATTGGATAATATCTAGAAATAGCAAGCTAGTCAATACTCGGTTAAGATTCTATGGATACAAGAAGAGCATAAAATGATTTCAAATAAGTAGAAAGTCAAACCTTAAGAGAATAATAAATTTTAGCCTATTTTGAAGAATAAAAGTCATTGAGTGGACCATATTAGAAATTATGAGCTTATCTACATTCAATCATTTAAATACGTTCAAGGTAGATTGATGGATGATCTATATTCATGAATTGGGAATATGAATATCATTTAATGCATTTAATGGATTCATTCATTTGTACTTGATATTTGTATAATATAAGCAAGACTAACTCTATTTATAACTAGACAATTTAGAAGTATAATCACCTTTGAGTATTTTGTTTTTAAATTCTTACCCTGACTTTTGAACTTATTAAGCTTTTATGTTCAAAACCCAAAAATCTTTACTTTTCTTTTTAATTTATCAAACTTCTTAGTTTATGATGTTTTAAGGGAATGAAAGTATTATTTCAATTATTTCATCAATTTTTCATTGATAAAGTGATTAAAATAGTTTCTCTTACTTTAATATGGAACGATTCATCTTATTGTAATTTATTAGAGGGTGTCAATTCGTATTCCATATGTATCATAGCCTTTTAGCTATTGGGGTGTATGATTACTAAGTTGATGATTTTCACATATCCAAATAGCTAAAGAGCTATGATATATATGGAATGAGAATTGACACCTTTTAATAAATTAAAATAAGATAGATCAAAGTAAGAGAAACTATTCTAATTACTTTATCAATGAAAAATTGATGAAATAATTAGAACAATACTTTGATTCTCTTAAAGTATCACAAACTAAGAAGTTTGATAAATTAATAGGAAAAGCAAAGATTTTTAGGTTTTGAACAAAAAAGCTTGATAAGTTTTCAAAGTTTATGCAAGAACTTAAAAACAAAATACTCACCGATGTTAAAAGATGATTATACTTCTAAATTTTTTGATTATAAAAAGAGTCGACCTTATTTATATAGTACAGAGGTCAAGTATAAAGAAAATAAATCCATTAAATACATTAAATGATATTCACATTCCCAATTCATAATTGTAGATCATTCATGAATCTGTCTTCAACTTATTTGGATGGCTAAATATAAATCATTCATGAATAAGCATATAATTTCTAATATGGGCATACATGACTTAATGACGTTTATTCTTCAAAATGAGCTAAAATTCGTCATTCTTTCAAGAGTTTTCTCTTTATGATTTTGACTTATTTGAATCATATTGATCATTTTAGGCTTTTCTTGCATCCATAGAATATTGATCAAGTCGTGACCAACTTACTTCTCTCATATCATTGATCTTCCATTTATAGTTAAAGGGTCTTGGGTAGAATTATGATCAATTTACTGATTCATATCATCTGGTGCCTAAACAAATTTAAAGCATTTCATAGAGAAATTATTTTTGACAAATAGGTGATACTATAAAAATATAGGAAGGAGGCTACAATAGAATATAGAATTCGTTTAACAAGGAGTTTTGACTCTAGAACTATCCTGTGCACCTAAAAAACCTATCGTTTCTGGAAGATGAAAAATATGAAGAGGAATCACAATCGGTCAACAAGGAGCACCCCTCCTACATTGCTCTCAACCAGCCTTCTCGTGGATCGTATTCGAACCTAAAATATGTGAACATATAAGGAGGCTTTTAGTGGTCTAAACTCAAAGAAGTGCATTAAGCAATGATAGAAGAATTTTATTTGCTATTGAAGAACTGTATTTAGGAATCGGTGAAGCCTCCACCCAATAAAAAAACTAGCTGGGTGCAAGTGCACCTTTAAGATCAGAGAAATGGGGCAGTTTTAAGAGATATGACCAAATGGTAAGGATCGATTATAAAGATATATTTTTTCCTATATGTAAAACATGTCTATTCGAGTATTGTTGAGTTAAGAGTAGTTAGATTGGAAGACGATATTTCTTCGTAGAGATTTAGAAAAGGAGATCTACATGGATCAACCAAAATAGTTCGAGAAGAAGGGGAAGGAGAACCAATTTTGTTTACTAAACAAGTCCCTGTACGACGGCAAACAATCTCCAAAATAATGGCATAAACGATCTCCCTGTGCATCGAGCTTCAGCTTATTGCCGTATGCGGCATTAAGCTGTGTGAGAACCAGAGCTGAACCGGCCCAATTCTTCACCAAACGATCTCCCTCACGTGTATCGCCGCGTCGTCGCCTGCGTTCCTTGCCGCAGCGCTCTTAACCATGCTTGTGCTTGCACCGTCGCCCGCGATCCTCACGGCGGCCTGCGGTTCTCACCGCTCGACCAATGTTCGCTACGGTCGACTGGGTGTCGAGCGGCTGCAACACTTCCTCTCTCACAGGTGAGCAGCCGTCAGGCCGTCTTCCTGTCCGCTCGCGAGCGCGACTCATTGCCTTCCCTCGCTCCTATAAATGGAGCTTCAAGGAACAGGCGACGAAGGTGCGAGGAAGACGTGAGAGAGATCTCCCACTGCTCATCCTTGTCTCCAACGTCGCATCTTCTCTGACGTGAACTCCGGTCGCCGATCTCATCACCGACCGAGCACTGTGCTTGTTGCAGCCACCGCAGAGTAGATAGGACGAGAAGTTGACTGCCGTCCCCTACGTGGAATATTTGACATTTAGGTTTGAAAGATAACATTTAAAGTCCCATATGTGGAATATTTGACGTGTATATTACAAATAAAAATAAAAGCAAATTGTATCAAGCTTACTTATGATCCAACTTTCTTGAATTTTAAATGTGTGTCATATAACTAATTTGTCCAATCCAATAAAATATTTAGATATACTAATATGAAATGCTCTATAAAAAAAAGGAAAAATAAACAGAACAAAAATAAAGCATGAGCCATAAACTTATATGAATAATAGATAAAGTAGTATCCTTACTTATAAAAAAAGAAGAAAAGATTAAACTAAGATTTTGTGCACAACACAAGAAGAATGATTGAATAATATATGCAAATGTTTTAGGCATAAGGAAAATTTATATGAGAGCTCATTGGATACTTAATCTTTTTTGGTGACCATGAATGTAGTAGATTAATTTTTTAAAACATTTATATGTATATTTGTGTATTATCTATTTGTATATTTATGTTTATGAGGCATGTATTATGTACTTTGCTAATTGAGTTTACAAATTGTCATATATGTCAAAACAGTCTATATTTTATGGTTAAAAAAAAGGGGATCAACTACTTATTATGGTTCATCAAATTGTATCGGAAACATGATCGCGATGAAAATTTTTTTATCGGTCGATCCCTTATTAGTGAAATTTGCTTTTTTTATTTTTGCTATGATTGTGATTTTTTCTTACTATAGTAAATAAAACATAGTTTTAAAAGCATTTTTGGTCAATTAAGGTAATAATGCATTTAAATTGATAAACAATAAGATGTTTGATATTTAAGATAATCAAATAAACTCAATTAGACTAGAGAATTGCCAACTACTTATAATTTAATCATACAAATCAGCTAAAATATTATCGATGATAATGTAATTGAGTCGGGAATATAATTTTAAAATAAAAATGTGATTATAATTCGTGATTATAGTATCATTTAATACCTCATGTGGGCCTCCATGGGCTTTCGTCACGTGCAAGACACATGTCTTGTGCCATCTCAAAATATTGATCGCTGGAACAAAAGTAACCTTCTACAGCTAAGCCTGATAAGATTGCTAGCTAAGTCGTGATTGGTCGTATTAATGGCCCGATCACGTGGATCCCACCTTCTGCGTCCAATAACAAAACAGGTGAGGGATCGAGTCGTCGTCCGGTAAAAGACGCTCGCCACGTAAACCAATCGGCGGAGATCATAGTTCTACTTCGGTCCGCGCCGGGTTGGTTCCAGAGAGGCTTTTCCCTCTCCCCGGGGGATCTGCTCCACCCAGACTTCTAATTCCAACTCCCACGTCAGGCTCCATCACCGTGCATCGCGCCGCTCCCCGAACGCATGATTCACCCGGGTCCCACAAAGCCGTGTCGCTTGCGAGCCACATACCCACGTGGCGGTCATCTACTGGCTGGACCGTGAAAATTCTGCGTTAGACGCCCCTGCATGGATCCGCCCATATTGCTCCGTCGTATTATATTCCACCAACAAATAATCCCCAAATCAAACATATTAATCGCAGGCATATGGAGACGAACTCACATTAATATTAGGAAGACCAGCCGGGTCGGTATGTTTTGCAGATACGTCCCTGTGAAAGGATTAATTAGTAATAGAAAAATTATTTGAGGGCCTCATGTGAATTATTGTCACCACGATATATGAGGGAAAAAAAAGGGTGAGAGACCCCCAAATCTCGATCTCTTAATCGTCTCTCTTGCCCTCTCTCTTTCTCTCTCTCTCTCTCTCTCTCTCTCTCTTGTGTGGGAAGCGTCCGACCGCGAAGACAAACCTCCCACCGCCGCCCGAAATCGCCCGATATATCGCCTAATCCCGCTACCGATTCGCCTCTCCTCCGCCGCCTCCCCTAGCCCTCCTCTTCTCCCCCCCTTTCTTTTTTCCCCTTTTATTTGGTGGAAAAAGGGTGATTAAGATTAAAAAAAATCGAATAATTGGGGGTAAAAATCATCCGTTCTCTCGTTCCGTCTCTCTATCCTCAACCGGTTTCGACCGCCGCCCTCCGGCGCACGATGCTAGCCTGCGCCGCCGGCCGTCCTCTATAAATGCCCTTATCCCACCGAACCACCTCGATCTCGTGCCGTCGGGTCCCGAGGTGCGTCTCTTGAGCGCCAAATTCGTCCCCCGCCTCTTTGATTTTTCTTTCTTGTCTTGGACGGGGTTTCTCGTAGGGTGCCCTTCCAATCAGGATTTGTTCGCATCGTCCATCTTGTCGCTAGGTTTTCTATGGGGTTTTGGAGATTAATTTTGGGTTTCTCTTGCCTTCGATCATCCGATCCGTTCTTTTCTTGTGTTGGATTTGGTCGTTTGGAGGTCGATCAGTGTGGAGCCATAAGTGTGGTTTTCATCGGGTTTTCTCTTATCGGATTTTTGATCGCTCCTTTCCTGATGTAATTCGAATGGTTCTGGGATTTGCTTGCAAGATTTGTTCGTTACACATAACTTCTGCTCTGCAAGCCTCCGATTTCTGGGCATCAATTCTTTTTCTTCATGACAAGAAGTTGTTTTCGATGAAATGATAGCTGGTCGTCTCGGTTCGGTACCATGACTTCGTGTTTCTCTTTCTGCGTGTTATATCTTGGTCTTCTCAACTGGATCTCAAGTGGCCGAGGTTGTTAAATGGCTCTTCATTATGAGCTTGCATGATCTCGAGTTCAAAATGGAGCTTTCTAGTTGTATTTTATTTATAAATTGCTATAGAAAAGAATATAGCTTTAAGCTTTCGTAGTATCAAATATGCTGAATTAAAGAAAAATCCTTCTTTTTGCTCCATATTCTTGCAGTACGTTTTTGCGTGGAAGAATCTCTATGTCAGGGTAAATGGCATTCTTCAGGAACTATAATAGCAAAATAAATTCTGGACACAACCTTGATGAGAAGGTAGAGGAGGATAGACCAGCTGAAGACTATAATTCTGTAGGGAATAGAAATGTGGATGTCAATGTCAACTATAATGACGCTGACATGACAGGAGATGCTAATCAGAATGAGGAAGAACAATTTAATACTGGCAGACTGCAAATTGACAACTCTGAAGGAGATGCAAGTGGGAAGCTTGGAAAGAGAGCAGCTCCTACCGGTGCATGGGGCTCAAAATTTTGGAAGGTCTGCCAACCAATGTCTGATTCTGGGGATGCAGAGTATGATCATAATGATTTAGGTGAGGATGCTGGAGATAATTATTCGGAAGATTCGAATGGGCAGAAAGATAGGAGACAGTCCCAAAGAGAACATGTAGAAGTACCAGCAGAGGAAATGCTCTCTGATGATTACTATGAGCAGGATGGCGAGGAACAAAGTGACTCCCTACATGGCAGCGGACCGAGCCATCTAAATGTAGCTGGTTCCAGGTTACTAACACAACCAGTTTCTGTCAGTAAGAGCATCGCAAAAGGTGCCAAAGTGGCGAGGCACGAAGAATACAATGATGATGGTGATGATGATGACGATTATGATGAAGATGATGAGGAAGAAGGTTATGTTAATGTCATCCACCACATCCTTTTAGTATCCTTTTCGCTTCTGTTTGCACAATTGAACTACTTTTTGGTGTCAGTACTTGTAACCTTGTTACTTCTGTTTTATTTTCAGAAGACGATCCAGATGATGCTGATTTTGAGCCAGAGTCTAGTGATACAGGCAAGGGCAGAAAAAGCAAGGTTGGCTTGTCATATACTGTTCTTTATATTATCATGAGAAGTATTTTCAGTCTTTGGTTGTTCGATTGGAAAAAAATTGCTTTACTTTTCTCAAAATCTGTAGATACTTTCTCACTTGAGCATTGAGTTTATGACAATATTCTGTCACCATAATAGTTCGGTGCTTCCATTTCCTCAATTTTCTCACCTTGACTTAGAATCATTGTTAGTTACATGGACAACCTTGTTAGTGATAGATGTAAGCTTGACACCATGAATGAATCAAATGAAAATATAGTTCAAATAGATGATCTGGAAGTTCTGGAAAAGTAAAACTTAACATCTTGGATCTATTGTTCATGGAAGGGGATGCTGCAAAAGGTTTTTGTGTAAGTCCAGAATGGGATGTTTAAAACAGGAGAGCATGTAGAGTACCATGTATTTGTCGGGTACTCCTTTGATTGATATGAGAATTCTGTAAGATTAAAGGAGAATTTTAGAAGATAATTCTAAAGCAAGACATTTTTTTGGGCATTGGATGTTGGGAGACAGGATATATATAAGCTCATACTATATAAATTTGGGTTTGAGGTGGGTGCCTTTTCCCATGAGAGAAGATACAATAATTGATTAGTTTTATGAATAAATAGAGATTGATGAGGATAACGTGAAAAAATTGCTGAAAGTTTTGAAAGCTTGTCCAAGAAAGGGTTATATATGTACAATGACAAGGAGATGATTTTTGGACCTATGGACCTGGTGGTTGGAGCAAAGCTAAAGGCTAAAAAGGATTTAGTTTGTAATGATATGGATTAAGAAATGATATGGTCACACTTGGATGATCTAGTTGCATATGGGGATGGCATGAAAAAAAATTGAAGTTTCATCAACATGTTTTTTCTTAAATTCTTTTGATTCAGATCCTTGATAAGGAACAGTTTATGCAACTTTTGGATAAGGATTTACTTGGAGGAAGAATAGTCTTGTTGAAACTGTTTTATGTATTATTCAGTACCCACTACATGGTTGACGTGGATCATCTGGATAACTATGTCCATATCGGAGCATATAAAAATTTCTTAATCTTGTGTCTGATGGTGGTTAAAACCAGTTAAAAAGGCAGAAAAGAATATAGAACATGCACTGGAAAAGTTGATTTCTTGAAGGAATGTTTGGGTGAGAATAGTTGCTAAAGTGTTATCAACATTTTGTACAGTAAAGTGTAGTTGCTTTGAAATCGAGTCTAGCTAAAAAAACTCAGATTAAGAGGAGAAGGTTGTTTTATTTTAGCATTCATATATGTTAAAAGATTGGTATTGGAATTGAGATCAGATAGGGACGTTATGGTTGAGATTGACAATATCAATCTAATTAGATTAGCCAAATAGAAGTCAGACAAGATGGTGATTTAGATTTTAGAACATCAAAAATAAAAACATAAAATAGTAAAACAATTACATAAAGTAAAATAACATTTAAGAAAATGAAAATATCCTATGCTGACAGATCATTTATGCTCATTTTATAAGATGTCTTACTTTGAAAAAACATGATATTATATAATAGATAATAGTAAAAAATAGTTGAGACCAATTCATTAAAAAAGCTATGATGTACTTATTGGAAATCATTATTATCATTCAATATTACTATAAATAATTGGGGATGGTTGAGTGCATTAAGGATCCTGCTATTTTGAGTTCTGAGGATGAGGGGGATTAGTATACGACACCTTACCCTTGCAAGTAAATAGTTGTTTCCATGAAGTTATAGTAAATCAAGGAATCCAACTTTAAGTAGGCCTGGTTTCATCTGGCATACTGACATGTACTGCAATACCAATGTGTTGGAGGTGAGAGGAGGAGGACCGAAAAAGAGGCAGCCAGTGGATGGACATGCATTAGTGGATGATGGTGGCCGGGCAACAACGAGATGAAGAGGTCTTGTGAATCATGAGCCACCCACCACGATTGGAGCAGACCAGGTCCCCCCAAATGGGGCGGACCAAGCTTCCCGATCGGAAAACCATCCTGTCAAGAAATTCAAGTAAAAGATGGTTCTTTTTCATATAACTAACTCTCATATGATTGTGGATATTCAAACCTTTTCTTTTTTCTGCTGTTTTCCTTTTCTTGTAGGGTAAAGAGTCTGATTAGTTACTTGACACTAAAAATAGAGAACACCTGTTTACTGGATGGCTATAAACTATAATTTTTTGCCAGGATACTTTCTAAAATTTGATCAAGTTTTGTTGTTTAATGTAATCCAAAGAAAATTCCATGTGCTTTTTTTATCGGATTTGCACATCTCAGTGAGTAATTTTTGATGTAACTCCATCTCCAAAACCTGCTGTTTATTAACTGAATTTAGTATGCTTTTGCTTGCTATGTGCTTACTCTTGCTGAATTGCAGGAAAAAGCATCAGACAGTGATGATTTTGATGACGACAATGAAGATGACATTGATCTCTCTGAGGAAGATGATAATGATTATTTTGATAATCGACGAAGACGAATGCCACGTAAAGTTGGACAAAGTTTGAAACAGAAAGACACTAAACCTTCTGTAAATATACGACGAAAAAGAGGCAGAACTTTTTCAGATGAAGAATATCATTCATCAGGAAATGACTTAGAAGAAGATAGTGAAGAAGACCTCAGTCGTAAGGCAAGGAGTTCATCTCAGTCACGCAAGAGAGGTGGGGGCAACTCTACCATGACTGCAAATACCAATCTTATCAGCAGTGAACTTCGGACGTCTGGTAGGTTGGTAAAAAAAGTTTCTTATGCTGAAAGTGAAGAAAGCGAGGATGTTGACGAGGAGAAATCAAACAAATTTCAAAAGGTTTGGATTTCTATGGAATTTTACTTATTAATCTTTGTTATTGTTGGCAGTTGTTTTGTTGCTATTATTGGAGTTACTTTAAGGGTGCTGCTACACCATTGAATCACAAAATTATCATTTTGGCACTCAAGTGAATTAAAAGTTCATGTGAGGCATAAAAGGGAATTGAGAACTTCAATTGTGTACATATCTCATGGAGCCAATTACCGGTTCAATGGTCATTAGTTGGCAGAAGTGACTATGGAGTTACTCCAAGAGGAGCCATTTAACTTATCACTTTTCTGTTTACTTTATGTATACTCATGTATACTTAAATACGTAAGGTTTTAGGTGTGTGCATGTGTTGCTAGTGTATCAATATATATATATTTTTGCACTTGAAATCATAATAATCTTTCTTTCCTTGATCTGAAGATATATGCTTGGCAGTTACCTCACCGTAGTTCCATTTAATCACCTTTTGCTTATAGAAAACCCAGAGTGCTATCTTGATTGCACATAAACTTCTATATGAATGATCTTCTATTCTGGTTCATATTCATACTACTGATCCATTTCACTCATGTTCAAGTTTTTAACTGTAATAGTCTTATTTTTGTTAATTAGGAGGATGCTGAGGAAGATGATGGTGATTCAATTGAAAAGGTGCTTTGGCACCAGCCCAAAGGTACGGCTGAAGATGCTATGAGGGACAACAGATCAACCCAACCTGTTGTATTTAGTAGTATTTCAGACTCCGAACCTGTTTGGGATGATGTTGAGTTTTATGTAAAATGGAAAGGACAATCATATCTTCACTGTGAATGGAAATCATTTGCCGATCTCCAAAATGTAAGATGTACAATTTGGCCACATATTTGTTGGTGCAATGTGCAAATTCTCTATTTATTTATTTTTCCTTGACATTGAATATTGACTCTGTATCATGAAATCACCTGATGGTTCCGGATTTACCAGCTTAGTGGATTCAAGAAGGTACTTAACTACATAAAAAGGGCAACGGAGGAAAGACGACACAAAAAGGCCTTGTCACGTGAGGAGGTGATAACCTACCTCGGTATTTTCTTCTTTTAAACTTGATAAAAAACTGTGTTAATTTGATTCATTTTCTGATGGTTTTACTTGTATTTTTTTTTCTGATGTTTTTACTTGTATTTTTTGGATACAAGTTAATTAGAAATATAATTACTACTGAATTTGGTGCAACAAAACAACTGGTAAAATTGCATCTACATGGTTATGTTAACAAATTTACACTGCATAATTATTAATTTATGAGGCTGCCCTATTATGTCCGCATGGAATATGGTTCTTGGCGAAGACAAATTAGGTAAAGTTGGTACAATTGTTTCTAATTCCGAAGGTTTTCATAGTCATATTTTGTGATAGCATTAATTCTACTCTTTGTTTCTGCTTTAGCTTTTATTGGTTACCTTCTACTTTTTGTAGTGAGTTTAGAAAACATCAGCCAGCTTTATAATGGATGCATCGGGTTGTAGTTCTTTTTCCTTATAAGAAGGATAGATGTGGGCCTATCAGAACTTTATATCATCGATGGAGTAAAATAATTGTTGTACTATCATAAGCAGTTGTAGTTTCTTTTCTCGTATACATATCAACGTGACCTTAATATGATGGTGTAGTTAATTAAAAAAATCAGGTTCACATTTATATTCTCTTAACTGTATCATGCTTAAGACTATTGAAAAGGATGAAGCAATCTTTAAAGGTTTGCTCGCTGGAGATTGGTTTGTTTACATAGTTTACAGATTATGTCTTAATCTTACATTTTTGATGAGAAATCTTGTCTTTATCCACTGTACTTGTTGTCTTCTGAATCATCTCACAAGCAACCTTTGTTTTGGAACGTCCACCTGCGTATTCAGTATGTTTCTTTTGGTATATTTATGGTGGTGACTGAAAAGTTTTATGGTGGCAATGCATAAAAATGGTGGTCTTAATTTAAAATCACCGGATCACATTTTTATCCATATTGGCCCATTCGAGCATTTAGTTCAGTTGCTGATTTGTATTATATTGTGTCATTGTCTGCACTTCTTTCTTATTAGATGGTTTGCATCGTTTCCTTCTGAATTTTGTGATGAAAACAACAACTTAATTAATTTAAAAATGATATTTAATATACTCTGATGGATGCCACTTTTTAGTTTTGTATGAAACTTTGTGCCTTTTCCTTATGTCTGCAATATTTTTGTATATTGGGAACAAGTGATTTAATTTTTTTTCTTTGAACAGATTGAAGTTCATGATGTTAGTAAGGAAATGGAGTTAGACCTTCTCAAGCAATACAGCCAGGTTGTATTTGCTATCATCTTTTATCTTTATAATTCACTCTTATGTTTTTTGGTACCAATATTTCCCCCATGATGATGGTCCTTCAACTGGCTTGTGGTTGCGTGATGATCAGGTAGAAAGGATATTTGCAGATAGGATCAGTAAAATTGGTGGTGATGATGTGGTACCAGAGTATTTGGTCAAGTGGCAAGGACTTTCTTATGCTGAAGCAACTTGGTATGATTTTTCTCTTAATATAGTCGTGGACAAGAATACAGTAGATGCTCTGCACAAACATGTAAACTAAATGGACAGCAACTAGAATGAGAAGGTATCGCTGCACATATTGATATAGAGTATGCTGGATAATTGTACATGTTAACACCAACATATTACTTTAATCTGACTAAGAAAAACGTTTCTCTTTAGTGTTTTTCTTAAATGTGAAGTTGTGAACTTTAATTGGTTGTGGCATTCTTGGGTTGTTTATCAGTAGTTCGAAAACAAACCTCTGACTGATGTAGTAATACTAGTTCACTGAAAGTTGCTTTAATGATGACATCCTTCTTGAGAATGATGCCTCTTATCTTGTTGAGATTTAAGCTTCAGAGGAGGAAAACTGAAGGATTTATTTTGTTTATGAGGGATCAGTGATGATGACAATAGTGGGGCATTGATGACAAGGTCTGTGGTAATAATGGTGGCTGCATCTGTGGTGATTATGAGTTATGAGTCTTATTTATGACTATTAACAAAGATGGCAGGCAATGATGACAACATGCTCAACTTATTAAAGAGAAGCTTTGTAGAACTTCGGAAAATTATTGAAGTAGTTTGTCAAAGCCTGATTAAGATTGAAAAGCTAGAAAACTAATTTTTTTGATTTAACTAAATTTTTGTTTCTTATTTGTTCAGCTTTTCATCATTCTTACAAATTTTTTTCTGGCATCTTTTGTTTTGATTTGCATACTAGTTTAAATGAATTTTTATACACCTTTAGTAGGTTTTGTCAAGCCATTCTCATTTTTTCCCTTTATTTTGTATTCTGCTAGCTAAATTTGCAAGGCAGATGAATGAGGCAGAAAAGCTTTCAAAATTTCATTTATTTATATTATTCTTTGTTTCTGATTGATTAATGAGTTGCATTTACTATTCATTGTAGACTGGTGTTTCACTTTATTAGGGCTGCTTTTTGTAAATTCTTGTGAATCTTCAGCGACATTTTTCATATGTTGTCTAAATCTGCTGATCTTAAAAACATCGTTATTGCTCTCTTTTCTAATATATCTGAAACATATCTTCATATTTAGGTTTTAGCTTTGGCTAGTTAAAGGATCTTGACGGACAATCTCATACTTCTACTCACTCTCTAAATCATTCTAAAATGAAGTTGCAATAGTATAGTTACTGCTTTTGTGATCTTTCTTTGCATTGTTTTTCACTTTTTCTACTGTTTTCAGATCTGGTACTGATTTTATCATAACTTTCTATTTTACTCTGGATCACTCCTCCTTTCATGTTTCACATATACTATCATAAAATGCGCCATGATTCACTTAGGCATGTCCCACACTTCATGCCTGCGCTCTACGAGATCTTAGTGTCTCAGTGCACATTGACTCTTTGATAACCTGATGATTGATATTGGACACAGTTTTGGAAATTTAGCAGCACTGCATCTTAGGAGGTTGAAACATATCATGTTCACGGGGAACTATGAGAGATGAGTACAAGTTCTGTTTCATTTCTTCCTTTAGCATGTATATGTTTGTGGTTGATTATAAAGATCATTGAGAATACAGATATAATCTGTCACCAAGCATTTTGGTACAGGGGAATGTAAGTAATACCTCAAAACCATGTTGTTGGCAATTTGTCGGGGAATGTAATATAGATTATGAGATGGTCTTACATATTTCAATGATCTACTTGCTTAGCTTGAAAAACTATTGCTCATCGCTTATCATCTGTTTGACCATGTCACTTCGGATGGAGAACGTTCCATATATTAGTATTGTCCTTATTGGATGCTGTTTAATAGGTTAACGCACATCCATGTTTTGTTGAGGATTCGATAGTCGATACAGTATATTACCTCTGGAAGAAGATGGTTTGAGCTGATAATTAGTTGTAAAGAAGACTGTACACAGGGTTGCTTTATGTATAGTTATGGCTTTATGTCCATAAATTAAAACCTTTTTTTGCTATAAATAAGTATTTCCATGTTTTCCTTGGAATATTGTAATTTTGCATTTGTTTCAAGTTAATAATTGATTGTGGTGAAGACTGTGCACATGGTAATTTTGGTATACTGTTGTTTTCATTATGCCCTAAAACTAAAAACCTTTGTTTTTTTTTTTTTGTAATAAAGTGAGGTATTACTTTAAAGAAAAATGTTGTTAACCTCTTCCTGCAAATGCTCGTCACATATGAATTACTGGTGCCACTATCTTACCGCAGGGAAAAGGATACTGATATTGCTTTTGCTCAGGATGCAATTGATGAATACAAGGTACAATTATATGTGAATTTGTCTAAACTCTTTAGACAGTATGTTTGATTTCTTAATGTTTATGAAACTTTACAAGCTGTTGTTTCATTGATAGATTGGCTCCATGGGTGTTTTCTCACCATTAAATTTTGTCAATTGCAGTGTCACTTGATATCCAAATTCTTTAGTTCTCTTTGGCCTTTTTTGCTCATGACACCACTGGCTAGAAATGATTTGTCACCTTACTGGTGCACTTTGGTCATGTTCAAACATTTTGAGAGTTCCCTCATTTTATCTTGAATACTTCTTTTTTCCATAAATGCAAACATCTTTAATGCTTCAACTAAAGTTTGCAATTTCGGGTACTGGACCTGTGCCAGTCCCTGGTTGGACCTGTACGGACGCATTCTGTTTTTAGCATATCAATACACAGTTAGCCATAATATATCGTAGTAGCATTGGGGATGGAGATCATGAAGGAAGGAGGAAGAGGAAGGCAAACAAAGAAGAAGAGGAGGAGATGTACTGGAGCTGCTGGAGTTATCAGCAGGTGGAGGGCATGTGGGTCACTGGTTAGACCTGTAAATTCCAGCTGAACCGTATTGAACTGGTCAAGATTAAAATCCTTGGCTTCAACTATTGAGACTGTACATACTAAGCATCAAGGTACGTTGCAGTAGGAGGAAAACTTGGGCAAAACAATCTCAAATGAGAGGGTTGATAACATGTTTTGCAATACTGTACCATACCGCTCGGTATGGACGGTCCGTACCAGTCCGATTGAGGACTGATATAGATGATACATCAGTACATCTTAGTGTATTGTGTGTCGGTACGCTCGGTATAGCTCGGTACTTATCGTACCGATAGCTGATCGGTATACCGGTACGATATGGTATTCAGAACCTTGGTTGATAGTATTGATACTAATTCCCAAAAGCTGGGTTATATATCAAGACTTAGTCATTCTTTACTGGCTAAGACTATCATCAATTTTTTTTAACTCATAGAAACTAGTGTCTTGTTTAGGCTTATACTTTAGCTCATGGAGTGAATATGATGTTCTTCTGACTGAGTTTAGAAATTTGATATTGTGTGTTGCTGAAGCAGATGATATAACAGACTGCAGAAAAGATGTAGCGGAGGGTTGAATTTTGGGTCTATATTGGGTTTTAGCAGCCTGGCAAACCAGTATGTCAATGGGGATTTAGATTTTAACATTCTGATAGAAGAGGCTGTCTTGGAAAAAAGGAAAAGGATAACAACACGGGCAAATGAAACAAAAACATATTTGCATATCTAATAAATTTTTTCATGTAACATGGTTGGTGACCTGACTGTAAAGGTTTGAACCCTAAACTAGCTTGAAACTCCTTTGTATTGTTAGGGGCCTGGTCTGTTAGTTGAAAAATTATTGGAATTATTCAAAGCATTTAACATATGACACGAAAAGCAAAGGTCAAAAGATTGTATAAATCATTTTGTTGCAGTAGTGCTGGTTAGCTGGTCTGGTATATACTGCATGTTTTGTAAGTATATTGGGGACAATAAACTAAGTATATTGGAGACAGTAAACGCATATGGATTTTCTCTTGCAAGCAAGCAAAGGGCGGTTTCTGTGTTTGGGTAATTTAGTGCAATTCTTTTTTCATGTTTTTTTTGATACATGAACAAAACTTCAATAGCAGTGTTATTTTGAAGTCTTCTAGTTTGAATTAAATTATTATTTCCTCTTCTAGTTTCTGCTCATTATTTGTTTTGAAAGCAAATAACAGCTTTAGTTCTTCTGTTTCAGCATAGAAGAACTCCAAGGTGTTAAACATATAAGCAGAATTCATTCTGAGTCACATAATTGGGCTAATAGTTGTCTCTTTTAGATTGTATGATACTTTTCAGTTGAAAAGGAACTGAAGTGGCTAGTGGCATTTTTGGCTGTTTTTTTTTTCCTTCTTTCTGATCTCTCTCTTCTTTTTCCTCTTAGTGGCTACATAATATCAGTTTTGCCTCAAGGTTTCTTCATTGATCAATCACTAAAATATGTCTGATTCAACAATAACTTTCAGTCTGCAAATGTTCATCAATTATTATTTACATTTTTATTTGCTGTTCCTTTCTTCTGCTATTAATATTGCTTTCTTTAGCAGTCATTTTTCTTTTTCCGTATATTTTATTAGGATAATCTATGGCTTGATCTGGAACTGTTTTCATGCTTTTAATGAGAGCTAAAAGGTGACTGCAACCATAATGTATAGGTGGTATATAGATTGTAGACTCCTTATTTTGATTAGTCAGCACTATTCATATATATTGGTATGCCACAAATTACTGCCATTCATTTGTAGCTTTGTGGATGTATGTGTTTTCTTTGTTTGTTCATATACAGTTTTCCTGTATCAGGTTCGTGAAGCTGCCACAACTGTACAAGGAAAAACGGTCGATTTTCAGCGGAAGAATAGCAAAGGTTTGCTGTATTCCATGCATTCATGTCATAAACATATGTTTAACATGCTGGACTGTTAGGTGAAATTGATATGTGCTATCTTGTCTTTTTTCTTGGGTCATTCCTTTGATCTTAAAAACTTGGTTAAACATAGATGTCGAAGCATTATTAGAATGACAACATTCTAAAGTAGAACTCACAACCTGGGAACAAAATTGAAGAATTACTTATCTTTAAATATTTTACAAATATTTATATAAACAAAAATATGTTTTTATATCATCCAGAAAATTTAATTTCATAACACATGCAACTCATAATGTGCATGACAAGCTGATGTGCAAGACATGTGAATAGATGAGTTGGGTTTTGAGTTGTAAAGCAAGGTTCATCATACCGTAATGTACCGCTCGGTGTGAGTGGTATGCATTGGTCCATTAGAGGACCGTTATGGGTGATGTATACTGGTATGTTGGTACATCCCATCGTATCATGTGTTGGTATAATTCGGTACATACTGTATCGATGGTTGGTTGGTATACTGAGACGGACTGCTAAGGAAAACCATGTTATAAAGTAAGTTGATTTTTTAGGAATTGAGATGTTAATTTTTGTTTGAAAGCACGGTTCACAATTTTGTGTCAGTGACTATACCGGTCTGGCTTTGGCGGTACAGGCCCCGGTACTGGGCATACCGTCTGTTTTACAGTGGTTCTTGTACTGGTAACCGGGCAGCATTGCAATCCTTGTTTGAATGTATTGTCAGGATATTGTTATGTGTTAACTGTCTAATTCTTCATACTGTTTATAGATTTATCTGATCAAGTTTGTATTATTGGTTTATTTAATCAAATTGGCACTAGAAATAGATAAATGGTCTTTTTTCTTCTATTTTTGGGTTTGGTTTTAGCTAGTCTGCGAAGGCTTGATGAACAGCCTGAATGGCTGAAGGGGGGCAAACTTCGTGATTATCAGCTTGAGGGATTGAATTTCCTGGTTAACAGGTTCTCTCACTTACCTGAATCAATTCATGTTATTCAATGTCAGATAAGATGTTTAATAATGGCCTTCTTGCAACACAGTTGGAGAAATGATACAAATGTTATTTTAGCTGATGAAATGGGCCTTGGTAAAACTGTCCAGTCAGTTTCTATGTTAGGATTTCTACAGGTATGTTGCTTTAATATTCTGTCGTTTCCTTAGCAATATACTCTTCTTTTTTGGTTAAGGCATCAATTCTTTTATTCTTCATTATTGCAGAATGCTCAACAGATACAAGGGCCTTTTCTTGTTGTTGTACCTCTCTCAACACTATCAAACTGGGCACGAGAATTTAAAAAATGGCTTCCTGAAATGAATATTGTTGTGTATGTTGGAAATCGTGCTAGCAGAGAGGTAAATCATTTGTGCAATTTTTTTTCTCAATTTTATGGCCATAATAACTGGAGGAAAATATTCTTTTGATAAAAAATGAACTTAATTTGTATTGTGAACTTTAATGTATTATTGTTTCTTCTTCTTCTTCCTCTTTTTTTTTTTCGTTTTAGCTTTCGAGTCTTCTGCAGGTTGAATGTGTAGTAATTTCTCATGGGCATTTCTATATTAGATCATTTCTATGCTGTATCTTGTAATCCTTACCTTATAGCAATTGCGGGGGATGAAGAAAGATGAAAGGATTTGTTGGATCACTGACCAACAGAAGATGAAGATATATCCTCTCCTTATCTTCATCTGTTTCTTTTTTCCTCCTTTGCTGCCATGCAGAGGCAATCTATGCTTTCTTTTTCTTCTGTAACATGCATGGGTTAGGATTAATTTTATTTCTAGATATCTTTATGTTGACTATTCTTCTAGTTTTTGTTCTTTTAAGTTTCTGATAGTTTCCTGGACGTCTTTGATTGCCAGAATGCGGCTGATGTGGTTGCATAGCGTCTAAGTGATGGGAATCAATTTGGCAACTTATCTGCTTTCAATAAACTCTATTTTTTCAATCAGGAGATTGAATGCATGATGATTAATGAATATGATGGTATCTAGTTAATGTAAGAAGTCTTGTAAGCCATTCTGATTTTAAACATTATCTAAATTAGATTAGAAGTTGCTGCAGCATTATGAGGAACTGGATGGATCTTTCCTGTTCAAGAGAAACACGGGAAAAATTATGGCAATGACCATTATACATTTTGAGAAAAACAATAAGCTGTGGTTGATTTAAAGTCGGGAGGCATAGCAATCAATCCACTAAATGATATTCTCATTGAAATAGAAGAACTTGAGCCAGATATAGGATTAGATATCTATAACTTAAATTTTTTGTCAACCAGATAAAGTTTTCTGTTACATCTTGTCAAATAATTAATTAATTGTAAAATATTTTTTGTATAAACCCTAGAGCTTGACCTATTTGTTAATTATTTTCTCCTTGATTTACTTTTCAGACCAGGTCGACTGTTACTACATGATTTTTTACTTTTCTTGAAGCAGGTTTGTCAACAATTTGAGTTTTACACAAATAGAAAGAGTGGCAGAAATATCAAGTTTGACACATTGTTAACTACATATGAAGTGATATTAAAAGATAAGGTGGTATTATCTAAAATTAGATGGAACTACCTTATGGTTGACGAGGCGCACAGACTAAAAAATAGTGAAGCATCATTATACACTACTCTCCTGGTATTGCTCATATCTCACCTCTATACTTTGCTTTATAACAGATTGTTTTATGTGACTCATTTTGTGACACAGGAATTCAACACCAAAAACAAACTCCTTATTACTGGTACACCACTGCAGAACAGTGTCGAGGAATTATGGTGAATGTTAATTCTCTTGAAGTTTCTATTCATAGTATAGATTTAATTGAATTTGTTGTGTGTTTCAGATTTGTCTTGCTCAAGGTATATGAATGCCATATTTAGCTCTTAATTTGCTTCTAGATAGAATCATATTGTGGTTTAGTTTCACGAAGGCATTGTTGCACTTTGTACATACCTTTTTTAATATTATATGGAAACTACAATTCTACAACCATTATATACTCTAGTATTTGTTAAATGACTTTATCTCTTCCATGCCTTGTGAAATAGTTTGTTCAAGAACCATCATATATAAAATGTTATGAGAGAGATGAAAGTCCTGAAATTTATGGTTAATGGATTTGAGAAATATTGGTTGTTTGCTCCATTAGCTATATAGAGTTGCTTACACCATTAGCTATATAGTAAATGCAAACAATCGATATCCGGTCAATATATGAATCCATGCTTTACTCTATCGTATTCAAAAAGGTTATCTAGAAGTTCTGTTTGTGTTATTCTTTCCTAATTTAGTATCCAATTCATTTTATTTCGAAAATAAATGCATGTCGCCAAGGTAATTCCTAAGACTGATTATTTTGTTGTCAGCATCCTAAACCACAATTTGTGGCCATCAGCCCTAGATCCATGTTGTAATTTTCTCAAGAATGATGTAAATGAAGTTTGGTTCTCTCCAATTCATTTGTAATGATCAGGTGCTCTAGATAAATGATCAAGCTAGAATGCTTGGTTCCTTAGATTTATATAAGAAACCAATATGTTTACCATGCTTAATCAACATGGAACTAAATGCATTCAGAAGTTTGGTTTAAGCATTTCTTTCAAGTTACAATGTTGATTTCATATTCTTGGTTGTTTTTCTGTAAATCAAGGTAAACTCAAACTTTGCCGAACATAGTGGCTACTACCTCAATTTCACTTAATAATCAAGATGTCATGATTATTACTAGGTGATGTTGGATGTAGTAGCCACTAATTAGGTGTGACTTGTATATTTATGTAGTATGAGTTTTTAATTATGTATTTGTAATTCATGTATTGCATTTTTAAGATCATACATTTGTAGAAGTATTTTATGCATGTATTCTTGACATATGGTTTACAAGAGGTGTGAAAAATTAAAAACATAGATTGATTCATTATTGAAAAAAAGAGGTTTACAATATCTATATCAAAGGTATCCTAGCATTGGTCAGCAGCGAGAAGGGGGTAGGAGGAGGTGAAGGAGAAGGAAAGGATTAGGAGGAATATGAGATGGAGGAAGAGAAGGTGCAGAAGTATTGAAAGTGACACGGCAGCAGGCAGCATGAGGGAGCAAGCAGTGGTCGATGTCGGATCACAGCGAAAGCACAAGGCAGACGATAATCAGGGGAGAGAAGAGGAGCATAAGGATGGGAGAATTAGGAGAAAGAGGCATTAAAAAGTATATAGACAACCTGTCAAATAGAAAAAAAGAGATTAAATTAATTTCGAATTGGACCTTTCGTGCTCCTGAGCCAGGGTGGTCTTACTGTCCGATCAACTTAAAGTATATAGACAACCTGTCAAATTGAAAAAAAATAGATTAAATTAATTTCAAATTGGACCTTTCGTGCTCCTGAGCCAGGGTGGTCTTACTGTCCGATCAACCTAGTGGTAACCATCTTATTGGATCGGACCAGGCAAGAAACCTTGGTCAGTTTGCCTGTTCAAGTCAAAATCAGAAACACTGTTGTACCTCCTGGTTTGGGATCGAAACAAGAAAATAAAAATGAAAAAGAGGGTTTATTGGATCCAAAACTGACATCTGTTGGACGGCCACCAAATATCGGCATACCAGTTCAGTCAATGATTGGTATTAGTATTGGATCAAGATTTAGTGGTTGGTTATATTATACTGATCGAACAAATACGTAATCAGGTATCGCCCAATATCTATTGATCCAATTAGTAATGGATAACTGTACACTATAGGTACCACTCAGTATTCAAATATAATCAACTTGTTTTGGTGATATTTGGTAGTGTGGGTAGGTATACCATATAATATACTGTGCTGGTCCATTTGGAACTGAACTAGGGGATTATGTATATGTGGTGAGGCAAATAGTCCCACCCAAATAATGATCTGGTTCTGGGACTGTTTGACCAAAATCAGGTAGTCTTGTACTGTCCTGTAGCAGCAGATATAACTGACTCATCACACATTATTGAATTCTTTCTCACCACCACGAAATAAGCAGTATGGAATAGTATAAAAATCAATGGCTGATTGTACTTTTTACAAAACCTTTTTTGCTTGTGTCAGCAGTCTCACTAATGATACCGCAAAGATATCTGTAAACAGCTTTTGTGGTTGATCTCCCGGCCCTACTAGATCACAACCAACACTATCAGAAAGTATATTGTTTGATGGATTTAACTTTTCTGTATTTGGTTTCTTAAGTAAGAATTATTTATTATCAGCTTTGTTCTTGATTGGGTACTGACTTGAAAAAAAAAGCCTTGATATTGTGTGAAAAAGGAGATGGGGAATTTATTATTTTAATTGCCTCACTATGACTTTGAATATTGGAGTGCCTGCAAGTTTATTCTGTATTCTCTACTTGAGAGCAATTTTCTTTTTCAAGGAATCACTGTTAGAGGATTATGCTTAACATGCCTCATGTGGGGTTTGATATTAAAGTTTGTGCATGTTATAGTGTACTTGTTATTTACAAGTTTATTGCTTTTAATAACCTATATTTCCACTGCTCATCTTAGTTTGTCCTTGCTGTATTGTCGACAGGTCCCTTCTGCATTTTCTTGATCCCGAAAAATTTATTAACAAGGATGATTTTGTTGAGAAATACAAAAATCTGAGCTCCTTCAATGAAATTCAGGTGCATTACATATCATCCAGCTAGCTTTTCTATTTCGACATATATTATTGGATATGATAATGCAAACTATTTTTTTGTGCATAAAAAGTGCAAATCTTTGTGTATAGCTTGCCAATCTCCATAAGGAATTGAGGCCACACATTCTTCGAAGAATCATAAAAGATGTGGAGAAGTCCTTACCTCCAAAAATTGAACGCATTCTTAGGGTGGAAATGTCTCCTCTTCAGAAGCAGTAAGATTTCTCACCCTATGCGATTGGTCGACCATAAACTTTTTGTTTCTGAGTGAACTGGATATTATCTGCTATTACATATATTCTGACAGGTACTATAAGTGGATTTTGGAGCGTAATTTTCACAATCTAAACAAAGGAGTTCGTGGAAATCAGGTCTGCCCTTCAACCATTACTCCATGATATGCATGAGTATAGTATTTATGTCAGTTATATGTCATACTTGATGAAAATCTTGTTGTAGATCTAAGTGGATTGTATGGCACTATAACTGCTATGAATTAGTTTAAGACAGTATTGTTATTCTGCCTTATTATCATTCATCTGTTTAATGTTATTAGTTGATATCAGATATTTCAATATCAGTCCATACTAATTTCGGTGACTGGTTGGACTGGCATAATATTGATAAACTGACCCATACCACCTTACACACTGGATTCAACAAGAAAAATAAATAAATAATGACCAGTGTGACCTATATGGCCTTGTACCAGTCCTTGGACAGATAACACTAAAATTTGATTCCTTTGTTAGTGTTCTTCCATATATATATATATATATATATATATGTATAATGTTTTGGTTTTCTATGCAATTATTTTCGTGTTTGTGACCAAAACCATGCACAATAAATTGCTTACAACTAATTGTAATTTATATTTGGTGAATCTCAATGGTCCAACATGATCATATCATAACAAACATCTTATGCCTGTCATTTCTTTAATTAATGATCATATCATAATTAGCATCATATAATAAGAAGTCTATCTAATTGGTACCTAATTGGACCTAAATTCAAGTAATTAAGCTAATAAAGTTGGTTTGGATTTACCTAATTTTGTAGAAATATCTGGCTGGATCTTCAATTCCAACTTTCCCCTCAAGAAATTGGGCTTTTCCCTTCAACTATTGCTTGAATCTGGAAGAGGTTTGGATGTGATTTGGCAGAATTGGGGGGAAATTTGGTAAGAGAAAGGAATGAGAGTGAGAGAGGGTGCTGTGCTGTACTTGGAAAAGAATGGGAAAAGAGGGCTGAATGGCACAGCTTTGAAGTCACAAAGAGACCCCAATAGGTATTTTTGAGTATAATCACCCCAGATGGGCTTACTGGATGGTAAACCCTATTTTGGCAATGAACCACGTAGTTCACTGTGGTCCGTGTGCCATTAGCCTGCCTGAATGGTGTCTATCGGGAGGTGCACACCAATCCACGTATATACTATATATTACTGTAATTTAAAGATCCAATTTGAGTTTAGATATGAATAAGTTTGTAGTACTTTTCAAGAGTAGCATCTTAGTGACATGCAATTTTAAGGCCAATATAATTATGTATCATCAGCAACATGAGTCGAAAAAGCTTTTGGGCAATTGGTATGTGACTATCATCTGTTTCTCTAAGTTCATGGATTTATTTTCTTAAGTATTTGTGAGTTTCTTTTTTCTTGTTTCAAACTATTCTGGAATCTAGGTAATAGCGAGTGTCACTGAAAGTTTGGAACTTTGTTTTCATATGGGTAAGGGTGTCCATGTGATGGCAGCATGTTTGTTGTTTATAGGAGGCTTTACAGTAGGTATGTTGATCCAAATGCATGTAAATGATTAAACGAATAAATCCATTGATTTATTTTACTTCTAAATGGGAGTAGAAAGAAATATTTAGTATGTATTATTTCTTAGACTTCTAGATGTTTCTGAGACTTCCAAGATAATGATTATTATCTTTTTGAACATTATGCAGGTTTCACTTTTAAATATTGTTGTTGAGTTGAAGAAATGCTGCAACCATCCTTTCTTGTTCGAGAGTGCTGATCATGGTTATGGTGGAGATAATGGCACTAGTGATATTAATAAAGTTGAGCGAATAGTTATGAGCAGCGGGAAATTAGTAATTCTTGACAAACTACTTATTAGGTTGAGAGAGACAAATCATCGTGTATTAATATTCTCACAGGTTTGTATTTTCTGTTCTGCCAGTACAACTTGAACTAGTGCAAAGATCAGCTATACTTTTTGCAATTTCTCTTTACATGGTCAGGCAATTTTTTGGGTGGAAAACAAGCCGTAATCCTAATTTAATTGGCCTTCTATTTGTAAGATTTGTTTCAAGTAAGTTACAGAACTTACTAGTTAGTGGGCATTAATCATTCGGAGGTATGTTACTCCTATATATAATGACTTCTGAGTGATTAAGATAAAGGTTATTTTGTGATAATGCAATGCTATTTTGTCCATGTCTCATTTTCCTTTATCATGATAAAACTGGCATCTAATTCAGAAAACAGGGTACAACTTAGATTGGGTTAGTGATGTACTGGTTCTTGGTTTGTCCAGTAGTCTATAATCTATCTAATCACGAAAATGAGGTTGATATTAGATTGGCCTAGTGACATACAAATTTGAGGATTGTTACTTCTAATTTACATGTGACGTCTTTTGTGGTATATTTAACAAAACTAAAATTCCTTGTTTCGGAATTGCTTTTACTCTGCAAATGCTTTATTTATGTGATTTCTAAGTGTTTCTTTGCTTCTTGAATCTGTGTGTTTTTGTATTAACTTGATGCAACATCATTTCTAATGCTTCATCATGTCAAGAATTTTGACACAGATTTTATAATTAAAGGCACTTGTTTCCCATTTAATTGCTTTTAGAAGGAAACAATATTTGGAATGTGCATTATGTATCTTTTGGTTGAATAGATTATTGATCTTATGAACAACCAGCAATGAAGAACTTTATGTTTCATCACCTTATTTCATTTTTGACTATATCATAATTGAATATTGGGGTTTTTATTATAATCATAATATAATTGAACAATCCTATTTCCCTTTTTCCCTTGCATGTTGAAAAAAAATAATACGATACAATTGGATGTTGAGTATATTCAAGTGCTTGAGATTGGAATTTTATTTTGTTTTAAGAGAGACAATGCTGCTTTGTTCTAAACCTCTGCTGATATCGTATGTATTTGTTCCACTCTTTATAAAGTCATAGCTTCAGATGGATGTGGCATTAGAGCCATTTTTCCCATTATTCAGATGAATCTGGAGAGGTTAGACTCTGGCACCCAGCACTGGATTTAGTAGGCTCAAGATGTACACATGTTGAGGTTTTCACAAAATTATCTAGTACAAAACCATAATAAGATTATTTTCATGTATTTTGACTTTTGATGGAGGAATGGTCATTTTTGCCTAATGTTCCATGAATGACTTCGTCAATGCACCAGATCAACTTGATTTGATACTTCTGATTGATAAAGATTGGAAGAAGGAAGGTCCTTTAAGTTAGTCAATTCTAAGAAAAAGAATTAATGAGTTAAAATTACTCATAAAGATGCGAATCAAAATATACCAAAGGGTTGAATATTTACTTTGATGAGGCAATGATGGAGATATAAAAGGTAACTTAGAGGTTCAACCATTATGATTCTGGAGGTTCGCATATATAATGACAACCTGGTATAGTGTGTGTTTTGACCAACTGTAAGTTCTCTGGGATGTGAAATGTTACTTGAGCTATTGATGCCAGATCTGCAATGGTATTTTTTTAATGTTTTTTAGAATTGCTTCTTTCACCAACAGAACTATGTAAAATACTGCTTACTGGTGTGCCATTTTGATATGCAGATGGTTAGAATGTTGGACATACTTGCCGAGTATTTATCTTTTAGGGGATTCCAATTTCAGAGGCTTGATGGTAGTACGAGAGCTGATCTTCGTCACCAGGCCATGGAACACTTCAATGCGCCTGGAAGTGATGATTTCTGTTTCCTCTTGTCAACTCGTGCTGGTGGACTAGGAATTAATCTTGCAACTGCAGATACTGTCATTATATTCGATTCGGACTGGAACCCACAAAATGATTTACAGGTCTGGATGAATGCAATCATCTTTTTTGGAACCTAAGAGTTTTAAACTTTGGTTTTTGTTGAACGTTTTCACAAATTCACTTAGCAGATTTAGCCCACAAAATTTGATGATCTTGTATTATGTGCTGGAGAAGCATATTATGTGTGTTGAATTTAATTTGATCTCTTGTTTTCTTTTTTGCATGTATAGGCAATGAGCAGAGCGCATAGGATAGGGCAACAAGAAGTAGTAAATATTTATCGATTCGTTACCAGCAGAAGTGTTGAAGAGGACATATTAGAGCGTGCCAAGAAGAAGATGGTAATATACAATTTGAAGGGATACTTTTACATTGTTTCTTTAGAAGAGTACTGAATGTGTTTCTATGATTTATAATATTGTTTCTATGATTTATAATTAACTGTCCTAATTTGTAGGTTTTGGATCACCTGGTAATCCAGAAGTTAAATGCTGAGGGCAGGCTTGAAAAGAAAGAAACAAAGAAAGGAAGCTCTATGTTTGACAAGGTCAAATTCATTTTTTAAAGCCTATGCTACAAATAATATTTCAGCCATTTTTGTCTTTGAATCTTCATAACATTTGAAATTTTTTTGCATTTTTTAATTTATCATGATAAATTCCTAGTCCATAATTCTATTGTATTTGTTCAGAATTTTTTTGGGAATTTTCTATTTAAAATCATTCACTCGGTAAATGCAGCGTGAACTTTCTGCAATTTTGAGGTTTGGAGCTGAGGAGTTGTTCAAGGAAGAAAAAGATGATGAAGATAACAAGCGACTGGAAACCATGGATATTGATGAAATTCTTGAAAGAGCTGAAAAGGTTGAATCCAAGGAGCCTGATGGAGAGGAAGGGAATGAATTACTAAGTGCTTTCAAGGCAAGAAGTCTATGCTAGTATCAAGCTAAAACATGATTCTGGACCTTTCTTGATCTCATTTTATGCTCTAGTTTTGCTAATTATTTCTCCTATTTTTGTTTATATGCACATACAGGTTGCCAATTTCTGCAGTGCTGAAGATGATGCAACCTTTTGGAGTCGTTTGATTCAACCAGAAGCACAAGATCAAGTTGATGTATTTACTTGCTTCAGTGCATATATGTGAATATGATGATTTGATATACACAATTTTATGTTTATGTTTTTTCTTTCTATTTTTTCTAATTTATAGTTCGTGCAGTGTCCTTATCCAGTCCTGCTACTACTATCTTACTAGAAAAGTAAGTAGCTGTATAACTGTTATGCTCAATTTCCAGGCAGCCTTGGCACCTCGTGCTGCAAGAAACATCAAAAGCTATGCTGAGCATGAACAACCTGAGAAAAGCACGAAGAGTAAAAAGAGTGTGGTTGATTCTCGAGAAAAGACACAGAAGCGTTCCAGCAAAGCTGCAGATGCTCTGGTCCATTCTCTACCAATAATCGAGGGGGCTGCAGCTCAAGTAAGGGAATGGTCTTTTGGTGGTTTGCCGAAGAAAGATGCTTCACATTTCGTCCGAGCGGTATAGTTTTTCTTATTTGAAATTTTTTATTTCTTTGCCTAAGTCTATTGGCAAGTAGTGACATGATGACAAGTAGCACAAATTTGCTGAATTATTGTTTGTTGATGCTTTAAGCTATTGACTTTAAGGAGATGTAATCGATTTGGTTAAGTTTTTGAGGTTTAACTGTGTGATGTTACTTCTATCAATCACAGACTTGTTTCTTCATATGTTATTGTTTTTTAGATATTCTATTATTCATTGTTTTTAATTCTTGTCGTCAGGTAAAAAGATTTGGAAATCCACGTCAAATTGACCTCATTGTGGCTGAGGTTGGTGGTGTAGTTGAAGCAGCTCTTCCAGAGGCCCAGATTGAGCTATTTGATTTATTGATCGATGGTTGTAGGGAAGCAGTCAGTGGAGGAAACATAGATGCTAAGGTTTGCTCCGATGATTGATTTGTTTTTTCCAATCTGCTACAAAGTTGTATTCAGTTTTTAATTTCTGGTGGTGTCAACAGGGAACTCTCTTAGATTTTTTTGGTGTATCTGTAAAGGCCCATGAATTTTTAAATCGTGTTGAAGAGCTTCAGCTTCTAGCAAAGCGCATTGGACGATATAAAGATCCTGTTTCTCAATTCCGTCTGGTAACACAACATAAAAGTCCACAATGGTCTAAAAGCTGTGGTTGGAATTCAGGTTGACTGTTGCCTGGTTATCAATTTTGCTCTGCTATAATCAAGATTCACTACTAATGAAATCTTATCTTTCTTTTCAAAATTAGTTGATGACGCGAGATTGCTGCTTGGGATATATTATCATGGATATGGCAATTGGGAAAAGATAAGATTAGATCCTAGTCTTGGTCTAACAAAGAAAATTGCTCCAATAACTCTTGGGGAACGGGAAACATTTTTACCTCGTGCTCCTAACTTAGACAATCGTGCTAGTGCTCTTCTGCAGAAGGTATGTTGTTCATTGGTTCCATCAATTTATCATTCTTTCTACTTTCATTCTTATATACTTTTCTATTTGATGATTATGCAATATTTTTATGTGGCACCAGTCTTTGAAGGATTTCGTTATTTGTTTTCTTGCAGCCTGTATTTTCTCATGTATATATCATGATTTTTAATTTTTTATCTACCTTTTCTAATTTTACTTTTTTCTAAGTATCTGATTGTCATGGCATCTGATAAGTTCATTTTGGATTTATCATAAGCTTCTTTCTTTAGCAACATAGATTCAGAAAAGCTATAAAATTCATGCATACAAAAAAGGATTCTGAAAATATGATTTAAAGTTAACAAGCTTTAGCATGTGGATATTCTTTGAAGAATTTTATAAGCAGGTGTTGAATATCCAACTTTCACATGAAGAATATGTGGAAGGTATATCTCAAAAGGGACTTGATTTGTTTCATAAAAAAATTAATAAATATAGTTGTTTTCCACAAGGCTCTGATATAGCATAAATATTGCCTTTGGTGATGACTGAAGGGTATATGGTTCAGATCCTTGATTGCTGTTACCATTCTTGTCCGCAAGGAATAGGCATAGCCAAGTTTGACTAATTGCCTTGAACAATTTGAGCTGCTTGGTTGTCTTACACAACTCCCCATATTTGGAATATGTGATTCCATCTATTGCGAACTGTGTTCCATAAATTAATAAATTTGGCACCTCTATCTGTAATTCTTTATAATCTTACAAAACCATAGTGCAATTTATTGTTGATTGCAAATGAAATAATAAAGAAATAGTTCAAAAAAGAATTCCTCAAGTTTTCTTGAATTTCCCTTTAATGCAATTCATTCCTGGTATTTTGGTGAAATTTACTGCCAATTGAAAGTTACTAGTAACATTTATGGTACATATACAAGTAATAACATTTAATTATGTGGCAAGAGTGACATCCTAGTGCATTGACATACACATACGAAATATGTGGGTACTCGAAATTATTAAGGCCTTGGTACTTCCCATCCAAAATTAGTGAGGGATTGCTCCAATCATAAATCAGCATTGTTGAGCATGGTCTAGTGGTCCTTAAGTACCTGAGAATGGAAATGCAACCTTGTTTTGCTTACCTGTATAAGAAAGGAATCCAATATAGGATCTGTGTAGCAACCTATAGCGTCCAATACTCCAATATCATTGGATGAAATCTTGAAAGTGAACTGTATATTTACCAGAATTGAGTTATATGTTGAAGACAGGTATTTTGACGGACTGACAAAGACGAGCCGGTACATATTAGTCCAATCAATTTTTAAAGGAAGGAAGAGTGACGGAGGTAGAAGACTGCATTAAGAACTTGCTCTGACAACAAACTGATGTTTGCATGTTTGTGATGCCATTAGCATGAATATGATAGATATGATAAAATGCAGCGAAGGATGAAGGGTGGAGAAAACCGTAATAAGGAAGATAGGATTTATAGGCAGGGCAGAATTGTGTATTCAAGACAAATCAATTGAAACTAGCTTACCAAACTAATGAAATGCAAATGACTCTGATACCAAACAAATTTAAGTACAAATACTAAGATTATAAAGAGAATGAAAGGATTAGAGAGGTAGCAGACTAGTACATAAAATGGGATCAGAAACAAGAATAATATCTCAAGTAGAGGGAGGAGATAACCATGACTATCTTACCATGGGGTGTAGGATGAGGGGGACACAAATCATGGTATGGAAGACGGAGATCAGAAGTCGAATGTATTCATGAGTAACAGATAATCAAGGTCAACTGCCCAATACAATCATAACCAAACTCCTTGTTGGTTTCTGTTGGTTTCTACAGAAACCTATTCATAGATAGTTAATGAACAAGAAAAATATATTGCTGCACTTCAGCTACAATAATTTATCTACTCTAGAAAAGAACATTTAGATTACAATGTAATTCTAGTAGGTAGATCATTTAACTTGAATGTGATTTGTTAAAGACAAATCCTGCAGATCTGGAATTTGGTTAGGTGAATTTCTTATAATTTCTTATTTTGGAAATGAATGTCTCAGATTCTGAAGTACATTGGAGTTCCATCATGTAGACAACTTAATTATTCAGATCCCATTATAACAGGACCATCTGTGAACAAGGATGTGGTTTCTTAAAGTTTAACCTTGTATAGTTTAATCAATTAATGAGTGCTTGATTGCCTTGACCTTCAGTTTATTAGCCCAGTTAGACGGTGCAGTTCTTCTAAGATGGGACTCGATGACTGATAATTCTTAGGTTTAGTAGAGCAGCTTTACTGTTAGAAGAGCACCTGATATTTAATACCCAGATTTTCTGCTCATTAGAGTTGCAGAGTGCCAATACCTCTTTCATTTCATTGTCATTGACATGTAAAGACATTTTGTTGTTCATTAAATGATTTGAATTGAATTTCTCACCATTTTTTGTGAGGCCTAATATTAGTTCTTAACACTGATTAGGTATATAAATCGTAGAAATTCAAGTAATTCAAACTGGAACTTTCCAGCATACAAACACGTGGTATGCCAGCATACTGGATGACACAGAGAGGGGGGAGGAGAAGAAGTGGAGCAGAGATGGAAAACAAGGAGGCGAAGTACCGAGCGCAGGGTGAGAAAGTGAGTTGCAATGAGCTATGTGATTCTTGTGCTTGTGAGTGGGTTGTTGGGTGGCAGGCATCGAGTCATGGAGTTCGGGGAATGATACAGATTGTGAGAGAGAGAGAGAGAGAGAGAGTTTTAGTGAAGGCTTTTAATAAAAATTCCTGAACTGGACATATTGGACCAGTATTTATCATCCAGTTTGTATCAGTTCAGCCAGTTTTTTAAACCATGATGATCATTACAGATTTTGCTTCAGTTAATATCTCATCATTGTCCAAGAATTGATTATATAATTGCATTTGGTGTAGATATTACATGAATACCTCGCTAGGCACTTTGGGTAGGTTTTCTTATCGTCTATAATTCAGTTGTTATCTAAGAAAGTTATTATATATTTTGTATGTAGGACGACAACAAGCTGTAATGTCCAAACTATTTGGAGCTGGCTGCATGGCTCTTTTCCTGTCATAACACTATTTATTGTTTCCAATCTCTTATAGTATGTAGTTGGTGCAATAATTGTCAGACTTATCTTATTGTATTGTTATCAGTTCAGCTTCTTCTTGCTTTGTGAGTCAAACCCAATGAATATATTTTGATCACCAAATTGTGATTGTTCCTTAATTTTTATTTTTTCCTGGGTTGATTTGGTTGTCAGTTGGATTGCAAACAACTGATACATTATTACTGTGGCTTGAATTTCTGTTCTTAGGAGTTTGCAAGCATTAATGGTAAGACCAAAGTTAAAGGTTCTCGCAAGGTTGTCAATGAAGGGGAAAATGTATCAAAATTTTCTGGCAGTCGAGTAAGAGATGTGAACATGAAAGCTGGTTTGTCAAAACTGAATTCCAGAGAAAAAGATCGTTTCCAGAAGCTTAAAGTAGAACCTCAGGTTAAAGAGGAAGGTGAAATATCAGATTCTGAGCAGGAAAGATATCAAAAGCTAAAGGAGGAGAAGTGGATGGAATGGTGTGCAGATGTCATGGAAGAGGAGGAGCAAACATTAAAGCGCCTACAAAGGTTGCAGACTACCAGTATAGATCTTCCCAAAGAGAAGGTTGGTTCTACTATCTTGTTTAGGTTGTAGTTCAATTTTTTTTCGTTTGTTGTTGAAAATGGAGCCTTCCAGTTTTCTTGTCTTCATTCAATTCAAACATGTTACTTCTTCAGGTTCTTTTGCGAATTAGAAGGTACCTCCAACTTATTGGAAGAAAGATTGACAATATTGTACAGCAACATGAAGTATCATATAAGCAATCCCGTAAGTTACATTATTCCCATCCTCTTTTCATTTCAGCTATATGATTAATGCTATAATTTCAATGTGTTTCTGTTTGCTGAGGTCTTTTCACCGGTAGATACATATTTGTGCTTAATTTCATGAACTTATGGAAAAAATATATTTTTTAAACAAATTAGTATTCTTATGAAATGCAGTTACATAATTTTACTTGACATGCACACAGTTTAGTGCAAGGTTCATCGTACTGTAGCATACCAGTTAGTATAAGTGGTACATACTAGCCCGATAGGGGATCGGTACTGATGGCACATACTGATACATTAGTATGTCCCATTATACCGTGTGTCGGTACATCGATATGGCTCGGTATATACCATACCAATGGTCGATCGGTACATCGGTACAGACCAATAAGATGAATCATGGTTTGGTGAGTCAAAAGGGAGCACTTTTAAATTACTATTGGATAAATTTAGGAATTTGTGGAGTTAACCTTTTATCAAATGTGTCAGTAGGTTACATAATTATGTGGTGCCCAATGGTACATAAAGGGATGTCACCTATGAAACATACCTCAATGTTTTACTTGGTGATAGAAAAAAACAGATACAGGGATATATTTATAAGCTAATAAAAAAGTTATGAAAATACAAAATGCATAATCTAATTTAAATATGTTAAACAAGTAATAGATTTTCTAATGGGTTTTTGATCATTAACCAAGCTGGCTCAGGTTAGCTCAAGGATGCCTTTTGAGTTGGTTCAATCTGGTGTCAATGCCTTTTGACTTAGGTTTGTGCAGGTCTTGTCCTTACAAGCATTTGCACCGGGCTGAGATATTGTGGATGTGCATTGGCTTGGTCCATTACCAGCCCTATGTGAGCCCCTCGGTAGCAGTTATTTAGGGTTGAAGGGTGCCACTTCTCAACCATCTTTCACCTGTAGTAACCTTCACACTTTAATTTGGTGTTGAGGTCACATCCCTACCCCACCCTGGAAAAAATGGAACTACTCTCCCTGACATATATGATTGGTGGTTATTATCTTGCAAACAGCCCAAGAGCAGCTGACATGGGATAGCATCACACTGCAGTTCAACACTTTTGCTGCCTATTCCTTCTTGGTCTCCTTTGGTCGTTCATCATGGTGACCGCTGAGGATGCATCTGGTACAAGAGAACATGCATCTGACCTGGTTGGAATGGGCAATATGCATCAACATGGTGGAACCTGGATCCTCTTATACAGTATGGCTGGTTCTACCACTGCGTAATGCAACAGGCATTGCCACTAGGAAGTCACTGAATGTCTTCATACTCTAGGTTTGCCACTAGATAAGATAGTAGCTGAATGCCTTCACACGCTAGGTTCGCCACTAGGTGTGTGGATAATATTTAAAAATGGTGTCCTAACCAATCAATAATTGGCATGCTATAAGTTGTAGAATCTATTCTATATAGTGGCTACACGTAACATCTGGTGGAAACTTAGTATGGCTAATGACAATGTATTATAATTAGAAAAGGAGTTTTGGAATAATATGTTCTTTTATCATTTTTATGTTGCACTGAAGTTAGATTGTTTTTGCTATATCTTGTGATAGTCATTTTGCTTGTAATCCATGTTCATCACCAAACTGTCATTGTTTTTTGTTAACACTGAGGTGTAAGAAAGCATATCTTTTTTTAACCGTTTTTATATGCCATACAGGAATGACAATGAGATTATGGAATTACGTCTCCACCTTTTCCAATTTGACTGGAGAGAGGTTACATGAAATCTATTCAAAACTCAAAGAGGAGCAAAATGATGCTGGAGTTGGACCTTCGTACATTAACAGTTATGGAACCCTCAACAGTAACCAGTTCCCTACTTTGAATAATGATCTACAAAGAAGGCAAAGACCTTACCAGCATTCATCCCAACCCTCAGAAGCATTTCACCGGAATCAATCCACAGGAAAATCAGAAGCTTGGAAACGCAGGAAAAGATCTGAAATGGATAACCAACTTCTAATCCACAGTCATTGTCAGCCAGATATGATGAGCAATGGCGTTCGTCTAAATGAGCAGACAAATTCTGCAGGGATTTTGGGTAAGGGTCCAGTAGAAATGAGGAGGTATCCAAATGATAGACCTAATAGAGCACATCCTGGCCGTTTTCCTCCAGGACAAGGTCACATGTCATAGCTCAAATAGTACATCCCTGTGTCGGAGCTGCTATCAGCAAGTGGAATGCCATGTTGCCATTTACTTGAACATTTTTTTTTCCCGAGGGAATAAAGGTCGCCTATCCCATTGGAGAAAGTGATGCTGCAAAGTCCTGAGCCGCGACCTGAAGCTGCTGCTCGATGAGCAATGAATGATGATGACCATGTAATACATATCCGCTACCCTGAAGTTGCAGTGCTAACGCAAAGCCAAAGTAGGTTCTGCAAGAATTTTGATGCATTGAGTTTGGTAATTCGTAAATAGGTAGAGATTTTTGGTGATGGAGAAGAGCCGAGAGAGTCAGCTTCACATCAACAAAAACGTCAATACATGTAGAAACTGCTTTTACATCAAAATGTACTAGAAACCTTTGATAATTTAAAATTTAGTTGACACATGGTCTTTCCAACCTTTATGCTGTATCCGCTTTTCTTATGTCGTGTAGCCTTCTTGCCTTTTTGGTTGTATTGGTCTCCCGATTGGTGTCGAGATGTGGGTTGAGGGTAATTGATCTCTTTCATTCAAGCTCATTCAGCTTCGCCGATACTATTTTCTGGCAATGAGATGTGATTAGCTTTGTTGATACTATTTACTTGTCAACCAGATGTTACAAGAGATTTTGTTTCTATTTTCCTCCACCCATATGAAAAAGCAGTTGGATAATAGCTTATTTTTCATATTCGACAGCTTAAGTGCATGTAAGCCAAACAAGCAGGGGCTTGTCCTGCTAGACACCTTTTTCCAACCAATTTATGTAGATATTGATTCACTTTATCTTATTTTGTTCTACTTCTCCCACGGAAGGTAGGTAGATGAATCCATGCAAGTTCAATTTGTCTGGCATCCATTTTTTAATTCATATTTGTAGCATCTGTTATTTTCATATTTGCTAAAGACAATTCGAAATATTATGCCTTTGTCATGGCTGACCGTGAGTCAGGTTTTTTCATTGTTTACTTGAGATATATGTTATTTCATGTTAAACTCTTCCCAGTTCTGTAATTTTGACAGAATATTTAGTTTAGTCCCCTTTGTAATTTGAAGGTATAAAACGAATGTATGTAGTGTTTCCCATCTGTTTTCAAGTTAAGCTCCAAGAACTTGGTTGTTGATGAACTTTAATTTGGTGATCAGTGCTTCAGGCTATGTCTCATTATTTTTAACGATTTGTTTGTTTGTTTGTTGAATATCTTGTTCATCATTCTTTTAATGTTTTTCAAATTATCTTTTAAACTTGATTTACTGGATATTGTTATGTAATTCTAATCGTCTCTATTAGATTCTATATTATGGTTCGCCAGGTTTCACCCTCTCACAGATAAACCTGCTCTAATCACTTCTACCAACGAATCTAGCTGCGCCTTTCCATTGGATTGTGCTAAATCTCCATCAACGTTTATTGAATCTCCATTTTTCGTATATGATGTATTCTTCACATTTTCTTGCCTAGTTTCGATATCTGCTTTAATTATTCTCGTAAAGAAAATAAGGCCGAAAGATTTTAGTTCGTTTCTCGATTATGAGTATTAGGTTATCCAAGATTTGCACAACGCTGACATTTTACGGGCAGAAAGATCTGTTTGTTCAACACCGATATCCAAGTATTGAAGTTAGAAGAGCTATTTGTATCATCATCATCATCATCATCATATTATATGTGGTGAGAGTCTCAAATAAAAAATAGTATCTATCTACGTAGTTTGAAACCATCGCATGTCAAAATTGGGATGATGAAATCGATTCAGAGAAGTCATAGCTCTTTTGACTTGTTTTGCTAGAAAAGTCATAGCGTGGTGCTTTCGGTTCTTTCTGAACACGGAGGCCCCAAAGAGTTTCCAGTAGTTCCTCCTCCTACCTAAATAAGAACTTATACCCAACTCCAACAAGTTCTCTCGAGTGGATTCCTGTTAGAATCTTCCGCATGAAGCAAAGGATATATTACATCAAGAGATCATATCCTGGACGTACATATATGTCTTGTATTCTTCGATCACAATCTACAAAGGATGAGAAAGAATTTATTCTTCTATCACCTTTTACTTTCTTTATAGGAATCAGATCCCTGATGATGTTTTAAGATTATTGACTCTTTAAGAGAAGAAACATAAAACAGATGCCAATGTCAAAAGCAGCTACTGCTTTTTGGGCGGTTGAGGCCTTCCTTCACAATCAAGAAATCCATCTAGTCTTCATCTTTGGACCCTTTCATTACAACATTAGGCCAAGCTCTCCTTTGCCTGCTTGTGTGTGTGTGTGTATATATATTTGTCCTCCAGCTCCTACCACTCTTTAAAGCTGAAGCAACCACTGAATCAAAGCCTTTGCTCCATGGACAACTTCAATAAGCAAGCTCCTCCACCAGGTCTCTCTCTTTCTCTCTCTCTCTCTTTTTATCTCTCTATATGTCTATCTATCTATCTATCTGCAACAATAAAGCTGTAGTTTGATGTAAATGAGTTTATGTGAAAGGTTATCCAACTGAGAAGTCATCACCACCTAAGAAGAAATGCTGGCCGCAATCCAAAAAGAAGGGCGAGAGAGGGTTCATTGAAGGATGGTATGCTTTGTCTTCTACCTCTTCTCCCTCCCTCCTACAATCCATGATTACACCTTGGGGAACATTTTTATCCCTTTTTCTTTGTGATAGCATCATCTAATTTTATGCCTTTGTATTTAGGATAAGATATCAATCACGTTTATGTGTATATTTCATGCAGTCTTGCTGCACTTTGCTGCTGCTGGTTATGTGAAGTTTGCTGCTACTGAAGGTGGGGATACTTTGACTAGAGGAAGGAGATCACGAAGACATACTACATGGACTTATTGGCTATATGGGATAACTTCGTATTAATCTTGTCTCTCATATGAAGACTATCACTAGTGTGTGATATATGTTCTCTGTATTGGGTTACTTTGCAATGCTACTTGCTGTTTAATGCCACAATGATATTATGATAATAATTCATTATTTTGTTGCATCTAAACAATTATACTTATATATGTTTAAGCACAAGTTAATGATAGTAAGATTCCTATAAATCTTATATATATCCACTCAAGTCTTCTTTTTTGATGTATGATCTATAGAATTCCATACTCTTTGATGTCGAAGTAAATAAGAACTAACAAAAGAATAAATAAAAAATAAGTAGAAAAATATCACATAATTAATCGTGTGTGTATATATATATAATTGGAATACATGCTTTTGCTTAAATTTTTATTTTAAAATATTTATATTAAATCTATAGTTCGATTAATTGATCCATTTATTTGGTGCAACTCCGGACCCCACATTTCAATTCGGACCCGACCCAATAGCTTTTTGCGTCACATGTCACGCCCGTATTCCATCAACCGTTGGATTGAAGCACAAGCCCATCATTGGCCGTCCCATCATCGACTTAAATTTCGATGGATCCGATAGGGCTTTCAACTGCCATCATCCTCAAGCGGAGGAGCCGTCCGCTGTCACTCGAGGAAGCGTAGGAGAAGGGCGGAAGAGCCATGGAGTCCGTCATCACGGAGCTGCACGAGATCGAGGCCGTCAAGTTCGGCAGCTTCAAGCTCAAGTCGGGCATCACCTCCCCCGTCTACGTCGACCTCCGCCTCATCGTCTCGTACCCTTCCCTCCTCGCCCGCATCGCCGACCTCCTCTATACCACCGCCGCCGCTGCCGTTTCCTCCCCCATCGACCTCGTCTGCGGCGTTCCCTACACCGCCCTCCCCATCGCCACCGGCATCTCCCTCGCCCGCTCCATCCCGATGATCATGCGCCGCAAGGAGGTGAAGGACTACGGCACCGCCCGCTCCATCGAGGGCGCCTTCCGCCCCGGCCAATCGTGCCTCGTCGTCGAGGACCTCGTCACCAGCGGCACCTCCGTCCTTGAGACCGCCGCTCCGCTCCGCGCCGCCGGCCTCCGCATCACCGACGCTGTCGTCGTCATCGACCGCCAGCAGGGCGGCCGCGAGAACCTCGCTGACAATGGCATACGTCTCCATGCCCTCGTCACCCTGTCCGACGTCCTCAGGGTGCTCGTGACCCAGGGGAAGGTGTCCGAGGACAAGGCTGCCGAGGTGAGGGCCTTCTTGGACGCCAATCGCAGGGTCGCCGTGTCCACGCCGGCGGTGACGAAGCCCATCGTCAGGCTTCCGTATGGGGCGAGGGCGGCGATGGCGAAGAACCCCACGGGAAAGAGGCTGTTCGAATTGATGGAGGCGAAGCAGAGCAACCTGTGCTTGGCGGCGGATGTTTCAACCGCAAAAGAGTTGCTGGATTTGGCGGATAAGGTTACTTTCAGACAATCCGAAACTATCTTTTTGTATTCTTTTTTCTGTGTGGTAAAGATTTAATCTTTTGTTTGTTTCGCTCGATTATGTTCGTCTCATTTATGTTTGCTTGCTACAAATCACAAAATGCAGAACTACATAAAGCTAATTTGTAATTCATCTCACTAATGTTAGGGTATTGGGAAGTGCAAACACTTGGATCACATTCTTTTGATTCTTCGGTTCATCTTTACTACTTATCTTGTGAATTCCTTATGTTCTTTTTTTCTAATTATATGCTTTGCATCCATCAGAAATTTAATAGTTATGCATCTTTGTTGTTATGCAAACGATTGTGATTTTCAGCATTTTTGACTCATTCTATGAACTTTATTCCTTATACAGGTCGGCCCAGAGATCTGTCTATTGAAAACTCACGTGGATATACTGCCTGATTTCACATCAGATTTTGGCTCTCAGCTACGCGCGGTATGTCTCTTATGGCTTCCATTTAACTTCTTTTGCTTTCCCCTTTACACGTTTTATATCTTAGCATTCTTAGTAAGAGGCAAGGAATATATACATGTCAAATGATACAACATTAAACGATTCAAACTATCTGACTATTTTCTATTTTATGGACACTAATCACACCAACAGTCTTGTTTTCTTTATTCATTTTAGTTAGTTGCATGGGTGCAGCAAATAATGATGAACATGCGGAAGAAAATGAAGATATGTATAATACTAAATCTCATCTATGTTGAACCCAGCCTAGATTATGATAATTTATGTTAAACTGTGGTAGCATCTTTATTTGTTCTTTTTGATCTCCCAAAGATAATTTTATGCCTAAATAAATAACTGCTTAGCTGAGCATTAGTTGTTTGTCTGTTCTTGTTTTATTTATTCTGGCTTAGTTAGCCTCTGTTGACATAAAATAATATCTGATTTTTTCCAGAGTTTAGTTGAATTCTTGAACGACCTATGTGGTGCTTGTCCTTTCAATACTTTACTAAAGATGATTTTATTTAAATGATGCAAAATCATATCCATCTTAGATTGATGAGGCATTCATAAGTCATTTTTTAGCCAATTTCGGTTATTATTCTTTCTAAAGATTGCAGAAAGGCACAACTTCTTAATCTTTGAAGACCGCAAGTTTGCTGACATTGGGAATACAGTGACCATGCAGTATGAAGGGTGAGATCCAACTTCATAATGGCTAGATGCTTCATTTATCTTTTTTTTTTGTTATCTTAACTCTTTCATTTTCTAGTTTTATGTGACTTTGATTCTTGGTCCAGAGGTATATTCCACATATTGGACTGGGCTGACATTGTTAATGCGCACATAATATCAGGGCCTGGGATTGTTGATGGTCTGAAGTTGAAGGTTATTGACTGAAACAACTGATGCATCATTAACTGCGCGTCAGGAGAAATGTGACTCTTAACTTTTTTGTTAATTCTGTTTTGATATGGTAAGGGCTTGCGTCAAGGTAGGGGCCTCCTGCTGCTTGCTGAAATGAGTTCAGCTGGAAATCTTGCGACAGGAGATTACACATCTGCTGCTGTGAAAATAGCTGAAGAACATTCAGATTTTGTGATTGGCTTCATATCTGTCAATCCAGCATCATGGCAAGGGGGGCCAGCAAATCCAGCATTCATTCATGCAACACCAGGAGTTCAAATGGTTTCTGGGGGAGATTCATTAGGCCAGCAGTACAACACTCCTTATTCTGTAAGTTTTTTGCTGGTTAGATCTTTCAAACATTATCTTATTGAAACATTCAAAGCCATGTTAGGGTATTTGAGGACCTTGACTTGTCATACGTTCATTGGTCTTCCTAAAAATTAGGTGATTTTTGAGCGCTTGTTTCTGCATGTGTTTGGGTAGATGACTTTAAGAAGAGAAAAAAGGAATTATATTCCTGGATTGGTTGTCCTAAGTCCTAACTATGCTGGATGATATATGCAGCTTCATGCAGATGATCTTTTTATCCCATGGAATAGGGGATGCCTACTGCAACATATTTTTTTGGCACATATCAACCAAACATCATATTATTGTTTCTTGTCATTTAAAACACGTAGTTTCGACTTGAACCTTATTATACGGTTCCTGTATTCGTCCTCTCTCTCTCTCTCTCTCTCTCTCTCTCTCTCTCTCTCTTTCTCCTCTCTCACCCCTTCTAAACATATTGTCCTTGGCTAGCTGTTGTACCAGCTACAATTCTAGTTGCCCATTGCTCTAGTACACTGCATGGTGGTTTTCTTTGGGCGCTTGGTTCTCTACTAGATCCCTTAATTTTGCTCCGGTCACACTGTGGAAGGTGCAACATAATACTATTGCATGCAAAATAGAAAGTGATCAATTTTAGAGGATGAGTCTTGGTGTCATGGTAAAGTTGCTCTTTTGCAACCTGGGTGACTAAGATTCAAGTTCATGAAACAATCTCCCTGTTACAGAGGAGTCTGCATTTATTAACCCGTTCTAGGGCCCTCATTGACAGAATCCTTGTGCATCGACTTTGTCCCTTTTTTAATAGTCAAATGCTGAAAGATATAATATATTGATTTATAGGCTTTTTGACCATTGAGAAGGAGATGAAATAAAAGAATAAAAGTGAGTTGATAGGCAGGTAGGATTGTCTGGATATGTGTCATTTGATGATTAAATTTTGAAGGAAAATTTAATAGCTACCCAAATTTTATCCAAATTAAAAGAATTCTTGCTGATATGAATGTCAAGAAATGATGATCTCACTTGCCTTTGGAAATGCATCTGCTTAGCTACATTTTTCATTGGCTTGTAGAACAGTATTAATTACTTTTCTTTCCACTTCAAGACGCTTTGTCAAGTTTATGTTGTTTTCTTCTTTTTCAATCAAGAGACTGTTGTTTTGGTCAGTTTAGTGATAGAGGACTGCTGCTAGTTTCTGTAATCTGATATGGTATCCAGGTTTCCTTTAGGGCAACCAATTTTGAGAAGATGTTGTTGCAGTAAGAATTAACAATAGACTCGTATAAGAAATCTTTAGTCACAGAAATAGCCTCTGCTAGCAGGGACAAGGCTGTGTACCTTGACATCCTTGGACCCTGCATTGGCACTGGATCCTTAGTGGTAAGATTCTTGTGCAAAATTGGTAGGTGCCTTGCTTTGAATGGATCTTAAGTTGTAACTGTTTGAGAAGACCCCTTAGTTTACGTGACTAAGATAGTTAAAGAACTGTTGTGCATGTGAATCTTTTGATTCACACTTCATATTCTACTTCAAGTTGCAATTACTATTGCATCTCAGACGTATATCTTCATCTTATTTTATTGAAATTATATAATTGATACTTTGGTTTCTCTTTTATGTACATTAGATATGTTTTATATCATGGTTCACCTCACTGATCCGTACCAATGTATCCATTGGTTGTTCGTACGATACTTACCGAACAATACTGATATACCGACACATGGTACAATGGGGTTTACCAACAAACTAGTATGTACTGCCCATACTAGTCCCTTGTCGGATCAGTTCATACTAGCTATACCGAGCGGTATGTTGCGGTACGACGAACCTTGTTTCATATCATATAAACTCATAAAAGTATGTTGTATGGATAATTCAAATTAAGTTGATTGATTATTTATATTTCTTTCTCATAAGCCAATGTCATCTGTGGGCATGAGTCCTTCAAGTTTGGTACAAGATCCCCTTCTGATCTCCAATTTAGTAACATGTTCAAGGTTATTTCTCCCTCTTAGTTAATTTATTTGTTTGGTCTCGATATGAAACATCCTAAATCCAGCTTCATGTCTAATTCATTGTGCTTTGTCTTTGTTGTGTATTTCCTATTAAACCTTAGGACTTAGGTTCTTGGGTCTTCATTCATCCATCGCAACTGCTAACGCCGAAGTTTGATCATGCTATAAGCCTCTTTTCATCAAATATAAAATTCCGCAACTTGTGCAACCCTAAAACTTCTGATAGCCCTGTTCACTCTTGGCAACCTTTCTTCATCATGCCCAACATCTTAAACCATCACATTTTTATTTTCAATGAAGCGTGATAATGAAGTCAGAACCCTACAAAGGTGTGCCAAGCTTAAAAGCATAACTACTACTGTCTTCTTTGGTGAGTCTCTTTCAGAAGATGGTAATCTTGGCCCTTTTACTAACTTGATGAGGTCAGGTTCTTGGTATTAAGGCATGGCAACTTTCAAAGATTTTACAGATTCGGGTTTTCCGGATACTTTTAATGTTGTCTTGGTTCTTTTAGGATCTGGTTTGCCTTATAGTCGCTGATCAGCTTGGGTTAGAACCTTCTTCATCATAGTAGATCCAGGAACGATGTGACCTGTCTGATTCCAGGGATCCTGAAACTTTATACTTGAATAATGTCTCATATATCTCTTGAAATAGGAACTGTTCTTTTTCCCAGCGACGAGTAATCTTGCTACGTTTTGCTCTTCATGTTTGTCAATGGCATGATATGCATGAAAATCTAGCCATGTCAGGTCATGTTCCCGACCGCCCAAGCATCTCAAAATTTAATGTTTTGAAATGTGTTCTGCTTGATTGTATTAGTTTTACAAACATCTCAATATTTTGGAGGAGAGGAGGATCGCCTAAAAAGAGACAAACCCTGCCCTGGTTACACACCCCGACCGGTGAATAGGAACTGGTATAAACCGGTCCGGATGAAATGAAATACCTTGTTTGTGTCCTAGATCTTCATGTAAGACTCGTAGAAGATATACTAACGAGGTGTATTGTCAACAGGTCGTCAAGTATAGTCTCTACTTAAATAAAATTAATTTCTTAAATAAATTTTACTTGGTTGTCTTGCTGACAAACCGAACATAAGTCTTGTACTTGTTCTTTAATCTTTTCAACTGGAACATCTAATCGCATCTGAGACTCTTTTGTCATCCATCCGGCTCCCCATAATCGCTTTCTTCTGTGCAGGTAATCCATGACAGAGGCAGCGATATCATCATAGTTGGTCGTGGAATTATAAAGGCGACAAATCCCGCTGAAGCTGCCAGAGAATACCGGGCCCAGGGTTGGGATGCCTACAAAGCAAAATGCTCCTAGATCTCATCTGGTTTCAACTATAATCGAGATCTAATCTCATAGACTTTAGATCCTCGGCAGTGTAATAATTCTCACTTCTGTTATCAAAGATGCAGAATCAAAATAATGTGTTTTCCAATGCTTTCTTTCATCCTAATTAAAAGTGCTGGATGTTCAAACAACCAAGCCATTCTTTAGCCTATGTTGAAATGCTGTTGGATAATCTGTATCTATTGATACCTCAATTTTGTAGTTTCATGTGGTCATATGATAGTTCTTAATTGCATGCCTCAATTTGTGCTGTTCTGATTTGTTTCTCTTTATTGCACTCAAATCATTTTTTACGTCAGATCATAATGTAGAGGTACGAAAGGCCACTGGGAAAGATACGAAACTTGTTTCGGGTAATGTAACAGGGAGAATAAAACCCAGCTGGGATCGTTGACTTGACTCATTGTAGTAGTCAACCCTGCCTGAACTCTTCAACAATGACGCTTGTGTGGCATCAGCATCAGTAGTTCGATCATTCTTGCCTTTCATCCATACCTTATCCCCTCGTGGAAGAAGAATTAGCGGAGAAGAAGAGGATGGAGGCAACCACCACCGTCTCCTCCTTTCATGTAATTCTCTTGATCCCCATCTCCATTCTATTCATCAACCACCTCCTTCGCCGGTGCTACTCGACCGCAAAGCCCACCGGTAACTACTGCCCCTTCCCCGACCCCCTCCTCGGCAATCTCATCCCCTTCCTTCGCAACCAACGCCGCTTCCTCGACTGGGCGGCCGACCTCCTCTCCCGCTCCCCCACCGGCACCATCGAGGTCCGCGGCCCCCTCGGCCTCTCCCGTGGCGTCGCCACCGTCCGCCCTCTTGTTGTCGACCACCTCCTGCGCTCCAACTTCTCCAACTACGTCAAGGGCGGCCGCACCCGCGCTGCGCTCTCCGACCTCCTCGGCCACGGCATCTTCAACGCCGACGGCCACCTCTGGTCCCTCCAGCGCAAGACCGCCAGCCGCGAGTTCACCACGCGTTCCCTCAAGTCCTTCGTCTCTGACGTCGTTCGGTTCCAGCTCCGCGATCGGCTCCTGCCGCGGCTCTCGGTCGCCTCCGACGAGGGCGGGACCGTCGATCTCCAGGACCTGCTCCGCCGCTTCGCTTTCGACAACATCTGCACCATCGCCTTTGGGACCGACCCCGCCTCCCTCCGCCCCGGTTCCGGCGTCGGCGCTGAAGACCACTCCTTCTTCGACGCGTTCGACGCGGCAGTCGAGATCTCGTCGGCTCGCATGTTCGCGCCGTTGCCGCTGGTTTGGAAGTTGAAGAGATTTCTCAACGTGGGGTCCGAGCGGAAGCTCAGGAACGTGATGAAGACGATCGACGAGTACGCCATGAACATCATCGAGCTGAAAGAGCAGCAAGGAACCAAGAAGCTGGACCTGCTGTCGAGGTTCGCGGCGGCGCTCGAGGAAGACGACAACCAGCTGAGACGGATGTTTGAGGGACCACAGCAGAAGAGGAAGTTCTTGAGGGACATAGTGATCAGCTTCATTCTCGCCGGCAAGGACACAACGTCGGCGGGCCTGACCTGGTTCTTCTGGCTACTGGCCGTCCACCCGCGATCCGAACAGAGGATCTACGAAGAGATAGCCAAGCACGACGAAGAGGCGGCGCACGATATGAGCTACGAGGAGCTGAAAGGGATGAACTACCTGCACGCCGCGATAACGGAGGCGCTCAGGGTGTACCCGCCGGTCCCGATCGACACGCGAGTGGCGGTGGCGGACGACGTGCTCCCGGACGGTACGTGCGTGAAGGCCGGGTGGTTCGCTGACTACTGCCCGTACGCGATGGCGAGGAACGAAGCTGTGTGGGGCGCCGACTGCAGGGACTTCAAGCCGGAGAGGTGGTTGGACGAGAAGGGGGAGTTCGTGGGGATGGACGCAGCGAGGTTCCCGGTGTTCCATGCCGGACCGAGGATGTGCTTGGGGAAGGAGATGGCCTACGTGCAGATGAAGGCGGTCGCGGCGGCGGTGATAAGGAGGTTTAGAGTGGAAGTGGCAGCGCTGGAACACAGCGGCGGTGGCGAGGTGTCCGTGCCGGAGTACGAGATGTCAGTCACGCTGAGAATGAAGGGGGGTTTTCCCGTCAGGCTGAAGAGAAGGATGAAGTAGGCCGTGCCCCTACTTTCGAGTCATGAAAACCTGGCATTTCGTCGAACACTTAGATGCATGCAAGTAACACTATCAGTTAATCATTTTCTTCCTCTTGTTCTGTGCATGGACGCAAACCGGAAATATCTCGATATGTTCCATCTTCAACAGAAGGATTTAAACCTAATCTCAAGGACTGTGTCTCGTACCATCGTGAGCTGTTTATAGTAGTACTGTTGAAGTTGGCATTTCGTCGAACACCTAATTGAGGCATTTCAACTCCTCCAGAAAGCAATCTAAATAGATGATAAGAGGGGAAGAACAGTGAACATCTAATTGGCTTACCAATGTTGATTGTCCTCAAAACCGATTAATATTAGTTCTTAATAATAATCGAGTTCTTTAATTTTTTCTTGGTCCGGTCATAACTATGTTTTGACCCTTCCGCCAGCCTCACTGCAGCTACTTGGGACGCCGAAGCTAATCGGGCTGCAAGCTCTGACTCGGGGATGGTTCGGAGTGCGCGGCAAGTGCACATTGGCAGGAGACTCACTGCATTAAGTTTCGCCTCGAACGCTCCGTCCCGAGAAACAGATCTCTGCGTCATCCACTCGTGCATGCTCCTGTCTGCGGCCACGCCTCCGTTCGTTTCCGGTGTTCTTCCAAGGGGTAGGAAGCCGTCCCCAAGCATTCAATTCCACACCCAATAACTTGGGCTCATAAGTGCCGCCGCCCATGAAACCCGTTCACCATCCTCGTTTCACGCCACCGCTCTCCTCTTTCCCTTTCCCTGTAGTGCCAAACAACCAACCCTTCATCCTTCTCGTGAACTGACCATCGATAGTCCATATGGAGGCAACGACGACAGCAGCTGCTGCAGTAATGGAGGGAAGAGTAAGTAGTAGGGAGTGAACAGTGATCCCCCGAAATCTCTCTTGTGTTAAGGGACCAGAGCTGCTTGCAGCTGTGTGGACCTTCCGGCCGGTGCATATTAATCCACCGCAACTGCTTTTTCGGCATCCGCTTCCGATGTCAATTCATTATAAATCCCGCGGCTCATCCCTGTCTCCTCCTCACAGTGGTCTCTTCTCTTCCTCCGCTTCTTCCACGGCCTCCGCCGCCATGGACAACCCTGACCTTAACCTCTTATTCACGGCCTCGGCCTTGGCCTTCTCCGCCCTCGTTCTGGTCATGTACAGACGCAGCAGGAGAAGTAAGGTGCTGAGGCTGCCACCGGGCCCGCCCGGTTGGCCGCTCGTCGGTAACCTTTTCCAGGTGGCCTTCGCGGGCAAGCCTTTGATCCATCTCGTCCATGACCTCCGCCGGCAGTATGGGCCCATGTTCACCCTGCGCATGGGCGCGCGTACCCTCATCGTGGTGACCAGCCCGGAGCTCGCACACGAGGCCCTCATCGAGAAGGGGCAGCTGTTCGCCTCGCGCCCCACCGAGAGCACCATTCGTTCCGTCTTCAGCTGCAACAAGTTCACCGTCAACTCCGCCGTCTACGGCCCCGAGTGGCGCTCCCTCCGCCGCAACATGGTGTCCGGCATGCTCAGCGCCTCCCGTCTCCGCGAGTTCCGTCCCGCCCGCGCCTCCGCCATGGACCGCTTCATCGACCGCCTCCAAGCCGAGGCGGAGGCCAACGACGGCGCCGTCTGGGTCCTTCGTAACGCTCGCTTCGCCGTGTTCGCCATCCTCCTCTCCATGACCTTCGGCGTCCAGCTCGACGAGGACTCGATCGTGCGCGTCGACGAGATGATGAAGCGGGTGCTCCTCACCATCAGCCCCAGGATGGACGACTACCTCCCTTTCCTCCGCCCCTTCTACGCGAGGCACCAGAAGAAGGTCCTGGAGATCAGGAAGGAGCAGGTGGAGACCGTCGTCTCCCTCATCAACCGGCGTCGAGCCATTCTAAAGGACCCAAGCCTCGAGCCCAACGCCGCACCCTTCTCCTACCTCGACTCCCTCCTCGACCTTAAAGTCGAGGACCGCGACACCGCCCCCACCGAGGCAGAGCTGGTCACCCTGTGCTCGGAGTTCATCAATGGCGGGACGGACACCACCTCAACCGCCATCGAGTGGGCCATGGCGCGCATCATCGACGACCCGAACATCCAGGCGAAGCTCTACAAGGAGATCGTGGCCGAGGTGGGAGACCGACCAGTCGACGACCGCAACATCGAGAAGATGCCCTACCTGCAAGCTTTCGTGAAGGAGCTACTTAGGAAGCACCCGCCGACGTACTTCTCGCTAACCCACGCCGCAGTCGAGCCGGCGAAGCTCGGTGGGTACGACATCCCTCCGGACGCCAACTTGGAGCTCTTCCTGCTGACGATCGCGGAGGATCCGAGGCTGTGGTCCAACCCGCTGGAGTTCAACCCGGACCGGTTCATCACGGGCGGGGAGACCGCCGACATCACCGGGTCGGCGGGGATAAAGATGATACCCTTCGGGGCCGGGAGGAGGATATGCCCGGGGCTGGCGATGGGGACGACGCACATCAGCCTGATGGTGGCGAGGATGGTGCAGGCGTTCGAGTGGCGGCTGCACCCGTCGGAGCCCAAGCTGGACTTCATGGACAAGGAGGAGTTCACCATCGTCAAGAACCGTCGCCTCCTCGCCACGGTCAAGCCCAGGAAGTGAACACGTCCGACAGCAGTCTCTTTAAGTCCTATATATCTCCGTCCTCCGTTGGATACCGACGAAGCATCCAACACATCTGCAAGATCTACAGTCGCATCATAGCGCTGGTGTTTGTAGTTTGGGCATATGTATGCTTGAAGCTTTTTGCATGGGCAGTATAACTAACTGCAAGCGTCTCCTTTTGCTGCTTCCATTCGTAAGTACCCAAAAGTTCCTTTGGTCACACGACTCACTCAGTACGTGACACCCTTACCAGTCTCCAAAGTTGGATTAAAATTGCTGTTAATTTGGGTATAATAATCTTCTCGATAGATTAGTGGGCGTATTACAATATTATAGACCTATCAAAGCCATGATTTCCATCTCGATAAAGTGTTACTAAGAGAATCATATAATCACTCGAAGGTTAATTTTGTGGTTTGAGTATCACATCACTATAAGAAATCTGATATATGTGAGAGATACTACAAAGCTAAGGCTTTTTCTTAGGATTGGAACATAAAGGTTGATTATGAATCATAATTAGATATACATATATACATTGGCATATGACTTCATAACATGTGGGATTTCATATTTAGAAATTAAGAACAATAAAAACATTTATTATTTTATGTGTCTTTTATCCTTCCTCATACAATCTTTTGCGTACCATCTTTTACACACACACACACACAATTTGAGCTTTGTCAAACTGAGATCAACAACATCTCCTCTCCAATTCCATTCCAAGAATCCATTGGCAACAAGAAAGAAGAAGAAGAAGAAATCCAGTGGCGTCAGCAAACCTTCATGGGCTCCTGAAGGCTTGGATCACAAGTGAGAAACCAGACATCTCCGACGACGACGACCACAGCCTGCTCTCCGGCGAGCTCCTCGTCCGGAACATGAACGTGGCACACCCCGAAGGATTCCCGAACCACCAGTCATGCACGTCCCACATCACGTCCACCGGCGATCCCTCCACGAACACCGTCTGATTCCCCCTAAAGTTCCACCTGAGCTTCCTCACTTGCACCACCCTCTTCCTGTCGATGCACACCGACAGCTCCGAGTCCTTGGCGTCGCAGCCGTCTCCCTTGCACCTGACGGTGATCTCGTGGTCTCTCCCCGCGTCGCGGAACCGTGAGGTCGTCGAGTGACGGCTGTGGCCGAGCACTTGTTCTTTTCTGCTGATCATGGAGAACTCTGCTGTCGGGATCGTGCCCCCGAACCTCCTGATGTGCTCCTTGCTCATGTCTCCGAGCAAGAGCCCGAACTCTGCGTTGACCATGACTACAACGTAGAAGTTGTCGATGGGTTCGGGGCCTGACCCGTATCTTGCAGAGGACAAGTCCCAGTGGACGACGACGGCGGACTTCCCGGAAACGTAGGACCGAGCCCCCTTCTTCTTCCTCAGTAGCTGGCAGCTCATGGCGTCGGGCTTCCAGCAATGAAGCGAGGGACTGTCGTCGATGCCGATGGACAGCGCAGGGCCGACGTGGCTCTTGGACCAGGCGACCCTGATGAGGAGTTCCTTCAGGGTGGAGAGTCGCACACCGTAGACACAGGTAACTGCACTGACAACCGAGGTGCCATCGAGCGCTAAGCCGCCGCTGCTGCTGCTGCCGGAGCAAGAGGCGTCGGAGATCTTCACAGCATTCTCGCTGAAACATGAGGCGAAGTCCCTCATGGCTGGTGGAAGGAGAAGGTGATTGGAGAGGAGGCGCTTCCTGGTTCTCCCAACCATATATACTCGTTCCAGCTCGGTCAACACATCACAAGATCTCACTCACCAACTGAGACCAGGAATCAAGGGACGCGGTAAAGGAAGAAGCAAGCAAGCAGCCGAAAGAGAGATCTCTTAGCTGGGAAGCATGGAGAGGAAAGAGAGAAAGGATGGAATCGTACAAATCGAAGCCCTCGCTTCCCACTGCCACTTCAGTCGGTCTCTTCTAATGCTTTGCTTAGAAGAAAGAACACGTTTCTTTTCTTGTATGTGCAAATGTAGGATCGATCAACAGGAAAGGGATGATGAGGATGCGATGGACTGAGCTCCTGAGAGAGACAAAAACTATAAGAACCGACGCCCATTGTATGAAATCGGGGTAACAATGTGCTCTTGCGAAGTTTCAGTGAGTTATTAGGATTCCATTAACCATACTTCCCTCGAGCTCAGCAATCAAAGCACGCGACACCTCTGTGTAGGGAATACAAAAAAACATGGATAATTCGGGTCAACTCTTGGCACGAGGAGAACAAGAAAACAATGCATGCACGCAATTCCAAATGTGCGGTAGCTATTTACTCACTGGTACACACACACATGCTTGCCAAAACTCCGGATCTAGAGATGAAGATGAAGGTTAAGTTTCTTCCTTTCGGGAACTTCAATAAATTGCATTTATTTGTGTGCTGCTGACCAAACATTGCAACCTTAGGGATCGGTGAAATTGGTCTTGGAAGGCGGGCTTCATTAAGAGGAGCAGAATGGAAGAGGATACGAGACCAGTTGGAAGTCAACGAACGAATCTACGATAGCCAAGATATATGTGATGATCGAATAATCCCAACTCCATATGCATAAAAATAAAAAGGAGGTCGAGTGTTTGCTAGATGGTTTTCTGAACCTATACAAATACATTCAGTGATTAAGTCATCGATCCATGTAGAAAAAATAATTTTAATAAATAATAATTGATCTCGATTATCATAATAAAATATTTAATTTGAGAAATATTTTGAGGTATGAGTAAAATCTTTTCTTAGAATTTATCTCATTAGGCAGTCAGAATCTTTATTGGTGTAAATATATTTTTTTATTAATTTATAAATATAATTTATTAGTATTCATGTCAAAAAAGTGTATGATAAAATATATTTTGTATGGTCAATGTATATGGATTTCCACATATGAGAAGTCAAACATAGACCATTTTTGGTGAAGAACATGCATATATATCTTGAAGGATTCATCAGCATAACCTTTTGGATGAGGAGTATGCCTTGATATCTTGTTTCCTAAACCTACTGGATTGTTGTAGTTGCAGTGTCACTCTCACCTGCACCTCATCTTCTCCACCGCTCTCTCTCACCTATCTCCTCTCTCGCACATTGATTTCCTAATTAAAGCTGGGAAGGGAAGGGATCATTAATGGAGCCATTCAAGACCAACCCACAAGAGAAGCTTCTTCCCTTAGAAAACTGAAACTTCAGTGAGCAAGAATAGGACAACTGCTACCAAAAATTCTTCCATGATTTGGATGACAGCATTAGCAGCCCTCGTTAAGGCTGAAAGATGCAGATTGCAGAAGACTGCAACTAGTCCTAAGATAATGGTTACACTGTCATTTTCCTCTTCCGCCATGGCCGGCAACCCATGTTCGAGCTACTCTCTTTCCCTCTGGTCGATAGATGGATGTACCACCCCAAACCCTTTAATTAATGAAGCCTGAAACGATGTGATGGAGCATCCACCACAGCATGTGCAGTTCCAGCCATGAGCAAGTAAAATATGCACTAGAAAACTGAGGTAGCAGCAAGTGTTAGTAGCAATCAATTCTGCGTGACTTGAAATTAAAGCATTTAACTCCAGAAAAGTAAAAGAGTAACCATCAATCTTTTTATGTAAGACTATGCAACAATCCACAGAAATCCCCCATAAAATTACTACTGCTAGATCTAATATACAGAGAAAAAGGATTGACTGCAAGTGGCTGTTCTTCGTGGTGAAGACCGGAAGACATTGAATATGTTTCTGACCTGACAAATACAGATACATCAGCTTTTCTTTATGAGCAGGCGAAATTTCCAAGTCGACTTGGACGATCAAGTAAACCCTCAAGCTGGAATACTGAATCATATGATATGATATATATATATATATATATACAGCAATCGCCAGTGTTAATATAGAGGCTGCTTAGATCTGTTCTAGGATTAATGTGGATGGTTTTAGGCTCGTAAGTTGCAGTCGGCACCTTGTAAGGGGTTGGCAGCCGGCTTTAAGAACGAGAAAGAAATCCTAGGAAGAAGGCATGTACAAGTAGTGACAGAGGCAAACAGCAGACTGCAAGTTAATATACTGTAACACTTGAGTTCGATTCCAGCAGTAGTGTTGTGTCAATAATTCCATTGTCTACGATTAGCATCAAGAAAAAGCAAGAGCCATTATAAGGAAGGATGGTGGTGAATTCAGAGAGATAATATTTCACTACCCTTACACTCGTACTTTGGCACATCAATTAAGCACCCCACAATGATAGTGCAATGCACAATGACATTAATTGTAATGTCTAACGATTTGGATCAATCTTTGGGTTTGAGTAACATCACATAATTATGAATAACTAGTCTCATGAATTAATTCTCACTTATTCTTGGCGGATTACCAATGCCTTCTAAACCCTTTGAATTTTTTATCACTTTAATAGTCTCCTAAAACTAACTTAAATATCATAAAAACTTTTTGTTAGACATATCTTTTGCAAATCCCCATTATCGAATCTAGTCGCCTCTCTATATCAAATCAGAATATGAAATTGACATCATATTCCGATGCATCGAATAATCAAAATTTACATTAAAAATATCTTTGCTTAATTTAATTATCATGTTAAGCTCCACCAAGCATCAAAGGCTATTGAACCTTGATTTTTGAAGTAAAGAAGAAGAATTTTGTTGTGTGGTTGTAATAACAGTAGGCATCTCGGAGGATCTCTTTTAGTACAACTTCTCTGTAGATTTAAGCACAACTCACCTCCCTTTATGATCAAAGCTATGCACATAATGCCAATTCATGCTATGCACATAATGCCATCATAAGCTTTTAGAGGTTAATGAGCCAACTCTATTTTTAAATTCTCTTGAATTGTCATCTTGCCTCATGAGCAATCTTTTATAAGGAACATAAGAACCATCACTATGTTGAACACTGGACTTGTTTGATCAAGAAACAAATCCTCTTGGCTCCATCCTTGTAAATAAATGTATGTTGACCTAGCATCAACCAAAGATATAATAGACAGATTGCACATTTATCCGTTGAATTTGTGCTTTATAAAATTGTCAGTAGGTTCTTCTTGTACTTCCGAGATCTACAATAAGATCTTATGTTTATAATTGAGGCTTTGTATCAGTAAATGTTTTTTTTAAGGCATATGTAAAGACATTATAATTCTTTGTGATATATATTTTCTTACGTATTGAACCAAAGTATTACGATTACTCATTAAAGATATATCTATTCCATTAGAATATCTTTTTAATCAATCGTCATATGATATATGATTGTCAAAGTGATATTTCATGATCATCCCATTAGAATATCCTATTGGTATGGAAGGAGAAGGTGAAGATCATCCTCCATCGATCTGACCAAGTGGATAAGAATTGAAGATAGACGGTTATGGGTTGTCCCATCCTCATTGCCCGTATGGATGAGAGGCCAAAGAGAGATTGTTGGAGGCTGTTAGAGAGACTGTCTTTCCATAAAATATTTCATGAAATATTTTATCCTTTTATGACTAAATATAAAAGCTAATCTTCAATAGAATAAAGAAAAAAAGATTATCTTTTGATCACTCATATCTACACTCACATACCTCAGGTTACTAACTTGGGCATCGGAGGGATTAAGTAAGGAAACCTATCTCGATCTCGATCTTCGTATAGGATACATATCGGGAGTTTGACGTTTTTACTTTGGAGGCACCTCAAAATAACCCACAAATACAAGTTCAGACGATGTCGGCTGACCAGGCTATCAATGACTTTTTTCCTCAACATTTTTTATACTAGAAGAAGGGTTTGATGTCACAGGAATGCTCGCCCGTCGACTCTCTCAATAAACACTCGAGTAAGCAAGCTTTGCCCTTGACCCATAATACTTTCATCCATGGTGGCAATCGCTACCCTTTGCGCACATTGATATATTCACCTCGGTGTAAACATCGATGCAATACTGGTGTTTATTCAATGACCTGGGTCTCTCACCCCAAAGGATAATCTTTAGCCATCTACTCATCCTCATCAAGGTGCTCTTAAATCTCACTCAATAAGTGTAGATGTTAATGAGCACGATACAAATCATCACTCATCTTTTGCCTCAATTAGCCCAATAAGTGATGTCACCAATTCAGCTATGGTCACTATCTCAACCACTATTGGCACTGACAATCATTGAGGTTTTCTCACCCAACATGGTACCGACATCCCAAAAGCACTCGAGACTTGTTAAACTATCAATTGAGTGGACACTTCAATCCCCAACTATGGAATTCAATGGACCACACCACCACTTTACCTTGCCTGAATCCAAGACCTAATTGACATATTCGATGGAAGATTTCGATACAACTACGATAGATGGATCGATGGTTGAAGAAAATACGATAAGAGTTCTAATAATAAAAAGGGGAAGCACTGGTTGACCTCACCTTAGATTGATCAACATTTATCCAAAAAATACATGAAGGAATAGATCCAACAAACTTCCACCTCCCGTTATTGGAGGCGTTCGATGACAATATCGACTCGACGTAGCACATTATAGCTTTTTGTGCCCAAATGTTATCGTAAAGCACTTTGGATGCCTTGATGTGTTACGCCTTCTTAACCACATTAAGAGGCTCAGCATGAAAATAGTACACTCGCTTGAAGCCACTTTTCATCAATTCTTTTGCTTTGCACATGATGGATTACCACCAATAGCACTCGCACCCCTTGCCCATGGTCTTTCATACATAAAGGAGGGTTACGTTCACACATTGGCAAGGATTGATTCTCTATCGAGGAGAGCGCATTGGCGAGAAATGCCCATTTGTTGAGGGACGAGGTTTGTCAATTCAAGACATGAGCACCTCTCGGCCTTATCGGCATTCGCCTAATGCATAAAGTTGGAGAACTTATCGAAGAGGCATAAGCTTAATGTGTTAGAAGAACTAGACATCACACTTTGGATCCCTCTCGCGAGAGCCTCGAAGCATCTCTTATAGGGGATAAATGATAGAGAACACCATCAGTTAATCGTCATCTAACGTATGACTATCAGTGATGTCTAGAGTGGAAGAAGATAGAGGCTACTCTCCACTTGTATGCCCACGTGGGTAAGGATCAAAGACAAGCGATGACTATCCCTCCTTTGTCACTTACATGGATAAAAAGTCAAGAGGAGGTTGTTGGAGATAGTTAAAGGCTATCTCTTTTGACTATCCCTCCTTTGTCACATGCATGGATAAAAAGTCAAGGGGAAGGCTATCTTATTTAACTATCCCTCTTTTGTCATATACATGGATAAAAAGTTAAGGAGAGGCTGTTGGAGATAGTTAAAGACTATCTCCTTCTAGAATATTTCATAAAATATTATATTTCTATACGACCAAATATAAAAGTTCATCTTCAACATAATAAAAAATGAAGGATCACTTTTTGACCACTCGTATTGACCCTCAAATACTTCGGATTATTAATTTAGGTGTCAGAACGATCCAATCAAAAAATCTCTCTTGACCTTGGTCTTTATAAAGGTGACATCTTCGGAACTCGATGTTTCTACCGAGAAGGTGACATATATGTATGTGGATTATATCAAATTCACTAGGATGTAAAGTTTTTTTTTTTTCTGTCAACAAAGTCCTATTAAATACATGTACTATTATATAAATAAGAGGTCTCCTCCTCGATCCAATCTTCCATCAACCTAAGTTGATAGATCGTGTCATGTCTCTTGAAAAATCCTATTGAGGTTGAGAATCTGAAAGCTTAAAATTCTTGACCATATTGTCGTTAGCAACCTAATGTTGGTTGATCTGCGGAACAAACAAAGACTGAAACAGCATCAGATTGGACCCACTTTTGACGAGAACAATCCCCAATTGATAATTTTCTGCTATGCTAAGTTTTAGCTCAATCAGACTTCAACACCAAATTGATAAAATAATTTTCTTGTTACCGAAAACATTCTTTCTCTCTCATTTGAAATAATAAGGTAATCATCAACCCGGACAATTAAAGATAAAAGAGAGAGAGAGAGAGAGAGAGAGAGAGAAGCATGATTGAGAGTGGAGAGTGTTTGACACTATCCTTACATCTAGTTTATTAACTCTATAATGCTTTCTGTAACATTTTGTGTAACAAAGTTTTATCATCATATTCTAGTGGTTAGTGTATCGTTACACAATTATTTAATATTTAATATTTCCACATAAACAAATGTGTGATTTATAAGGTTTCAATTATCCCCAATTGGGACATCAAAGAATGAGATAGAAACAAGTCATTTGGGGATTGAAATTTCATGAGGCATTCTTCTCCCTTTTTAATTTTGATGGCTTTATAGCAATACCACTGATATTTTCAAGTCAACATCCATCCATCCATCCCAGAAGATGAAGTCTTTTATACCATACTAATATTTTTCATGAGGTTTTCTCCTTGTTTAAAAACAAGGAAATCCAACTTACCAATAAGCATCAATTATTTCTCTTTATGAGAAATGATGCTTTAATTAGTTGTTCGAGTCTCGCTGCAGATTCATATATAGCCCGTAAACAACGATACTCCATAATAAAACTCCACCCATAATCTATTCATCTATAAGACAACAATTTAATTACCCATAAAAAAGATAAAGACGGCATCAATCATGACTATAGAAGAGGGAGAAATATGATATGAATATGTTCGTTGGAATTAAAAGAGAGGATCCACGTTATATACAATTAATTCATCTTTCCCAGCAACCATCTTCCAGCCTACACCGTCAGATCTACATCTGACGGTCGATTAGAAGGCATCACCTTCGATTATAGGGCTGGACCGCGTCGAATTTTGTTTTAGGGCTAAAGAAGATGAGAGAGAGAGACAGAGAGGGGAACCTCGTGGATCCAGATTGGTTCGATTGGAGAACTCCACCGCCTAATTCGCGGCGGCAAAGGCGGCGAAGGCCTGGGCGTTGCATCCCCCGGCGGTCATCATGGCCTTGAACTCCTCGAAGCTGATGAGGCCGTCGCCGTCGAGGTCGACGCCGTCGATCATGCGGCGGCACTGGGCGACGGAGGCGCCCTCGCCGATCCCGCGGAGGACGCGGGCGATCTCGTCGGCGGAGATGGCGCCGCTGCGGTCGAGGTCGAAGACGGCGAAGGCGAGGCGGAGGTCCTCCTCGACGGCCGCCGGGGGGCTGGTGTTGAGTTCAACGAACTCGGCGAGGGAGATGAACCCGTCGCCGTCGGCGTCGGCCTCGCGCATCATGCGGCCGAGCTCCTCCTCGGAGGGCCGCTGGCCGCCGAGGCTCTCGAGGACATCGGCGAGCTCCGCCGACGAGATCTTGCCGTCGCCGTTGGAGTCGAACTTGTTGAACACCCGCTCGAGGTTTCCGGGGTCGGCGGCGGAGGGGATAGCGGCGTGGCTGGGCTGAGGCTTAGATCGGTGCCGGCGGAAGAGGGACCGGATCTTGCCCATGGCGTGGGATCGAGATCGAGAGCGCGCGCGATTGAATCTTGAGGAACCGGAGGAGCGATGGAGCTATATAGAGGGAGAAAAGGGGCAAGTGTGTGACGGCGATGACTAGGAGTTCGCTGTTTGCTTGGTTCGTTGGTGAGTTGTGGTGCGAGCATAACGACCCAATTGCGCGGGTGGCGAGAATGACGGATTCCGTTTGATTTGAGACAAGATTCGAGGAGGACATGGTCATCGCGGGACGCTTAAAATAACGGCCGTCGGTGGTCTGACAGCGTTAAGTAATGGTATAAAGACGTGGTGGATGTGCCGCCCACGTTGTTGGTCACCGGACGGCCGCTTCTATTTAGATTTCACTCGACGGCGGAAATCTATACAATCTTATCCTATTTTCAATTTTAATTTTGATAGGTCGATAAAGATAATTAATTTGACTAATAAAGACTTTAACATCAACGGTGTTAATTAATTTAGTCAGTAAAATTTTAACTAATTATCACAAAATTCTCAATTCGAATTTATTTATTTATTTATAAAGAAAAGAAAAATATCAATCGTTACATCAATGTTAATGTCTAAGAACCTTCGAGAGACTTGTCCTGCAAATGTTCTTTAATTGATTCCTGCCACAAATTACTTGGAAAGTTTCAAGAACTTTAGGAGAGAGACTTCTAGAACTTTCTTTAGGAGAGAAACTTCTAGAGTTTCAAGAACTTTAGGAGAGAGATGAGAGAGAAATTTTCAATTAATCTTAATTAGTTGAAAATATTTTAGCTATTTTCTATTTTTATATACCTTTTTAAAGTGGTGAAGGAACAAAAGCATAACTATGATTCTTTTGTTCTTCTTTGGATGGAATAGCGGCCGCACCACTGACGAACGACACAAGGTCAAACACCTTATCACCCCCCTTTTGAAGAGGAAGCCACGAAGGTGAGGATCGAGCAATCCATCCATGACAAGAGCATGCATGCATATCAAAGTCAATGAGGATGTAAAAATTTTTTTAGTTTGAGTTGATGCGAATTTATGGGTTTGATCAGTTTTGGGTTGAATTAGGGAATGAATGGCACTTAGGTTCGGTATGGCTTAGCCAAAGGCCACTTGTCGGGATCTAATTGCATTAACTAGATTGTCACATCGCACACCCGCCACGTCAACTTCCATTTTGTCGTTTGACCCAAACCAAACAAACGCAACGCGTGACGACGGGGCCCACACTGGTGTCTCGAGAGCTACCAGCCACGAGTTGGGGTTGCCGTCTTAAGGTGGGTGGGGGCGAGCAGCGCCGATTGCGTAAAGAAAGAGGAAAAGACCGAAAGAGAAAATGTTTGTAGCCCCACAAGAAGAGGTACCCGACGATTTACTTGTTCTACTGAAAGAATGGGCCAATGTGAAGTAAGAACTACGGGTGGGCCCCGATATAATCGGGTTTGTGGGTGGGGGAATCGGGTCTGGAATTATTTATTGATAATAAATGGCGTATGGACGAAGGGAAGAGAAGAAACACGAACGTGGGGACGACGGGAAGGAGGAGGATCTCGTGAACTATGTGGTGGTGGTGGTACGCGTGAGATGAGATGGATACAACGAGTCCGTTCGCCCGTGAGAGGACGACGTGATTTTTCTAAGATCAACGCGTGAGGTGGGCCCATGTCAGACAGACGCATGCAGCATAGGTCTTGGTTGAATTTATGATGCTTAATCGAAATTGCCTCCCTTTAAAGTAATAAAATCTCCACTGATGTGATGGATATATGTGATGTCCCCAATTATTTTCAGGTTTAGGTACACACGAAATCGAAATCTGATGTGATTAAACGAGAGACTTATGCGTTCGAATCGAATAGTTAATTGTTGAACCAAAACGAATTATTTTTTTCGATTCAATTCATGTTTGTATAAAGATCAAGGTCTAAGTTGGTTCACATTCTCTAGTTAGTTTTTAAAAAAATCATAAATAATAATTAACATCGATTATAGTGGCCTCATGGGTTTTTATAATGGGCTTAACTCAATAACATATTCTACAATATATACAAAATATTTCTCCAGATTTTTATATTAGGTCAATATCCATATGACTAAATTATTGATTGAGGCCCATTTCTACCTACTGATCCGACAAAAATGTTTCCTACCATCCCCACCAAACTTAGCATCAAAGGAAGGTCGTCTAAGAACTAACATCTACCATCTGTATAATCACGGTGACCTCGATAGACCAAAGAGCGTGAATCTAATCGATTCCGCTTACCCTTGTCCAGTGATAAAAAAAGAGATCCATCAACAATATTATAGTTTTGTATTATTTACTTTAAGGTCGTTGTGATGTTAATTCACATGTAATGCCACTTCCTCGTGGCATTGTGTTCCACCAAACATCGTTTGGCTTCTTCTTGAGAAAGAAAAAGGTTGCTGCTCATCCGCAGTCAAATACCCTATGCACTCACTCCACTGGCTCAAAAGTAATTGGTAAAAATCTACTGTCAACTGTCCTTACCAAGCCAAAATCTAACTATGCTTGAATTAAAGGAGCCAAACAAATCCATTCGGTGACAGTGTTTTACCTCACTGATGCCTTGTGGAAAAAATTCTCATCCGTTGTCTAGAAGTTGACATATCACTTCGAAAGGAACACCTGCAAGAACACTTCAGCCTTGAGCATTTACCTTTAGAAATGAATAATGCCAAAGGGAAAAGATATCTATGTTTCTGTAAGAGTGTCAGAGAGTGATCCACAACCTTGTTCAAAGCCCAAGGGATTTTCTTGCTGCGAGAAAAATTATAAAAAGAACGGGAGATGAGAGAAACATGATAATGTAAGGAAGGCCTTGTCGCAGTGTGCTCTCTTCCTGTTCCTCCTTTGTAGGACTGTAGTCATCATTATTCTCTACAAATGCATCAAAGTAGGTCTCATAACCTGTTTTCCGTAGAATCGACGATGAGCCTGACGCTTTCATCATTTCCATAGCCTGTGGAATATAGAATTCCATCGTCAACACTATTTGGTACTGATTGTCACTTTCAGTTTATACCACCAATTTGATCCAAACACCAGCGTGCTTTATATTTACAAGGACATATGATACTTGGAAATTTAGGAGTCTAGTGGAATTTTCACCTACTAATTGGTAAATTAGACTAAACAAATATTACTTTGTATCTCCAGTACCTGAAAGCTAAAAGCAAACTGCCTTGCTCTTTTGCTCACTTGAACATTCGGATGAGACTGAAGCTTCTCATACATTACTCTAGCCTCATTTGGCCTGTCAACATTTTAGACAGACGTTAAACGAGCTTAGTTTGTGTCCTACTCAGAAAAGTTTCGGTCAAAGTAATAATGATTAGACAGCTGGAAATGAAGGCCCACTTATGTCAATAAACCATATGTCAAGATATATGGTTTTAAGTATCGCCATTTAATGTATCTCAGAAGGCAGAAGTCAAAGTTAGTTAAGCTGGAGAAGGTTAAGGCAAAATTCCCAAAAGATGAACCAGCTAATGGATCATCAGAAGCATACTACATGAACATTTATTTCAAAGAAATATATAGTCATTATGAACAACCATACCTGCTCAATGAATCTTGACATATCGACCACTGCAAAGCAGCTTGTCCATGAAGTTCACTCTGCATTACCATTATTAAGATGATACGAAGAAGAAAAACAGAATTAGTGAAAAAATCATCGATATTGAATGATTATCCGTCAAAGTGGCCCCAATGCTACAAAATAAAGTACATATCGCAAACAATATATGTAGTCACTAGTACATCCTACCATGCATTCTATACTTTTTGCTGATAAGTATACAATGTCAGTTACAACACACAAACATAAACATACACAAAAGGTTACCTTCAGTATTGTACTTTTATGGATGCTATTCCATCACGAGGGGTTTTGTTATGTTGTCAGCACAACTCTACTGGGATGCACCTTGTTCTGGAAAAAACTCCTCAAAAATTGGCCTAGCTAATATGAAGCAGCAAGTATTGGCACGAATGCTTCAGCATAGCCCAATTTAATACAGCTGAATGTGGGACACCTTGTGTCGACCCAAACCATTGTAATTTCCAACTAATTTGGGACAGTTCGGTTTCTTGCTGTTGCGGCATGTGTTTTACAATTAAATCCACCAAGTATACATGAGTTCCTGTTCAGTAGTCTAATGAAGCAGCAGTATAACAACTAATTAGAATCTCTATGACCGACCAAACAATTTTGGCCAACCAGTGCTTTAGAAAATCTTAATTTATCACTAATATATATCTCCAAAAAAATAATGGATACTGACATTGACCAAAAATATCTATTGTCAAGATATAGTGATCACATGATAAAAATTTGATTGAACAAGTAGAAATAGTGGATATTGCACAAACTAAAAGCTGATGTTGCATCCTTTTTAAATGATTGCAGAAGACTACTTTAGAATTGTAAGGTAGAATGATATATTGCAGCCATAAACAAGCATATAAAGGTTCTTAGTTAACTAGTGTTACTGTAAATGCTGCAAAACTTCTCCATCAATTAATTTTATCGTATGCTTCAAGTAGGAGGTTCTTTAGCCAAGCCTTCTGGTTGGCCCAAGATCAGAAATCATGCCATTTTGTTGAGATTTAAATGCATATTTAAACATCAAATGTTTAATCCTATAATGTTTAGATCTGCAGAATGGCTGCTATTATTCAGATAGATGAAGACAATTGCACCTAAATTTATGCATTATGTCATGACAAACACAAACAATTTCTAAAAATAGGTTATATAGCTACAGATAAATTACCTGAAAAACCAAATCTTTCATAATCTTTTCATAAAAAGGCAATGCTTCCCGTAACCTTCCAAGATCCATCAATTTATCACCTTCCTTCAAAGCCTGGACATGAATAGCTTAGGAGTCACCATGGTTTTCAAGCAACAGCTGATGCAAGTTGATGTAATGTTCATGATATCATACTTTCTAGTAAAATGATGTGCATTATAATCAGTCAACTAGCATAACAGCATTTACATCAAGTTTCTGTTTCCATTAATTTTTCACAGAAAATAGAGCTGCAAGAGCCAGTCTCAAACATGCAAATGACATCAATTAGCATGGGAAATTGGTTATATATAAATCAAGTCGTCAAGTAACACCAAAATTCTCCAGTTAAAATGGTGAGATAACAAGATCTCATTGTAACCAAAACCAGTGAACAATTTTGCAATAAGCCACTTAAGTTTGTGACCTCCAATATGGAATCAAGTATCAGATAGTTATAGGTATATCATCCATATCTTACTAGCCAACAACTTACCTAGATCTGAAAGTGTCTCGAGACACTGTTTTGCTCAAACCCAAGCAAATGGCTTATTCTTTCGCTCCCTAGATCAATTTGGCCCAGAAACCTACCAAAGTAGTTTCAAGTTTAGGGCTAGTTATTTCATTAGGTTTAGAGCTGGGAGAACTCTCTTTCACAACACCTTTCTCCTCTCACCACCTGGCATCACCAGAGGCATGCTCTGACACAGAAGGATGAAAATCATTGACTTGTAACAAACAAGAAAAGTTATTTTAGCTGATATCATCTGGTTTCATAGTTTCTTCTTTATTTTTTGTCCTGTTCCAACAAAATATATATTATGAACATCTTTTCCTGCTCTAAACTGACCTGAGTGTCAGTCTCCCATAAGACCAATAAATACCAGGCCATACTAGATGGTACACCTGGTATTTAAAACCTTGCATAAGAGTAATAAAAATGTCAAGTACCATGTAATGAAAATTGTGCAGAGGAATTCATTTATGAGGAAAAATATATGCTAGTAAAGTGTTTTTGACATATACCTTCTCACATTCAGCTTTTGTTTTAGCATCAATCATCAAGCCCATCTTACTTTTGTAGGCTGCTAATAACTCCCTAGTGCGTTTTTCTTTAGCTGCTTTACCTTCGGCAGTTTCCAGCACCTCACCAGGTTTGATATTTCTTCCTCCACCAAACTAAACATCAAAAGAGAACAATATGAAAGGATATGGAATAAAATCTTTATAGGATATCAGGAAGTGGATCACGATGTGTAAATAGAAAACACTGTTTCTAATGAACAAAACACTATATTGTCTTAACAAATAGGATAAAATTTTTATCTGTGAGAGAGAGGGAGCAGAAGAATCAAGAGACAAACTACTTAAGAATTAGAATTGTTCTATGCATGGTTAAATCATGGGAGGAGCCCCTTTCCTTGTTTTCCTTTTGATAAAGAAGAGAAGGAAGAAAACCAACCATCAAAAGATGACTTCAATAGATAACAAGACCACACATCTACCACTTAACTCATAAATATGTCTTATGACTGTATAGTGTATGTACGTGTATGTACTAATACAACAGTAGTCATTACTCATTAGAATATGCTATTTCATCCATTTGCATTACCAGATGACATACCAAAATATATTAAAAGCAACAACTAGTATAAGTCTATCACTATCCTAAATGATTATATTAAGAAATCATTTTCCAATAAGAAATTGTAAAAAAAATTCTCCGGATAGAAAGATTTTCCTTGGTCCATTTCCGATCAACCTATGTAACAAGATTCTATGAAAAAGCTTGCCAGCATTATAAAAGTAGTTCACCTTTCCAGACAAATTGCTATTTACTAGCAAATAAGCATTATACAAAATATTTTAGTTTTTCACCAACAAGAAAAGGGGATGTATTGACAAAAAACTGTCAATAGATCCAGGAACTCTGACCTGTAGCATTTATTGACCATCTACTTTCTTGGGTCTCTGACATACATGCAAGCATTTTCCATGTCAGATCCTTTTGACTTTTAAGATCAGCTAATTCCCAGCAGTGAAGTGTGCTTCCTGTTAGATCCATTGGTTGCTAAGAACAAGACCCATCCATTTCTTAAAAACAACTCCTTCCCAAGACAAATTTCACATCAATGGTATCGACACTTATTTTTATTGTTTGCTCATCCAGAAGATCACCATGGTACACATAGGCAATGCTATCATCTCTTGTTTGGGTACAAACATGCCAAACTTGCTTGAAGCCAAGCCAAAACAAGCTCCAGTCCAGTTTTCTGCTCTAAAATGGCTGAAAATTGATCAGTTCCGGCTATTTAAGCCAAAACAAACCATGATTGCCACATTGGTAATAATTAGATAACAGGGGCTTCTCTTGCACTATGGTACATGCATCATGGATCACCGATCACCATATTATCACTGCATATACTACATGTTAAAATCTGCCAAAATAGCCTACTTATGGAAAACGTAGGAGGCATAGTAAAATAATGGTGCATGATGGCAGTATTGAAATTTGAACAATGTTGCACCCTTTCCTTTGCTAGCAGCTTTTAACTTGGTGAACATATCTGCAATAATGAAGAGAGGTCGAAAGCTCCTCGATCAATACCAAGAAGAGAGAGAACAGCAAGAGCTCGCCCTCTGGAGCTAGGACTTTCTAACTTGGACAAGACAAGCCCCATCCATCTTCTTGATGGCCGAGGAAGAGGATAAGATGCCCAAGTCGTTTGGCTTACACTTTCTCCAGGTCAGTCATCCTCAAGGTCACATTTAGAATGGTATTGGTAGTCCATTCCAAGTTAAAACATCATCCCTTCCCATCGTCGATGTGAACCTACCTGCACTTGCATCACATGTGGAAAAATAAACCTACCCCCAATCAACTGATATTGACACGTGGAGTTGGGAGCCATGCAGGATGTTAACATGGTAGGCCCATTGCACTCTACGAACTCAGTTGCCACATCAACCACCAAATCAAGATGGAATATTTTCTATAAATGCACAGATCCAGAGTATCTTCTCTAATGATTCAGTTATTACTATTCTAATGCTATAAAAGGAGGTTCCTTACACAGGAAAAGAAATCTTCAGTTCTTATGCTCTATTTCTCCACTTCATTCTAATACCCAACTTGAACGCTTTCTAACTTAGCATTAGAGGATCCCATCGAGCACATTCCCATGCCCCCTTTGTCTTGCGGGTTTACCAGATTAGTATACCCATCTCAGCATCCACACTGGACTCGTCCAGCTTAGTTCCATTCTGAAAGTCTGTGATGCATTCCATACAAGGAATTAATCACGTCGATTCCAATCACACCTTGATGGATGATCCAATTCAGACATCATCAGTAATTGAGCATTAAAAGTCTGTCACTCGGATATGGGTGGTGAGTACATATATGGATCGTAAGATCAAATTCAAGATATAGATACAGGATTGAGAAAAATTCAAATCCAAGATAGAAGTATAGGAATCTGTCTAGAAGACCCAAAACTGATTATATACAAATATTTATTTTCAAAATTATTGTATATTATTTTTAAAGCTAGTTTAAGATTGAGAAATGACATCTCTTCCAGCTCGTCTTTTCCTCTTTTCTCTTATCTTTCTCTTCCTAACCGGATTTATGTCCAGTCATGTGTTTGTATCCTTTGGGGGCATTCCCTTTTCATGCAACAATGCGGATTGGCCTAGGTAGACCGAGCACTAAAGAGTAAGCAGATGAGTTCCTATCATTACTCACTAATCATGTTACATTTACTATAACCTGCTTAAAGTGTACAATTACAGCTGGATAATATTATTGCAGACCAAATGACCACTGTAACATACATAGGTCTGTGAATTAGACTGATACCTACTCAAAATTTGGACTTACAAGTGTAAAAATAGAAATTGTAACTCAACAATTTAGGAAAGCTTCAAGATGATTTTTCCCACAAGTTAGTACTAATGCAGGAAACATATTACTAAAATTTAAGGCCTTAGCCAGTATCATGGGGTTAGAGAAGCATATCCATCTCCAAATTGTTTCACATATCTCACCTGGTCAAGTTACCTAATTTTAATGGGTGATCATTTTCTAATAATTGATTTCACAACCTAAATTGGTACAGCCACAAGTTACAATTACGTGAACAGTATTATAGCTTGCAACTAAGGAGTATTGGTGTACACATTGATCAACAACCAACGAAAGACAAGTATAGATAAATAGCATTAAGAGACACAAACTACTTAACTGGCAACTGAAGAGCACATGGACATTATACCGTCTTAGAAATGTTGTTGGGCCTTGGGAAGACTCCCCATGTAGAAACCTTGGGCTTATAAAATACCATGTTATCATCATTCTCTTCTGGATTCACAGTCACTGAAGGGGTTGACTCTCCAAACTTGCTGGGATCCCCAACAATAAGCTCCACTTCAGGCAAATCCCCTTCTGAAATTGGTTCTATAACCGGATTCAAGCCAGGTGGCCTTCCTCTATATGTTTTTTTCTCCGCAAAATCAAGCCCCAAAAAGTCAACACTAGATACTTTCAACTCTCTCTTCTTACTTTTCTCTTCAAGTAGCTCTCTTGAGTATGGTAAGCTCATCTTTTGTGGCCCTACCGATTGAAAGAGAAATATAAGTCCAGCAAATTAGCAGAACAATATCTGAGCTTTCTAAGAGTAAATCATTATACAATTCCTATGGCACTCTTGAGAATAAAATATTCTACTTTAAAATAACTAAGCCACAAAAAAAATTAGATAGACAGGAAAATTTCAAAAAAAAAAAAGAAAAAAAGAGACTCTTTCTTGAATCCAGTCCACAGTTCAGTCTTACAATGCACCCATCAGGAGAGACCGGGAAAGGTTTTCTCTTGTATAAGTTAAATCTTCAATTTAAATCTATCCTTTCACACTAGTTCCACAACAGTTAATTAGCCAAAGACATCAAGAGGTTGAGAAGTTCAGATTGGAAGTAAACAAATCTCTTTAAGGAAACATGTAGGTACAGTAGAAGAAAGATCAAAGTTGATTCTCACCAATTGCTTTTAATTTCCCGAAGAAAACAAAGAATTAAGAGAAACAAACCAAAACATCAAAATTCTCATATCGATGTCATTCGAACCATCAGAAGCGTAGAATCCATACCCGGAGCTCCTTTGCCCTTCTTGTACTCTTTAGCTCTCTCCATCGCGAGCTTCACCGCCGAGGGGACCTGGGGGGGAGAGTCATCACCAACCCCCTCGATTCCAGCACTGGGGCTGGGAGGAGGCTCGGGTTCCGCGATCGGGGCCGATTTCTTGTCTTTCTGGTAAGCTTTGGCTTTGGCGAAGGCGAGCTTCACGGGGTCGGGGGGCGCCCCCTCTTCTTGCGGGTTTTGGTCGGCGGAAGAGGCGCGGTTTGGCGTAAAGGAAGAGAAGGGCCTCGTCCGGAAGAGGAGGACGGCTGGCTTGGCCGAGGAAGAGTTGAGTTGGGTGGGAGCGAAAGCCCAAGCGGAGGGAGGGAAGGACGAAGAAGCCATCCGAGGCAGAGAGAGGTTTGGAGACCGGGTAGATCTTTTACATGTACTTATGTGGCTGTGCTAGACATGTTATGTCCATACACTAAGATGGTATACGTCGGATCGGATCCGCCATACAAATCCGAAACCTATAAGCTTACTAATCCGAAGTAAGGATTGGATCCACTATCGAAAAGACATCGAGAGACCCCATAAGAAATCGAGAGACATTTGCTGACGGAGTACCCAACAATGTGAAACAAATAGTATTAAACTAATAATAATAATAATAATAATAGAAAGTTTAAGGTCATCCGTACATGCGGGCTAATCTAATAAAGAAAAATTGTCGTCCGTACCCGTTTGTTTAATCCACTGCTATACCTGTCACGTGAGTAGAGGAAATAGTGGGTCCCAGGTTAGAACCGTTGCGGGAGCCACTTCTCCAGCGAATCATAAGTCAGAGTCGATTAGACCGCGGTGGAGGGATTGGGAACACATTTCCGAAAATAAAAGAAGCGAAAAATAACTGACGCGGTGGGGCCAATGCGTTTACGCTTCGTCACCGAAAAGCCGTTGCTTCGGACTAATCGGAGCCGGTGGTGGTTCGGGCACCCCATCATGGCTCTATAAAGCGATAACCCAAACTTCGCTTCGGTTCTACCCCAATCAAACCCCACCAATAATAACAGCTCTCTTTTGGTCCTCTTCTGACGACCCATCGAAGTCTTCGGATGTTTTGAGCAGTAGATCTGAAAAGGTAAACGATATATGTTATTTGAATCGGTGTGTTATATCCATGATTCAGCTGCAGTTATCTCTCGATCTGTCATAAAATCCAGAAGAATCGAGTGATCTGAATCATCGATCATTCTCTGTCGATGTGATCCCCCAATTTTGTGATAATTGTTGGGTCTGGACGATCTGATCTCGATGCTGCTTCTTCCATGAGGATGTGGTAGATCTTTGCATGTCTCTGAATTGATTTGTTTGTTGGGGGGACGTTGATTTGAACCCTGATATGGCCATCAGTTTTAGGGCAGATTCAGATAGATGGTGGCTTTGCCCTCGAAAATAAGATCCGGAAACTTAAACGCTGTTTTCTACCCTAGCTAGATTCGCCAATTATACTTCTCATTATCGAGTTCAAATTCTCGATTGACGCAACCAAATTTGTGCATCTTTTGATTTGAAATTTTGGAAGGGCAGCTTGGATTAAGTTTTTTTGCTGTTTGTTATGGTGGGCAAAATAGACCAAGATTGTCAAATTTCATTAGCTAGATTTTGTTGTCTATGGATCTTGTGGGTATGTGTCAATTACCTTAATGTTCTTCGTTTTCGACTGCTTTATTCAATTAGTTGATGGATTTTTATAGTCCTTAAAACCTAAAATCGAAGACCGGATCATTCATGTAGGTTCTTTTAGATCCCTTTTTTCTTGTTTTAGTGGTTGATATTGATCTTTTTGATGAATCTGAATGCTTTTCCAATCTCATGTTTGGCATCTATTATGCATTTTAGTTTTTCATCGTATTATGCATATTTTGATTAATGCAAAAACACTCTATTCTATGTTAGAATTTCTCAAGTCATTTGCTTGAGAGTTTCCAGAACTTGCTAGAGATCAATCGATTGTCTGCTATGTGAGCTCAAAAGGTTTTACTTGTAGGCTTAAGATGTTGCGTTCTCAGTCATAATTTCTTTTCCAATTGCTTCTAAATATAATAGCTGTATTGAGAATATATTTCCTACTTTGCAGCTTGACTCCATTTTCCAGTAGCAAAATCCTGTGTAGTCAGTTAAATTGTTTTGAAAAACATCAAATGTTATATTTCTCCTTTGACTTTTTTATTTTTGACTCAGCGTTTATTCAGTTGATCCATTTCTACATAATTTATTCATTAGTCCACAATAAACACCATAAGATAGAACTTATAGCATGGTAGCATTTTTTTTATATGATTTTTGGGTGCAGATTAGATTAAGTGTTGTTTGTTTGGTATTAGTAAATTGACATGATTATAACTTCATACTATCTAAGGTAACATGAGCTGCTTCGGCTGTTGTTTCTCCCTCCAAACTTTGATGATCTTAAACTTGGTCTCAGAGTATGAATGTATTGAATAATTGTACTGATAAAGAAGAAGGACCACAGCAGTTGAATTCATCCATTATTCATGTCGTCGGGAGAAATGAACAGATAATGTGCATAATTTCCCAAAACCTAGATTGCTTATGTTTGTTAGTATTTAGATCAATAACTAAAGGGTAGATGAAAAGGTATCGGCAAGCATGAAATGATTACAATGGCTTTATTTTGAGTGGCATCGTTGTCTAGAGAAGCATTTTTATTGTCCAGTAAGACCTTCTAGATTATCTAATTTCATCATGCTTGTAGTCAGAAAGGAAGCAACGACTGGGAGACAATGAGTACAATGGCAGCGTCATCGGGAGCAACTGGAAAATCGATGTTGAACCCCGATGCTCCACTCTTCATCCCGATGGCATTTCAACAAGTGGAAGATTTTTCAGCAGAGTGGTGGGAGTTGGTGAAGACCACCACATGGTTCCGTGAACATTGGCTCCATCAGCACCAAGATCAAGAAACCTTTGATGCTGCTGATGATGATGAGGATGTTATAAACCTGCTGCCAGACTCCTTTGATCTTGGCGTCGGTGATGAGTCATCCATTCTCGAGGCGGAGCATGATGATGCAGCTGGAGACCAAATTTCCATGGCCCTGAAGAAAGAAAGAATTGGTAACGGTAATTGACCGCATCTCATCCATAATGTGATAAATCATAAATGATCATGTCCGATAGCAGCTATTGTGTTCTTTTGGGACAGGTGTTCCGAGTGATGCAGAAGCAGTGGCAAGGAGCCTGGGCGTAGAATCTCCGAAGAATGGAAGTAGATCGATCTTGGAACCAACAAAGCATCGGGAGAAACCTGCGCAGCGCCTGAGCCCGAGGTGCGGCCCCCACCATGTCATCCAGCAGCCTCGTTGAGAGGCATTCGGTTGCCAGCCAGCCAGCCAGCCAGTGTGGGAAGCAACCTGTCCTGCTCTCTGTATAGAAGAACTTAAAAAGCAGCTGTTAGCTGTAGTGTTGTTTAGTTGCTAAGTGTTGGCAGTGGCACCAAACTCAAGTAAAAAATTGTGAAAAAGGTGTAGAAATGTAGTAAAGTTGACAAGAAGTTGTTGTGCAGCGCCGGGGTGTTTTCATAATGTTCCATGTATCCCTGTTAAATTAATTGCAGTGTGTGAATGATTCATGTTGCAATTGACCGAAGAATTAATTTTCAGAACCGGACCCTGCTAAGAATTTTTCTTTTATGGACAACTGAATGGAGGAGCACTCATAATGTACCCACCGGCACTGTTTTCACAAAATATAATGAATGTGAGTTTTAATTCATATCATCAACTTCAATCTTTTTTGTTTTCAAGATTTATTATTGGGTTCTTTTTATTCCTTACCCTGTGAGGATGATAATATGATCGACAACTATTTGTTAATGCTTAGAGATGGACATCCCGACATCACATGATTTATGCCTTGATATTATTTGATCGAAAATTCTGATGTCATGTGGTGGAAAACTTGGGCAGCAAAGCATATGATCAGGGTTACGTGATTGACATCTCGATATCATATAGCTAATATCTTGATGTCATGTGGTGGGCATCTATCTGGACATCACATGTCTAGTAGCACTCTAGCGCCATGAAATGAAATTGATATTATCTTCACAAAATATAATAAATTTATGTTTAATTCATATCAACAACGATATTCTTTTTTCTTTGATCAAGATTTGTTGGAGTTGATAATCAATCTATTTATGTCTTGCTATTTGGGGTCAATATCTACTTGCTATGTGGACAATACACTAATGTCACTCGATGGACACCTAGATACCACACGGTCAACACCCTTACACTATGTGGCCAAAACCTCAGTGTCACGTGGTGGATACTTGGGCACCACATGATCGATACTCTAGTGTTATGTTATCAAAATATCGATACCATATTATCACAAATAAAGCTATAAGCAAGATGCACGATGTAATGCTCGTATATGTCCGTATCTTTTAATTTTATTTATGCTTTGCAAAGCATATAGAGGATTTGTAATAGGCTTGGAAGTACCATTTTGATTGACTTTTATAGTCATTTCAAGCTTGTAAATGCAGGTTGTGTGCAGTTACCATGTAGAGGCAAAATTGCCTAGAAATAAGCCATCCAGGCAATCGTTTTGAGGGTTTTCTAGCTACGTAAAATGGTGCAGAATATCAGCCAACATAGCAACCAAGAGATATCCCGATGGCATATGGCTAGATGGCCTTTAGGGTAGTGTCTAGGGTTAGTTGGCTATCTTGCTCCATAATAGTATTATGTAGGCACTTGTGGAGACTTTTGATGACCACTTTGGATCCTTCGTCGCATGATCGTTCAGAGTTTACAAAGTCTATATTTGTAATTTACATTGTCTATCAAGTGTTTGTTGAAATGACTACTTATGGGATCCTGAGTTAAATGCTTCCTCTAACCCGTCTTCTTTTTTATAGGTCTTTAAGGGACCATATTAGGTTTTAGGAAGGTTGACTCTTTGTGGACGGGTATGCAAGGGTGTCGCACGAATTTAGCAAAACCAGCTAAGCCTATGACAAATGATATCAGATCGGGACAAGTATATTTAGAAACACTTAGCATGCAAACGTGGGGAACCTAACAAGGTTGCATTGAGGGCTACCAATACGCGCTATCATTTGAGGGAAACAGGCATTGAGATGTAGGGAAAGAAGACGCTCAAAGGAGTGGGCATCCAAGATCGACATTTAGATAAATAACTAACCCTTCACATGAGAGACACCATGAGGATAAACGAGCTAGGAAAAACACATAAAGCACAAAGGTTAGGATGTTTAAGTTTGAGCTATGGCTTGATGTTGGCAACCAAATTTAATGGTGCTTAAAGCAAGCGAGATGCTTGACAAAGGATGAGATTGTGCAATGAGGGATAGGTTGCATGATGATTGAAAGAGTTACGCAAAGCTGTTAGAGGTGAGAAGAATTGCTAACTTAAAGAATTCAGTACTCATGCAAGGGCTTGTATGTAGACGATGGACTGTCTATGATTATCCTAAGGAGATCAAGTACTCTAGTTCTCTCATTTACCCAACAAAGGAGCTTTAAATATATTTAAAGATCCTTTAAAAAAACATAATGGAAGACAATAGTCATCAAATTCTCATTAATGATGATCGATGCTACTAAGAGTAGACTATCTACTTTATTTCTCAACAGAATGTCAATCGAAAGTGGAAGTGATGTGAACTTACTTGAAGGCATCAACTAAGTGAAAGAGAAATCGATGGGTAAATTTTATAAAGGAAAGACTATAAAAACTTCAAAGTCTATAAGGCGATGCTCATTAAAGTTCTAATAAGCATCTACCCAATTCAAGTGGTGTGATACAGTTAAGAGACTAGTGAATAACAAAGAATATTTTTTTTCTCATCTGAAGGATTCGTAGGAACCAATAAAGATTAACATAACCCCACTAACCTCATACCAGAGTCAGAGTCATTGGCAAGTTGAAGTAACATAGTGGATTAAAGTTCGACTACTCAACAACAACAACATAAAGCAATTGAGAGCCAAGAGGCATATTGCAAGTAGAGCAGAAGATAAAAGATTTAGTAAAAGCAAAGAGATGTAGCGTATGTAAAGGCTTCGATAAGGATATCAAATGAATAAGTGGGGGAGAATGTCAAAGCTGTAAATATGGTGTTTGATGTAATGCTCGTGCATGTTTGTTTCTTTTAGTTTTGTTCATACTTTACACTACATGTAGAGAGCTTACAATAGGCTTGGTAATCCCATTTTGGTTAGTTTTTGTGGTTGTTTCAGACTTGTAAACGCAAGTTGTGTAAAGTCATTGTGTAGAGGCAAAACTATTTAGAAACAAACCATCCAAATAGCCATTTGGGGGGTTTTTTAGCTCTTCAAAGTGGTACAGAGTGTAAGCTAACATAGTATTTAGGAGCTACCCAGGTGGCACATGGCTGGATAGGTTTTTAGGATAGTGTTTAAGGTGGTTCGCTACCTTATTCCATAGTAGTATCATATGGCCACTTGTGGGGACTTTTGACTGTGGCTAACCACCTTGGACCCTCTGTCATGCGATCGTTCAGAGCTTACGAAGTTTATACTTATAATTTATATTGCGTATGAAGTGTTCACTGAATTGATTGCTTGTGGAATCCCAAGTTAAATGCTTCATCTAACACGTCCTCTCTTTTATATGTCTTTAAAGGATCATAGGAGGTTGATCATTTATAAACGAATATGTAAGGGTACCACACGACTTAGGTAAAACCAACTAAGTCCACGACAATATGGTAAACACATTGGCATCACATAGCTGACATCCTAATACTACACACCTCAAGATCACGTGGTCACCACCCTAATGACATGTTACTAACACCTTGACACCACATGAGTAACATTCCTTAAACATTACAATCGTTGCATGTTCTCGAGATTTGACACAATGCAATCTCACCCAAAACCATAAAAGATGTGTAATCATCTCCGACGGTAAGACGCATCTTTGACCATAATGATCCTAAAATCTCACTATAAAAGGCCCACTAGTTGCGTTCCCCAAGTCCCTAAAACTCTTAAAACTCTATAACATTCAATTTTTTTAAGGAGTTGACATTTGGTCGATAACTCATATTTCAGACTAACTTAAGTATGGGTTCAACATTTCTTGACACTGGTTTGAGACGAGTACCAAATATGACTCAACATTTGGCTGACACAACTCACAATTAAGATTAACTTACACATCACATCTTGACCTAATTTAATTTTTGTTGGGTTCGACACATCCTAAATTGGGTGGGTTGAACAATTCCTGATATTAGTCTAAAACAAAGCACAAAATAGGACCTCCATTAACCCTAAATAGACAGTCCAGATTAGAATCTTGATTGGCTTCAAATTCACAACCCAGTAGAACAACCAGATGCTGCATTAAAAACTGGCGTCGATAATAAGTCTTTTTATTCCTTCACGTGCCATCACACAGCAAGTATAACAATCCATACGAAGGTAACTCGAGCCAACCCACACTCAGATAAATTAATCCAAATGTGGATGCGTCGAGTTAAATAAGAGTCCAAACCCGACAACTGGTCGAGTTTGGCTAAGACTGAAGCCTCAAAGAACATCCACATATCTAACAGTAAAACTGCAACAGCATAGCCACAAATAGATCTCTCTCCATCAAGCTAAACAATTTTGCATCCTTTTAATCAGAGAACATAGCATTCATGTTCAACCAAACAGACCACATTATGAGGATGAAGCATCAGCTAAAGAGGCCAATAAATAAGTTTGAAGACAAGTGAAGCAAGAAAAAGATTGACTTGTTTGGCATGGACAGTAAGATACAAGTTCTTCAAGGAGAATCCAACAAAAGCAACTTACTAAAGAGTTGCTGATGCAGATTTCTTGAACCCTCCATGTGTTTGGATTATGGTGATGCTTTTGGAACCCCATTAGACAGGAAACGTGGCTGGAGTACAATCCTTTTTTCGTGTGTAGCACATCAAGTATCGAATCAAGAATGCCCGGTGACTCGTGTTACCCGCTCAAAGAAAACACGACACATGGCTGTGCTAAATATCATGTCCTCCTTCATCCAATCCAAAGCTACCCTCTCCAGTGTCCCCAGTGAAGAAACACGATACATCAACTCACCTTCTCCACCATCACGTGGCATCCATGTTAAGCTAAAACTGTAACCTGCAAACAGTTAGACCAAATCAGTAATAAGTCAGCCCCACAGGCAATATTCCAGATTATATAAAACAATATAGTCAAAATATTAGAATTTCATGGGTGAAAATCACTAGCACACCCTTACAATAATATTCTGTTTATCATGATAAAGTAAAGATAACCAAGAAAATCAAAGATCACAAACAATTCACTATCATCAGAATACAAGGCAAGAGGCATATATCAAATAACCAAGGCGCAAGCTTTTATGACATCAGCGTATGCAGAGTGATGTTAGCTTCTATAAGTTACAAGAATCATCATTAACAAACACATCCTTATGTCTAACAACTGTCAGATAACAAGCGGCATAAACTCCAATACGTAAATTTTAAATTAAATAATCACCATTTACATTGACAAACTCCCCATGACTATGGTTTTTTGTATTAATTATCATATAAAAACATTTTTTAATAACTTCGTATAAGCTTTGGATTCATATAAGATAAGGTCAGATCATGTATGTTATTACACTCATTAAAAGTTAGTGCAAGCACAAACCAAGTTTTTTTTTCTCTTGAACTGATCCGGTCCAACTATTTCAATGGGTAAAATGTGGGCTACTTTTCCAAGGCATTTTGGTCTGCCCCTGAAATTAGGGACACTCTGTGGGAAATATATAAACAAGGGACACAATCTCAGAAAAAACTAATTTTTTGTGAACAACTAAGTCAAGGAAATATTACCACTCATTTTGTGAACAACTAAAAGACAAAGACTTTCAGTTTGACTATTGACAGAAAAATCCATGCCAACCAAGAGCTTCATAAGAGTCTGGAAAACGCAATTGCAGCAATCTTCTGAAGCATCACCTGCAAAGTAGAATAAAACTATAGCAAAATGCTTCAAGAAAATCCAACAGCAAGTTATATCCGCCGATACATACTTGAACTGCCCATGTTTCTTCTGCAACAATCTGGCTGAAAATATCCAAACCAAGAATTAATGAGATGCAAAAAACTGATTCCAAAATCAAACTATTCAACCTTAAATTTACAAACGTGAGAAGAAATGATGGTGTAGACCAATAGCATTTACTCACCACCTTAGTCTCTACTTTGTGGCTATCATAGGTAAGGGTAGCTGCTTCTTTATTTTGAATGGGGCTGATTTCCTCACATAAGTCTGGTGTTTTCTGTCTTGGTAAGCTCTTAGGTATTTCTGTGGACATTACTCCAGCTATTGAACAAGGTGATGACATCAGTGATTTGTCACTTGTGTCATTTTTCCTCAATAAAAGATTCTGGAGTCTTCCAACTTCATCAGAGAGCTCTTTGGCTGTGAATAAAATTTACATTTTTTAATCATAAATGTCAAACTCTGAGAGTGAGTGGGGGTGGGGGAAATAAGAACTTTCCATGTCACAATCATATGTAAAATATATATCACAGTAAAAAGCAAAGAGAGTTCCTTATAGTTCCTTGACAAAACATTGACATACACAATCATGATGATTCCAAGATATGAAGTTGATTGCCAAGTAAGGAAATTGCAACAAACATGAAGGTCAAGAGTACAATGGTTATATCTGTTAAACCACAAACACATTGATCTGTGGTGCACAGTAGTTACATTGTAGCAGTTAGCTATGATGTTGATTATTGTGGATAGTAATGGAGTTTAGTCAGACTGGGAGTTCAAATTTCTCATATTTGACAACATACACAAGGGAAAACTGAAAAAATCCAACGCTGTGCAAGTATCAACTAAGCACTAAAAAGGTTCAACAAGGACAACCTTAGAAAGTGCATTAATTAAAGAGTAGAAGAACCATCAAATTCCAGAAGATAAACAAATGCAGAATGAGAACTTCAACTATGATAAAGTTCAAAAGCCATTAATATAAATCTAATTTATATACTAGTCCACAGTTTCATGTCAGTTGGTCTAAAAGGTGTATGTTCCTCATGTTTTTTCTCCTTTTCATTTCCTTTAGGTGGTCCAATTGCTCATAGTATTTCATCAAGGCATGTAAGCCATGTCAACTCTCGAGAATCACCTTTAACAGAGTTTTGGCATATATAAAGCAACCAATCTGCAAGTGATTCAAGTTTGGGAGCTGAGGCGAAAGCACGAAGGCATTGAATTCATCAATAAGAGTGCCCAGAAGTTGCAGAAACTTTTTCAGTTATACATCTAGGAAATAATTTGAGAGTCATATAACTAGGTTTCACAACCACAAAGGAGTTCCCAAGATGCATTCAAATCAACTGTGCCAGTGCTGACAAGGCAAAAAAAATTGGGTCAGTACATTTATAATAGTAGTAGTAGAATGTACTTGCCTTGGAGCATGACAAGACATATTTTTCTTTAAAAAGCATGGTTCTTTTCTTAAATTCATAGCGAAGGTCCAAGCTAAAAACATAAAGTTTCAACCATCTCGCCAATAGAAGACACATTGTATCCAAACACTGTAGATTGGAATATGAGAAAAATCAACCAATTAAATCTGTTGTCAAAATATTTAGTGTTGTCCAATATTGATTCAGTGCAGGGAGTAGTCACCTTAAAAAAAGTTTTGATGCACCAGAATTTATCCTAGCATGGTTGGTTAAAAGTCAACAATGTAAGTAAAAAATTATCAGAGTTCAAAATAGAAAAAACAGATTTTTCTCTCACATTTCTGGCTCTCTTCAAGCAGTGACTTTTCACAGTTAGCATATTGTTCCTGAAAGGAATACCTGCAATCAGATTAACACAATTTCAATACTTTCCAGCTTACTTGATAAGAAAGACTTCTTCCATCACTTATAATTCACAGTCAATTAGTCTTACAATTCAGCTCGGAGCCGTTCATTTGCATTCTTCATCTCTTCTATTAAGTCCTCCATAGCTACAAGAAACACAAATGTCAAACCAACATGGTGCACATATGACCAAAGATTTCCGAGCAAGTTTAACGAATATACCAGACTGATAACTCCTCAGGTCAGTATCTCTTTTACGGTTCCACTCCTCCTCCTCAAAGAACTTTCTTTTCTGAGAAAAGTGAGCTCAAATCACAAAACGAAACGAAGTGTAAGGTGCCCTAGGGTGCCCAAACGAAAGATGAGTGGGGAAAGGGAAAGAAGTACCTTCAGATTCTTGTATTTTTCATACAGTTTGGTGTTGAGCGGCTCCATCTGGTCCGGAATCGAAATATCCAGACCACCTAATACTTCGTGCCTGAGATGTAACGGAGAGAAAGATATCTAAGATGCCATGATCGCACCAAATCTGAGACCAGATCGAGCCGGGTGAGGAGAGAGGAGAGAGAAAACGGAGAAAGATGACCCTAGATCGTTGGAGAAATCAGAGGAGCCGGACGATTAGGGTTTTGGGGGGCGAGGGAACAGGATGGGGAAATAGAGAGAGAGAGAGAGAGAGAGAGAGAGAGAGAGAGAGAGACTAAAGGAAGCTAGGCGGGAAGACGCCAAGCGGAAGAACCTTTCTATATCGCTCGATCGCGTTTGATGGGCGGTGGCGGGGTTACTATCGCGGAGGCCCGACTTGTTTCCGGCCCTATTGGAGTAAAATTAGGGTTCCGAATGAATCGAACCACTCATCGGCAATTTAGTGTTCCTCTCGTTAAGAGTCTCGTTTGAGCAATTAATGAATTATTCTTGTATCATATTAATATCAAAGTTAAAATTAGAAGATTATTTTATTGAGATATATCCTCGGAGATTAAACATGGATTGTTCGATAGAAACCTCAATTTCTCCATCTCTTCCTGCCCTTTAGTGCAATTTCTTTTTTCTTTCTTTTGCTACAAGGATACAATTGAATGGAAATTTTATATTAATATGACCTGTAAAAGAATCAATTAATTCTTCTTGTCCTACTTGATGGATGAAGGATTGTAATAGGCTACTAATGATTTTGAAGAATAAGAAAATATATGAAGATTTAATGTGACATCATTGTGAAATCTAAGAAAATTATATATATATATATATATATATATATATATATATATATATATATATATATATATATATATATATATATACATATATATATATATACATACATATATATATACATACATATATATATATATGATCGACTGATCTTTCTATATATTTGATCAACTGATCTTCGATGTCAGTTTGTTATGAGTTCTATTCTAGAAGAAAAAGTGAGTGTGAAGAAACAAGATTCTGCACATCATGAAAACTCTACACATATATATATGATCAACTGATCTTTCTATATTTGCACATAATAATATATGTATAGAAAGATTTATCTATTTGATGAATATACTGCAGCAAGGAGAGCAGCACCGATTCCCGATCCATCCTCGGAGACTTTGAGAAGAACGTATGGGGCGACCTCATCACCTAAGATCTCACCGATAGCTTCGTTCAAATACTGCTTGAACATTGTATAGCCAATGTAGAGACCGCCTTCGACTACGACCACGGTTCTTCTCGGTTTGCCTCTCGTTCTTCCACTCGCAACACCACCACTCCCATCTCGTCCTGTTTTCTTCAGCATCCCAACTATGCCTGCTGCAGCTAACCGGGAAGCTCTTCTTGTGACTATGTCACATACTCTCACAACGAGCCTTCTTACCTTCAAAGGGACTCTAGATATCTGGCATGATCCAGCAGAAATGATTAGAATGCTAACTAAAATGGGTTAATTGGGTGCAAAAGACCATGAAGATATTGTTGAACAGTGCGCCTACCTTCAAGTGTTCCTCAAGTACCCTTCCAACTTCTGTCAGATCAGGTGAATCATCCTCATGCATGTTAGCCATCAGAGGTGTCCTGATCAAATGGGAAGTTTGAGGTAATTGGGAAACTCTTACAGGATAGTAAGTACTTAAGCCATGAGCAATTTAAAGTCGCAAATAAGAGGGTTTTGTTTGCACTTAATACACCTTCAGACAAAAAATAAAGAGAGAGAGAGAGAGAGAGAGATATCAGAGTAAAGTTATTGCTGCACCAGCTCATTATTTCTCCATCGTACCAAAAAATTTGTAGAAGAACCTTCTGGATGATGCCGGCACCTTTTTTCTAGCAACATTATCCTTTCAATAAAATTAAGACAGTATCCACGTAAGTGATCTCAAATAGTTGGAACATTATGACTTGTTATTGTGTTATTACTATGAAATTAACGCTGTTACTCTTTTACAAACATCAATACTATGCCATTGCACTGAGAATTGGAGAAAGTTCATGAACTCAACTGACCAAAAGAAGCCATCATATGATAAGAACCAGCTACGGTGTCATGATCTAAAACTTGATATTAATGCAATCACATCAGCATGAAGAAGAAAACGATTTCACACCATAGTGAGGAAAAACCTTGTATCACCATGCAATGATGGCATTAGTAACAGAGCAGGATCAATTGCCAGCATATCTCCATTGATCTTAACTAGGTCATTTTTTCATAAATTAATAGTATCAACTATCAACCCTCAAACTCTAAAAGTGTTATCCAAGATGACTATGTCTCTGTGATGTAGATCTGAAGGTCCAATAGTCATCTTTATAAAACAAAAAAGTCAATCTATTTTATTTAATGTAGAAATTGAATTCATATTGATGATATGTGATTGGTCATGTTCAATGTGGTCAGATTACACTTTCTGGATTATGTTAGAGGCATATGACATATGAGCGTCTTGCATATCTAATAGTTTTTCTTTTTCCATTTGTGTTCCATTCATGTATTGTTCTTCTCTAAATGAAACATGCTGATGTTTGTGGCTTCATGTCTTTGTGTGCGATAGCATGCACACAAGCAAATGTTAAGTCGTTAAGCAACACCAATAAATGTCCTAACAGAAAATCAACTAGAGCATCACAATAAAAGATCACAAGAACAGCTTCAGTTAAAGTATAATAGGAACTAAAAAGCAATAGCACTACAAATTTGCCAAAGAAAAATGAGAATGCTTCATGATATAACAAGTATACTAGAAATGAACAGCAGTTAACTGACAAGCCAATCTTAGACCAAGATCCAGCAGCAAGTTTTAATATGTATCAATAGCATACCTTAAGATAAAGGGGACTGATAAATTTTTTGCAGGATCTAAAAAGATATCTGACTCCTCTGCCATCCTATAAAGCACCCTTCTAACAATGTCACCCAAGTACATTCCTGAAATCATTTTCTCAAAACCCTATACCACAAAATCAAAACCAGAAGCCATCTCAACCAAGAATTAGAGTATACAAAAAAGTGGGTGCACTGTAATCCTTGCCTGTTCATTACGATTAGGGCTCTCATCATCTAGAGCTATATCATAGGAGGTTCTCGGTAGATGTGATGACCAGAAATTCCCCCATTCCATGTTGACAACCTAATCAGTATAATAATGAATGGGCACAGATGATATAAAACCAGCACTTTACTTTTAGTACAGAATGAGAAAGGCATCAAACTGTATGACTTGAATAATAAAAGTAAAAGATACCATTGCACCAGAATTTGTAAGAAGGCCTTGACACTTAATAATTGCATCAGTGCGCTCAAGATAGCAAGCATTTGTCCCTGTTCCAATTATCACAGCAGCGACAGTGTCCTCATCATTATAATGCCCAAGAGCCAATGTGCCAACAGTGTCATTCACCTGGTTACAACCAGCACATAGAACTTGATCAAAATCACTTGGGCAGCAGACTTTATTGCAAACTTTTGAGTACAATAACAAAATCCAAATAAAAAAACACAACAAAATTAGGAGATAATTAGGTCTAACATCCAGAAAATCATAAACCGATCCAACTTTAGGTTAAGCCATTATTTGCAATCACCAGATGGAGCAGTCGAATGCTCCAGTCTTAATATCAATCTGCAAGTTGATACATTGTCAAGAAGGTAATTCGTACTATACAGATGATGACCAGTCACACAAACATGGTCATGCGGTCCATCTAGAGTTCACTGAATTATTTACGTGAATACCAACTTAATTATCTGAATAAAAATCAAGGTTTGTCATCAAATATCCGACCAGGCATATCAATCCCTGGATGTATGTACCGACACAAGGTTCTGACACATAGTAGCATTCCCACATTAAAGAAACACCAGCTTCTTTGAGATGATGAAAGTATTTACAATGCTATGAACACTTAATGCTAAATGTTTTAAGCATGCATTTACAAGAATATGCAAAAATATGCATTTACATGCATGCACAGACTTGGCATTGAATGATTAAACAACTTTAGCAAACAACAATAACATCTGAAGAAATATAGTGAAGCTTTTAAGCTGTAACAGCTAGAAGACTAAGATCATACCAATGCAGCTACCCGCATATTAAGTCCAATCTTTGTCATGGCTTCATTTAAACACTGTGCAATATCTTTTCCAACCTAAATCCCAAAGCATAAATTAGTCAAAACAACCACTAAAATTGTCATTATGGCTTGTATTGAATGAAGTCATCAGCAATATAAATCATATTCCAGGTCAATATGACATAAGTTATATCTGTATACCATATCTTTATCATTATACAATTTTACCCAAACATAAAATTTATAAAATGCAATCCCATGATGTATAAACTTGTTCCCAGATCTAGCTTTATGCGCAGGCTCACAAAGATACAGACTAGGAATTAGTTAAAAATTCAAGTTAATAAACCAAATGGACTGTGCCAATTTCAAATGTTTAATTACCAAAATTGTCACATATAATAGATCAGTATTTTACCAGTGCAGCAAGCTACTTCAAGGTATTAGCTAGTGGAAGATCATGTTTAAAAACAGTACTCAAATGTAAAAGGTTACTGCTACTTTTCACTTGACAGATCATGAGAGTGTAACCACATCAATATTATCTCAATACAAGCTTGGAAAAAATAATACAAGCAACAAAAAGCAAAAAATGTTCCCTTTTTATGCTTTCATTGCAGTAAAATCAAGAAAGTAGCGGCCTTTAACATGAGATATTTGAAACAAAACCTCAATAATAACTGTAATTATATGCTGTTGTTATTCATGGAATAGTTATATTAGCAAACACATCTGTAAAAGTGTCACATCTTAATATAAAGAGAACAGAAAATCTAACAGTAAAATGAATGTCTAACGTGACAAATAAAGCTTACTATAATTATACAACAACAATAACAAGACTGTAAGTCTCAATTTTTTGAGGTTGGCTACATAGATCTTTTGTCGTCATTGAGATCAATTGAGGACACCTATAAAGTGAAGGCGTCTCACGTCACTTCCGGGTGACGACATAGCTCTATGCTAAAATCAGTTAAGATCCATGTCATGAGATCTAACATAGTTTTACGCTGGTTATCAGTAACCTAACGCAACCCTCCACCTTTTTATTCCGAGCTTGGGGCCTGCATTGGTGATGTTAGCTTACTATAATTATAATCACAAATATTTCTATTTATAGGAACACCACATCCAGCTTTGGAAAGATGCTTGCTGAGAAGCATGTATATAAAACTGTAACTATAATTAAGGTACCAAAAGCCGACATCATATATTCTATTTCCACATGTCAAATATTTCATGCTGATAAATGTGAAAAACATGACAGAGTAGGCACAAGCGCTAGAGAAGCTGCTGGTAAAAGACACAAAACCAATATGTCAGTACCCCTTTACAAAACAATGATACACATCAATAAGTTCAACTCACAGCATCTTCAATTGAAAACCCTTTAGTCCACTTGATAAGAACACCAGAAGAAATAGACAATTGTTTCACAGGAAAAGAAAATGTAAATCCAAGATCTTTTCTATCATCTGGTAGCTGTTGAAAACCATCATTCTCACTTTGAACAAACCGCTTTAGTATTGAAGCAATAAAATTAAACAGCTCCTGCATAGAAAATAATGAAATTTACTAGGTTAAAGAAACCACTAAAAAGAGCCAAAATAAGGAAAATTAGACAAACAAATTAGATGGACCAAACAGGAAAGCAAGAAGTACCTCACTTGTACCAGTCATTAATTCCTGGGGAATTGGTTGACTTTCCACTTTGTGACTCAATATCATGGACCCTTTACCACCAAGCTGAACCCGCAGGACCCTAAAATTTGAACCTCCTAAATCAAGTGCGTAGTATGTACCTTCTTCGGTTCTGGTAAGAAATCAACATCAGTTCATTCAATCATTTCTAATAAGAAGAAAACATAGCCAAAAGGAAAGGAAACAGCCAATCCTCATCATAACTTTGTGAAACTTATCATAGTGATATGCATTTTGTACAGTCCAAATCCACTGTTCACTTCCTGAAGAAGTTAAGAAAAAACTAAAAAGAAAGACTGTGAAAACTGATCTGCAAAAACCTCTAGAGCTTCCTTACATAGAATATCATCTTTCCAGTTGACATGATTTAACGTAAAAGATGCATGTTTGTGCACCCCTCAAGCAACCCAATTACCCTACATGTCTTGAAAAATTAAGTCAAATTAGTTGAGATTCACTGATTCACCAAAGGGTTTCCTAAAATCATTTTAAGGTGCTTCCATGAATATATAAAAATAGAGATATACGCATGAAATTGATCAAAGGCTTAATCATATTCATATATGCCAAACAATATACAACAACTATCAAGAAGAAACCAAATATGAAGCAACACATCCTAATCATGACTTTATGACACATATGATGCTGATTTATTTTGAGAGGAAGTCAAAACATATTGTTCACTTCTCGAAGGACAGCCAATACAACACATTGAAAGGGTCGACAAGCACAGGACTATTCCTGCTCATCACCTACGTTGCAAAGAAGCAACCTTATCATGACCCCAAGAAGGAAAAAAAAAGAAACGGAAAACCACAAATACTATTCTTGTGGAAGTCCTAGACTCAACAATGAAAGATCAAATTTCCTTTCATGGTTTTATGCTTACATCACCACAATTATGACATAAATCAAGTGCATATGCTAAATCAACTGCATAGGTGCATGTATCTTAGTATCAAAATGGCATTACTAAATGAGCAAGATTAATGCTTCCAGCCCAAATTTAAAATAATAATTTCTTGCAGTGAACTAACCCCTCCCAACCCTATTACATCATCTCTAATCAGCTTCTTTTTGGTCTAAAATGAAATTATTAATAATACTTGGTTGTATTTGCCATTTCTTTCAGTGAACAATAGACATATGATGGTAATCTATGTTTAGGGGAAGTCAAAACATATTGTTCAGTTCTCGAAGGACGGCCAATACAACACATCATAAGCGTCGATATGCATAGTCATAACCTGGCAAGCAGAGTACTATTCCTGTGCTTCCAATACTGATCACCCATGTTGCAGAGAACCATCCTTATCATGACCCCATGGAAGTAGAATGAAGGAAAAAAAAGAAAAGGAAGACCGCAAATACTATTCTCAGTAGGTCCTAGACTCAACAATGAAAGATCAAATTTCCTTTGATGGCTTTTATGCTTACATCACCAATGTTATGACATGAATCAACCTAATAGGTGCATGTTTCTTAGTATCAAAATGGCATTACCAAACGAGCAAGATTAATGCTTCCAGCCCAAATTTAAAATCATAATTTCTTGCAGTGAACAATCCCCTCCCAGCCCTATTATGTCATCTCGAATCAGCTTCTTTTTGGTCTAAAATGATATTATTAATAATACTTGGTTGTATTCGCCATTTCTTGCCATTAATAACACTATGGTATGAAGAACAACCAGGAGCACAAAACTTTCTCCATCTCTTCTCAGAATATAGCGGTAGCTCCTAAATGTCATTACTAACTATGCTCGAAACTCATATACCAACAACTATAATACACTAACCAATCAAGTTGAATTGATATGAGAAGAATTAACCCATGATACAACTAATCGCATGGATTCAGCTTGTAAGCAGTAAAGTGTCAGTAATACCCAGGCTATGATGAGAAGTACTTAAAATGAGGTATAATTCAGAAGTACTGCAAGGAAAAAATGTTCATTTAAGGAAAAATGGAATGCAAATAACCAACTTGATTCACTAAAAGCCAAAAGAAAGAGTGAATTGATAGATTTATGCATGAAGTTGTTTCCATCATTCTAAATGAAGAAAACGTTCATCTATCCAACTTTATCTAGAAACAAAAATAATAATAAAAAGACATCACATGCAAATTGAATGATAACATATACAATGCAAGCACACTATAAATCTTTTCAAAATATTTACAGATTCAGACCATCAATTCTGCAAGAAAAATAGCAATCTATTAGAACAAGGTACCAATTAATACAACGCCATAAACAAACAACTAAAAGAGGAAAAGGATAATAAAAATAAGCATTGAACAAGAATTAAAGTCAATAAATAGTTCACCACTTCGGTCTGTGTTCCCGCTGATCACACTATAAGCACATATTCCAACATAAAGATAAGGTTCCTTAATGCAATAAAAGTCAAAGTTGCAGCAGATACAGATATCCCAAAAGAAACAAACACAGCAGAAACGCTTCAAGATCCTTTGTATGTATCCAACAAACAGTACAATAACACAAAAGGGAAAAGCCGCAAAGTCTGTGTTCGGAATGATGGACCAGGGCAAATGAAGAAACAAAAGCAATTACCACTTACCCATCCGGCAGGTTATCGATGAAGGTGAGCAACATCTTGAGCTTGCTGCCGCCGTCGGACGCGAGACCAGCGTGCATCTCCACCGCCATGGCGTCGACCACCTGGCGCAGCCTCCCAACTGGGGTGTCGCACGCCACCTCCAACTCCCTCACCAGCGCCACCGCCTGACCCCAGCGCCACCGCCTCCTCACGCTGCGGCTCACGAGCGCCGCCGCGATCGCGCACGTCACCACGGCGCACCCCACCGCCAACCCGAGGCCGACCCTCGCCATCAATCCCCCCGCAACCTCGTATCGATCACTCCATCCACCGGCCCCCAAGGGCCCCAGGACAAGGAACCACCGCCAGCAGGGAGGGACAATAGATGAATCCGAAGGAAACAGCGGAGGAAACAAATCACGGCGGCCGGCCGGCCGGTGCCGACGGGACGAGTGCTCGACGGAGCGCCGAAGAGAAGTCGAGGGAGTATGGAACAGCCTGCGGAGCGAGTATAGCGAGAGGGAGAGGAGAGGGGTTAATTAGTGGGTGCCTCTCTTTTATACGGAAGATTTCCTTTAATATAAGTTCTAATAAAAATATATATTTATATATATAATATTGAGTTTAGAGATGGACAGCGAAGTGGCGTGCTGGGAATTCCCTAAATGACGGATTTGCCCCTGTGGTCCTTTCATAACTGGGCGAGTGTTTGACTCGTGTTCTTTGTGGCCCCCGAATTAGGACGTTACTTTGGGGCCTATTTGCGATGACGCCACCGTAAATATCAACCCCGTCAACTCCTTGACTTGGAGAATGATAAGATAGACACGTCGTCCACCGTGTCCATCAACCGTGGAGGGACCCATTCGGATCACATGCATCGCAGCCATTATATCATGGCCCCAAGTCACTGACCACCTTTTGCATAATGATTGTAGTTACCAACAAATCCAATTATTGAGAGAGCCGAGATAAGTCGTTGAAGGAGAGAGAGAGAGAGAGAGAGGTGTTATTATTGATCGCATGTGAAAAGGGTAAAATAGGAATACAGATAATAAGAGGTGGGGCGGAAGCAGCGCGGCTACAGATTCGGGCGTCGGGAGCGGAGGGTCGCGAACGGCGACGGACGCTGCGTGTCATGTTCTCCTTCCCGCTTCGATGGGTTTTGGCCAAACGAAGTTAGTCATTGCGGAGCGCGGGACCCGCAGGTACGTCGAATAAAAGATGAGGTTTGTGAAGGGGTAGTTTGGAGTTGAGTGGGAAAGTATCGGCAGCATATTCTCGTTCTGTCGGCCGTACGAGACTGACAGCTGTCCTCCACAAATTCCAGCTAAGACTACCCCCTTAATCTTCTGCTACAGCAAATATAACCTCACTTAATGTTACATTATTTGTATCATAAGCAAAGGAGACATTATTTATACGATCATGATGGAGGGAGCGGGATCAAACGGCTGGGATTGCGTTTCGTGTGGCACATGCCTTTTTTTTTCCTTTAATGGGTAGTAGGCCCCATGCTGAGTTGGGGGGGGGGATTGGAGAGGGTGTTTCATGGAGCTGATGTGGACCATACCATGGACCAAATTATTGTTGGTGTGTGCGTGTGAATGTTGCGACGATCCAAAATTACAAGTTGGCTTCATTATTTTACGTATGTACAGAAGAATGGCACGGTCAAGCCGAACAATTAATTTAGTTGGATTGTATTACCTTTTATTTGACATGTAAGGGGTGCGGATATCGTGGGTGTCAATTACCTTTTATTTGACAACCTTTTAATCAATGAGCCCGTTAGACTCCTTGCAGATTTATAAATATGATAATTGACATTTTAATTGAATGTAATTCTTGACTTTTTTTTTTTCTTTTGCAAGAGTAAGTGAAAGTCTTACGATTTAATAAAATTGTGAAAGTCTTACAATGATTTAATAAAATTTTTACTAATCAAGATGCGTTCAAAAATGAAGGTTTAATGTTTATTTTAACTTTTATAATTTTGGTGAACTTAAGTCCTTATTGTTTACTCGTATCTAAAATAACATTTATATTTTAAAAAATATAGCATATAAGACCCTTCTATCATGCCTGAGTTAATAGACGTTAGAATCTGTTTATGTGACATACTAACTAAAAATAAATCATTAATAGAATGATATATATAATTTAATTTTAAAATGATTAAAATTTATTTTAGCTCTTGTGGCATTAGTCATTGATCTCTTAAGCTCTTATAATTTATTTACGTTTAAAATAATTTTTTTTATAAAAAATACATAACACATATGTCACTTCCATCAAATCAGAGTTAACAAACATTATAGTCAGCTTACATGGTATAATAACTCATAATAAACTATTAACTCATATAATTTAAATTAAAAACAACCATCAACAGCAGCATCGAGTTGTTGTCTACTAGGGCGTCATATACATAAAATCTCTTCTGCATTTACAATGAGTTTATGAGTTTATAGTTCTATCATAAGTGGATGTGTATTGATATACTATGATCAAAAGCTTCTGAGTTTATCATTAGCGTGAGAGAGGCTACGTGAGTATGATGCATTGCCAGACAACAACGACTCGGTGCTGCTATTAGTGGTCACTTTCACGATAACGCCTCCTCCCATAATCGATGATGGTCTTAGTTTTTTTTTTTTAAACTTAAATTATATATATATCATTATATTAATATATTATTATGAGTTAACGTGCTACATACGCAAACTTTAACGTCTGTTAACTCAAACTTTACGAGAGGAGCTTATATCTTATATTTTTTAAAATATATAAATTATTTTAAGATACGAATAAATAATAAGATTTTAAGAGGTCTATGACCAAAACCGCTAAAATGAACCTTAATCCTTTAAACTTAAATTGTAAGTATCATTATATTAATAATTTATTATGAATTAGAATGTCACGTAAATAAACTTATAAACTTAGAGTTGACGGAAGAAGTTTATATGTTATATTTTTTAAAAAATAAAAATTATTTTAAACATGAGTAAACCATAAGAATTTAAGAGGTCAATAATCAAAATCACAATGATTAAAATGAATCATAACTCTTAAATAAATAATTATGATATATTATCATCAAATGAATATCTTACGTGTAGATAAAAATTAATGTTGAAAGTACTTTATATCTTGGATCAATTTGTACCTCGTTTTAGTATTTAATAATTTCTTGAAAAATGGAATTTTTCCACTTTGTATAGACACTTTGTATTCATAATTTCGGCACGCAAAGAGCAAGTGGTCAAAATGACGATCTGGTCAACTCCAGCGAATCGATTGGGACAGTGAATCGTCCACTCGCACGAGTTGATCCGAGTTTAGCTATGCAACTCAAGCCAACTCATAAATAAAACCCCCCAAATATAAAAGAAATAGAGTGATTTATCCGGTCCTTCACCCTAGTCGGTATCGGTCTTCTAATCGGTGCTGCTGCCGCCGCCGCCGGTGATCCCTCTCAAGCCCAGCTTCCCAGACGCTTCGCGTTCCTCTCCTCCTGTCGCCGCCGCCACCGCCCGTGCCCTTTGCCCCGGTACCCTCCACCCCTTTTCTCCTTCCCGATCCCAACCCTCCTCTGCCTCAGACCTTCCCTTTCTTCTCTCCCTCTTTTCTCTTGTATAGGTGATACTGATCTATACTGAGCGTTGGTATGTTGATCTGTACTGCGTCATACCAATTCAGCCATCGATCGGTATGCATTAGACTATCATCACGTTATATATGGATACCATCATGTGGTATTATTGTGCTGGATTGCAGGAGAGAATCCGTTTAATCGACCTTATCCTGTTGGTTCATTTGGACTTCACTTTCTTACCCTCTGCAGGGAAAAGTTGATTACTGAAGACTTCAGCATCCGAAGACCTAACAAGGTAGATGGAAGGTGCTACAGATCAGGTCATAGAACGGCCAATGTGGAAGAAAGTGGCCTATGGAGGAATGCAGCCAGGTTATGATGACAACTACACCGATGAGTCATTTCTTGAAGAAATGGTTATGAATGCTAATGTGGTAAAGAGGGATCTTTGGAAAGTGATGCAAGATTCTGTCTCCATTACTCAATATATATGCATAGTAGCTCTTGTGGTCTCTGTATGGGCTCACACATTGAGCTTGAACATTGATGAGATCTCTCTCCTTAAACTGGATGTAGGTCTCCTAGCACTTGGTTTTTCGATACTCTTGATCACTACTAGTCAGCTCTCCGTGCAGCTTCTCTCACGGTATTTTCTCAACATTTCCTTTTTCATATGTGGCCTATACATTTTGGCACCTATCTATCACACTCTCACCAGGTCTATGAGTTCAGATTCAATAGTGGCACTAACTGTATCGCTTCTCATCATCCATCTTTTCCTGCATGATTATTCTGGCTCCACAATAAGACCCCCCGGTGCTCTGAAGAACCCGAATCTGGCAAGTAACATCTCTTTGAATGCGTCAATAGTGGCATCAGTTCTTGTGGCCTCACGCCTCCCATCTAGGCTTCATGTCTTTGCCATCATGCTCTTTTCTTTGCAAATCTTTCTTTTTGCGCCACTTATCACGTTTTGCATCAAGAAATACTCCAACAGAGTGCACCTAGGCTTTTCATTTGCATTAATGAGTATGACACTGAGTGTTGTGTACCAGTTGCATGGCATGCTCTTTGTTCTCTTGTTAGGTCTTCTACTTTTCATATCTGTTGTTTGCCCCTACTGGCTTATAAGGATACAGGAATACAAGTTTGAGATAAATGGTCCATGGGATGAAGCTAAACTGTGTTTTGACATAACGGAGTAAGCATCACTTACCTGCATGATACCTTGTCAAGGGCATGCTTTCGGTAATTTACTGAGCATATTGCTCTTATTACTTATTCATTTCGATGTTGTTCAAATTTAGTATTCATGTCTGTACATTGTTTCTAGTATTTTCTTCTGTACATAAAATTATCAGCTAAATGCTGGTTTTGGACTGGTCTTCTGTACAGTATTTCTTATCCATAAATTGAATGCTTTCCAACAAAAGTGTGGAGTTTCTGATTATTCAAAATTCTTTGAATAATAACTCAAAGTAGACATATTTCTTAGAATTCTCGAAGTAGACATGTTTCTTAGAATTCTCTTATCCATAAATTGAATGCTTTCCATCAAAAGTGTGGAGTTTCTGATTATTCAAAATTCTTTGAATAATAACTCAAAGTAAACATGTTTCTTAGAATTCTCTTGTTGCTTCTTAATTGTAATTTCTTCATATCCTATACCATTATAAGATAAGGATAAAGTGAAGTGGAGAAAATGGATATGACTTGTATGATCCTAAGTTGAAGCTCTAGTAGCTGTATGACACTGTTTGAGGTTGAAGTCTCCTGTCACTGCTGTGTGGAGTGAATTGGATGTTCAATATGAGATGAAGCAAATTTCTCTGGAATCATGTAATTTACACTTTTTAATGTAATCATCTGTTCTGAAAGGTGGTTATCTTTCAAATATAGGATTTGGTATGCATTTGTGTGGTTATGAAATGTGTTATAAAGCCTTTTGCTGTAATTTTGTTGATGAAGATTTGTCAATGGCCAATCATGGTTTGTCATCATAGGATTGAGGCCTTTTCCAGCTGCCAATTGTTTTGACAATGGCAAATTAGTGTCGAAGAATTACACATCATTTTGGTTTTCTTTACTGGACAATGTTGTCACAGAACAAATTTTGAGCTTTATATATTGTGCCATAGTATACCAAGTTAGAAATGCTCGAGAAAATTGGCTGCTTGATTATTGGTGGAACAAGTTTCTATTTTATATAGTTCCTGCCTACAATTTTTCTTTTATACATCATGAGTATTTCTTATGGGTCAAAGCAAAAGTTGAAAGAAAAACTTTTTGATCTAGAAGGTAGGTTTTGTAGTTTTCTTTTACTGAAGTGTTACATAGCCACAGCCAATAACCAAGGATGTTGTCTTCTTGTCTTGCACAAGGGCTTGTGGGAGCATGGAAATAACAATGTAGCTGATGCCATATGGTAGGGACATTATTGTTGTTTTTGTAAACACAATAATATTTTTTGATAGGTATGTTGTTAGTGATGTCTGAATCAACCTGATTCGGTTCATGATCGTCTGCTTAAGAATGGAGTTCGAGCGCTTGTTGGAGGGCTAAGGTGGACTCGGATACGTACTCTATGTCGATTTTAATTTTAATGTTTTGATGGATTGATAAATATTTTGAGGTATGAGCGGAATATTTTTTTAGCATTTCTCTTCAGTCCTTGTGTGTCAAAGCTCTTATTTGGGGAGAATTATTTTCTCATTCAACTTTCATATGTTTTAATGATATCCAACTCTATATAAGATTTAATATAAGTTACATTTAGTACATCTTCAACATTATTTAAATGGACATTTAGGACATTTTGACCTGCATATTTCCACTATTATATATGCTTTACAGATATCTTACTCAGCATAAATTATGCATCTGATCCGGAAATTTCATTGGGTCGTGTATTCAGTCTCATGCTCCTTACTATTTGAGGATGTGTATTTTACTATATCATCTTTTTCTAGTTGGTTAGTGATGATAAAACTATATGCAATCTTCCTTGAGTTCAAAAGTAAATACAATACCAGATTAAAGAGTTTAGCATAAATTGAACTATTGTTTCATGAGCTTGAAAATAATCTTTTGCAATCTCCTTTTCATTTGCTGAAATTTGAACAACAAATTTGAGTAGTGAATGCCCAACAAAAACTTTTATATGGATAACATATGTTTCATTTAATATAATAATTTTTAAAATTTTAACAATACATGCATATCTCACTTTTATATGAAATATTATTTGTTGGTTTTATTTATAATAACGAAAATTAATATTTTTTTTTTTTTGAAACACTCACAAACAACTAACACGTGACATTTGGATTGGATTGGATAAGCTGAAGTGATAAGGCTCAACAATCAAAGTAGGGTTCAAAGACCAAGATGATGGGATTTCAACTAGTCTACTAAAATATTTTTTTTTTTATTTTTTCCGTTCTAGCTTTATGAATAATATCATAAAATCATTGACAATCTTGTAGAAAATATCTTGTATAAATATTTGGCAAAATCTTTGGACAATATTTTTGTAATTATTGTAAGCAAAAATTCACCACATTACATAATTGGTAGAATGATAAAAACCTAAAATAAATAAGGCATGTTTGTAGTCTAATCACCTACGTTCGAAAGTGATTTATTATATATATATCATGCATAAGTTTTTAATTAAGTTATATATATATAATTAATTAATTAATTAGCATATCAAAGCTTATCAACTTAACTCGATTCAGTTCGAATCAAAACTAAACCAAAATTGAATCGGACGATTTCAAACTAAATTAGACTGAAATGATTCAGATCAGTTTCAGTTTCTAAAATTTAAAATCAAAATCGAAATTCGAACTAGTAAAAAAAAAATAAATATCCTGTAAATGATAAATTAAATAACTAATTTAAAAGATATTAAAAAAATAAAAAATAATTTAGTTCAAAATCAGATTCGAAATAATCGAATCTTAAATTGGACTGAAATCACCTGCAACAGATTCGGTTTAGATTCCAAATTAGACTAAACCGGAACCCACGGTTCATGAACCGGAGTCCGGTCCACGACAAGTCTTCCATCTTGACTCATGCCACTTGTCCCATCGACCACACACGTGTCTTCTGAGGAATATGGCACTCTCGTAATTATCCACCAATCTGTGCCCCATGTCCAACCTCTCCCTTGACTGTGAAGCAAAGAACGCTCACCAGCGTCACGGGTCGATTCAAACGGCCTGAGTTTTTTTGCATTAACACCCTCACCATTTTAAAATTTCACATGCGTGCTTCCAGGATCGAAACGCAATTGTATTATATTGACACATGGCGGGTTTACATGTCAGTTTGTCACCAGAAAGAACGTGAGTGCGAAACACGGGATTATAGGGGTGCAAATGCAAAAACGTCTCTCCGATGGTTTGGCAAAAGAAACTATATGACAATATATATGAATAAAGCACAGTGTTGAAGTCTACTTAACTCTCTCTCTCTCTCTCCCCCCTTCACCTTCATCTCTCCCTCCTCTCCGTCCCCCTCGCCTTGCTCTAACCCTAATCGGTCCAGCTCTAACCCTCTCAGTCTTGTTGATCTCCGCTACGATTAGTCGCCGTGTTGAGGCAATGGGCGCATTGGAAGGAGATTACGGTGGGAATGCGGGCTGAGGAGATCTGGTGGGGTGGCGATGGGGAAATCCGAAGAGGAGCAGCCTGCGCCCGCGCTGCCGACGTCCCCGCCTGAGGCTTCCGAGAGGAGTTCCGGCTCCGGATTCCCGCGCTGCCGCTCGATCGGGCGTGTAGTGCGGCCCCGCTGCGTCGCCGCTCTGATTCTTGGCCTCGCGGTGCTGCTGTCGGCGGTGTTCTGGTTGCCGCCGTTCGTGAAGATGTACGGGCGTCACGATCGAGGTTCGCGGTTCACAGGTCAGGTGGCGGAGTGTTAAAAGCTTGGTATATTTTTGGGTTGAAAGCGGCATTATCGTTGCCACCTCATTTTCTTCTTCTTCCTCCTCCTCCTCTTCCGATACCACCGCCACCATCACAACCACCATCTCCGCCTCCCCTTTTCGTCCGTTCCTTCCTATTCACAGATCCCCTTGGCGTTGTGGTGGTGGTAGTGAAAGAAATTCTAACAGTAGCGGGGAAGGCCTGGGAATCAGGCCGCGGATGAGGGGGGGAGGATGATGACGGTGAAGGAGAGGAGCAGAAGGTGGTGGTGCGGCGGCGCGAAGGAAGAGGAAAGGAATATTAGGCGACAGAAGTAGGGCTTGGCCAGTGATGACAAAGCAAAATTTAAGGTTTAGTGGGTCAACTTCAGCAAAATTATAATAATTTTCAATAGAAACTTACAGCAACACCATCCATGTTAGCAACACCGGCATAGGGACAAACGATTGACTAGTATTCAGTAGAACGTAGGAAGTTTAATGAGATTGATAATTATCTTGTGCCATTAACCCTTATTAGCATCATCCTTTAGTTAGTTTTACAAGAATTAATCAGTGTCGGGTCCTAAAGAACTGTTCAGGACATGAAAACGTAAAGTTATGTGCTCTGTGTAGTTCATAATAGTTCATGACTGATCGATACCAAATAATTGTCTAATCATATGATGGCGCTCTCTTCTTAGTAGCACACCTTTCAGCATGTTATTTGGTTGTATGGATATCACATTTTATGCCCACAAAATCTTCTGCAATTTTATGTTAGATATTACCTTTATAATGTAATGGGCTTTGTTGTCTCAGTACTTCATTGTTCATATGTAGGCAAAAATGAGTTGGATATTTTGTAGAAAAAAATTGAAATCCTTTTGAAGAAATTGTCACTTTTAGTTGTCCCCTCTTGCTGCTGATTGCTGTATCTAACAAGAACGATGGCCTTGAGGCTTGATGTAAAATGGTTAAGTTATATAGATTATTGAGTATCTTTGTTGCCTTGGAATTTAACAAGAGCGGAAGTTCTTGTTCATGTATGTCTCGATTTAGAGCAAGAAAGCCAACGCTACATTATTTCTCTGCTATTTAGTTCCACCAACAGCAATATTGTATGATTCACAACAATGATGTTCTTTCCAATTGCTCCTAACCATCATTTGCTTAAAATGTGTTAAATTAATATATTTGTCAAATCTTCTTATATACAAACTATGATGTGGTTTTTGTATTATATTATATTTTTATTAATTTGGTCATTTGAGTTTTTTAATTGACTAAGTTAGTTTTGCCAGCCGAAGTTGTTGCGAGTTTCAGACTACAAAAGCCAGTGGCTCTGCTAAATGCCAATATTGGAAAACTTCAATTTGACATCTTTGAAGAAATTGGTGTCCCTGATTCTTCGGTGCTCTTTCTTTTACTCTTAATGCATATTTTATGTTTACCTCAACATGAACATGCACTTATTGAATGCTTTAACTCGATCAGGTAGCCGTAATCTATCTGGAGCCTTTGGGTGGATCTAACTGGACAAATGTGGTTTTTGGAGTTTGGCCCTATCCAAGAAATTCAACTCTCTCAACAACTGGGCTAAGCATACTTAGGGAGTCTTTTATGTCCTTGGTCGTAAGGCAGTCAACTCTTCATCTGACTGCATCCTTGTTTGGGAACTCATGGTTCTTTGAAGTGCTTAAGTTTCCTGGAGGGATCACCATAATACCCCCTCAAAGAGCTTTTCTTTTGCAGAAGGTGCAAATGCTTTTCAATTTTACTTTAAATTTTTCTATTGATCAAGTCCAGGACAAAGTCAGTGAACTGAAGGATCAGATGAAGGCTGGACTACTTCTCAACTCGAATGAGGTTTGAACACAATGTCCATTCCCTGTGCCAATGGCTTCTTTCATTTTCACTTAAATGATATATATATATATTTTTCTATTTTTCATTGCTTATGGTGCATCTGTTTACTGAATTACTTTTGTTACCATAAACAGATTATTGAAAGAAGCTAGCTTCCGGGTATGCTTAAGGTTTTTTTATGTGCACAACCTGAAGAATTTAATATCTGAAGCCATTTTATCGATCATTTTTTCTGGGATCTTGATTTCTAGTTCTCCTATATAGAGTGACTATTATTTGTAGTTACTATTACAATTACCAGACCCTAGATAATTTAGGGTATAGCATTGGCTTGAAAGAGACTCCTACTAGTCATTTTGGAAAATCTAGTAGAGCAATTTAGGCAAGGATGTCTCAAAAGAAAAAAAAGAATGCTTCAGGTTGATACAATGCAACTGTGCCCCGTGCCTGTATAGCTGGTGCAGTTGTCAATGGGCACTTGCCTCATCACCTGCATAGCATGATCCCATGGTTCCAGTGGCAAAACATCATCTTGGATGGTTTATGTGAGCATTCTGATATATAAGCTGCAACTTATAAATAACAAGTTACTAATAGTGAGCTTTTCACTTCTTAAATTGTTGTTTTTTAGATACTAACTTCTTCGTTACTTGTTGCAGAATTTATATGTTAGATTGACAAACTTGGAGGGCTCTACAGTTGCTCCTCCAACAATTGTTCAAACCTCCATTATACTTGCAGTTGGGAATCGGCAGCCCTCCCTACCAAGGTGGAAAGAGTTGGCTCAAACAATTCAGAATTCTTCTGCAGGAAACCTTGGCCTAAATCATACTGTATTTGGTAGAGTAAAGCAAATACGTCTTTTCTCTTTTCCTCAACATTCCTTGAATAATGGAGGAAATACTGGTTCACCAAGTCCAGCTCCTCAACCAAATCCAGATCATAATCATCATTACTTGCACCACCACCATCATCACCATGGCCATCATCACCATATTCCTATGCACCTTGCTCCTGCTCCTGTGCCTGATACAGCTCCACAACCTGCTTACCAATCTCCAACTCCCTCTGGCTGCCGATATCGATTTTCAAGAAAACCAAGAAGCAAGGGTTATTTAGCCCCAGTTGCTGCACCTGTTGATGCTCCAAAGCATTCTGCTGCACCAGAAGCTGTTTTGGGGCACTCTACTAGGCCTGCAAGTGCTCCACAACATCTACTTGCTCCTCGTGTGCATGAAAATTCACCTGTTCCAGCTCCAAACATGAATCCACCTTCTCCTTCACCTGCTGTTTCTTTTACCCATGTTCAACCTCGTAGTGAGGGTATAACAGATAACAAGCCTCCTGATAGGTTGCCATCTATTTCACCTGCACCATATTCATGTGAGTTTTTCTCATACCATCACTGATTATTTAGCAAAAGCTTGAATTGTTACACTAACTTCTACAGCAAATGATATAATTAACTGAAAATAAGCTAAAGAGAAGACATGTGATAGTATGATCTTGTTTCAACATGGTTTCAAATATTTTATCATGTGATTTCATGCCATAGTCAGAGCTTGTTAATTTTTTTGATAATGACTTATGGAAAATAGATAAAAACATTGACTGCTAAGATCTTGCTATGACATAATTTTCCGAATAATTTCATGATTTGAAGTGGATTTTTCTTGTCTTTATTCTTTTGAATAATCAACTTGATTAAACCTGATTTAGGTCAAAGTTAAGTTGCATAACTTATGACATGATGGGTGTCATCACATGTTGTTTTACCCATTCTATCAAGTTTCTTCTCGTTCTTGTGGAATAACCATTTTCTAGTTATGTCTATCATGCATGATCTTGATCAAGTTTCTTCTCATCTGCATAATTCATTGGTAGTGTTGTATACTTGATGATTGTCCCCTTGGGTGACATCGTCAGTCCAAAAACTGGGGACTGATGTGTTGTGGTTTTAACCAATTCTAATCAATTAAATGGTTAGACTAGGAAATACCAGTTGGACAAAATTTTTAGTATACATTGTATCTTGAATCCAAGGGTGTGCACTTTGGTGTTCCATATGTAATTCCCTTTATGTGCCCATGACTATAAAACCGTGCTTCTCTTTAGGAGTTGAAATTACTCGGCTTAATGAAGAAACATATGTGGATGGTCTCAGACTTAATGAATGTTTTAGCAGATGGTTGCAAAAAGTAAGGTTCATTAGCTATCTGTTAGCAATCTCATTGGACCAGTTGTCACTGAGAATGATCAGTTCTGTATGTTAGCCAACTTCCTATATCATTCTTCAACAGATTGACCTTGTGGGTTTAAGTGTTACCAGAGTTTGTGCATATGGTTTGTGTGGTAGAGGCTACGGGGTACATTCCTGTTTAGTAAATATTTCTAATTTCATAGTCATCCCTTTTCCAAGCTATCCATGCAGATATCCTGCCAATCCCTTTTAATCTCTGTCTGTCCTTGTGAATGACCATCACCAAATGCTGGTGTGTCATTATCAGCTCCTCCAACTGCAAGTAAGAAGAAGGAACTGTCAGTTTTAGTTAAGAAGAAGCACTCCAAGTGTAAGCCTTTCTTTTTTACTAGACTATGTGGAGTTATTGAATTCCATTGGCTTCAACAAAGGTCACAGATGCATCCTTTTAATTCCAAGAACATTTATCAAGAGGCTCGATATTCAACTTTAATATGGTTTCTTAAAGAGTTGTTTGAATGGTCCCTTCAAGTTATTATTAAATTCCAAGAACAATGTTGTTTTTACTATTCATCCCTTGAGTAAAGAGAGACAAGTTATTCATTGTTAGATGACATTGTCCAAAGGAAATGATATTTTGTTGTCTGTCATTCATGGAGCTAATTCTGGATCTGAAAATATGCAAGCTATTGGAAAGTTTAAGATGTAGACATCAATTGTACTATTTTATGGGTTCTCCTAGGAGATTTGAATGCAATAATAAATCCAGATGATTCCAAGGATAGAAAATTTTCTCTTAGCAATTGTGCTGATATGAAGGAATGCTTTTTAAAATTGGTGTCAATGATTTAGAATACAAAGGCTTCAGTTGGTCTTGATGGAAGCAACAATTAGTAGTTGATAGAATTAGCAGGAAACTTGATAGATCTATGGTGAGCTACTTTTGGATGCAGAAATATCCAGGATTTGAATTTGACTTCTTTAATCATGGTGTTTCAGGCAACACCAATGACGATTTCTATTATGCATGAGTTTAACAGCAGGAGAGGCCTTTTAGGTTCTTTAGCCGTTGTCTCGATCACCCTATGTTCATGATTATTTTGGCACAAGGATAAAATCAAAGAGTTGTTAGTTGTAAAATATATTAGGTTGTCCTAGCAAGGATATAAATCTCGAATCTAGACTAGTAGTTTCGCTAAACGTCCAGACTGGTAATGTACCATACACCTAGTCTTACACACACCCTCACCATTCAGTATCATTTATTGTGAAATAATTTTCTTGATTTAGTTTTGTGAGTGTTTTGAAATGATCATTTTGACTGTTTGACATGGTTAAATGTTTTTAGTCGTTAACCAGACATCTTAACCCTTTTTTGTTTAACTTTTTCTACTTAATGACTAGTTTAAACTTGGGCTCTTAATGAGGTTCAAATAGTGTTAAGAGAAATATTCTCTATTTTGGAATGAGAAAAACAATTCCCTTCCATCCATTATGGATGTTTTTTATTGTTTTACTGTTAAAATATGGAAGGAGTCTTCATGAAATTCGTTCATGTTCATACATATAAGAAGAATCATGGTTCGTCGTACCATGGTATATCGTCCAGTATGGGCGGTACATACCGATCCGATAAGGAACCGGTATGGGCGGTATATACCAGTTTGTTGGTTCGTCCCACTATACTATGTGTTTGCACATCGGTATGTATCATATAGATTGTTGGTCGGTACATTGGTACGGACCGGTAAGATGAACTGTGAGAAAAATATCCAATCATATTTTCAAGTGAATGTAGGGGTGAGTTTTCATCGTAGAACAAGATTTACATGCATTCAGATTCCATTTCTAATCGAACAAACAAAGTTAAATGAAGATGACTAATTTTGAATTTTCGTCTAAAGTATCAACTATTTAAATAAGTTTGGAAGAACTAATTTGATCAAATACTTGTTTGACAATTAATCAACAATGGTTATGCATCATCTTGTTGGCTCATCAGGGTTCTTCTTTGTTGGATGGCTCTCCTACTATTGTAGACTTCCTTATTCTAATTAAAATTTTCAGTATTTTTGGAAAAAAAAAGAATGCTAATGTGTCTTTGAAATAGACGAAGAACCAAATCAAGTGCATTGTCCTAAATGTGAAGCATCAGAAGCAATTGTTACCTGTTGACTGTTACCACTGTTCTTATAAACTCTTTGCTTCATACAATTACTGCATTATTCTTGGTGTAACATCAGTTTCGTTTGTGTTCAGCTTTTGCTTCAGGCAAGAGTTCTGTTCATTTGCTCCTTGCACCACTCTTGTACGTGATACTGAGTTGTTAAGAAGGGAAAGCTGTCTACAAGAGAAGCTGGACAAAGTAGTCCACGATGCCATGAGAAACCAGAAGTTAGCAGGGAGATGCAACACAACTTTGATGTTGTATATATGGAGTAGCTGCAGTTTAGCAGGTATGTTTTCCGGTCAAAGCCACCGAGGTGGCAGGCCATCGATAGGTATGCAAGGGTTTCGCGGCTATGTACTATTTTTCACACTAAGTTAAGCAATGTATTTGGCGTCTAATTATTTCCTATTGGCTTCCATTTGACTGGATGATGTTTTTCCTCAGAGGTAGCTTGCACCACCTTAATCTCGTGTTAACCGCTGAACCTAATTTAGAACTGAGGTATGTCTCCTTTGATCACAAGCTTGTTGGTAGGCAAAAGGTTATTTTTAGATATTAATATTCATCTAAAATACTGGGAACTTAAGTGTTGAGTTAATTAGTGAAAGCAATGAAGGGTATAATAATCATAATTTATGGTAGTTGATATAAGTTTATAAGAAGGATGTTAAGAGGAGTGACAAATATTTGAAGGTGTATAGAAGAAGACAATTAGTAGAAGGGATCATAGCAAGTAATTGTCTAATTATCCTGTGTATGAATATAGATAAATTTGAATTAAAAACAAGAAAATACCAAGAATGTCTTTAACAATGATGTGTAGTATCTTCCAAGGGATCTTAATTAACTGGCGTAGTGGGATAGAAAATTTCAAAACTGTTGTTAGAATCAACTTCCAATAGAATAACTTTTTAAGAGTAGTTAAGAGTGCTACCACAGTGCAGCCCACCCTTCCCAAAGGTACTGTACTAAGGAAAACTTGCTCTAAAACTGTTTGTTCGTTTCAAAGTCAGATCGTCAAATCGAATCACTCGCAAAGATAGTTCTTCGACTTGGTTCGTAGTCGAATGTTAGCGCTCGATGGGAATCGAAGCTACGTTGATGATGTCCAATATAGAACAATTCCTTTGCACTCTCTCTAGGATTATTTCTAGCTCATAATCCTTTCAACACACCTTTTGTTTTTTTGTTTTGGATTTCAACAGAGATAGTTTATTATTATTATTATTATTATTTTCAAAAAAATAAACATAAAATTAAGATTGAATACTACCCGGTCATTATCCCGAGTTCGATTCTCGGAACGCTCCAATTTTACTTTTTTGTTTCGTCTTAGACATTTATTTTAATTAATTATAAACTAAAAAGATCCAAAATGGGACTCAGGGCATTTGGTCTAGTGGTATGATTCTCGCTTTGGGTGCGAGAGGTCCCGAGTTCGATTCTCGGAATGCCCCAATTTCATTTTTTGTTTTGTCTTAGATATTTATTTTAATTAATTATAAATTGAAAAAGATCCAAAGTTGTATTCAGGGCATTTGGTCTAGTGGTATGATTCTCGCTTTGGGTGCGAGAGGTCTCGAGTTCGATTCTCGAAATGCCCCAATTTTATTTTTCGTTTTGTCTTATATATTTATTTTAATTGATTATAAATTTAAAATGATTAAACATTGCATTCAGGGCATTTGGTCTAGTGGTATGATTCTCGCTTTGGGTGCGAGAGGTCCCGAGTTCGATTCTCGGAATGCCCCCTTTTTTTATTAGACATTTAATCTTTCATTTTTGGGCAATATTCTTTACACGTGTTTTAAGCTATTTTCATTATTGTTATCATTTTCAATATAATGTTTAATTCGTAAGCAGGACTATTCATGATTGGTTGGTTATATATATTATAAGATTTTTCTTTCAAGTTTTCCCTTTTTCTTCTTCCTCCCTTGGTTCTCCTCCTCGTCCTTAGTTGGACAACATCTAACAACAACGATAAGGATAAAATAAGAGGTTATTAGAAAGAAAAAAAATAAATCGATAATATAAGTGTTATAAATAGTAAATTAATAATTTTATTTTATTTATAAGATTATCAATAGCAAGAAGATTGTCTATGGTAAAGAAGGGGACTACCTACAGTAAGCTTCATCAAATTTCCATTTAATTTGGTCTAACTGATTCTAATTTAATTTTTATTTATATTTTTTTAGAATTAAATTTATTTTTTTAATGGTAGTCTTGTCGAACTTTTGGACTGCAGTGGGTCTTTAACTATCGAGACAATCTCGGAACAAAACCACACAAGAAATGGTGCATCTCATGGGGCCTAATAATTTGATCTACTGCACACATACTGTTCATTAACATTTTCTAAACTCTAAACGCCTATTTCGATAGATGATTTCACGATCAAATGGCGAGAGAGAGGTCGTATTGGCGTCAAAAATTGCTTCCACAAGAAACTTCTACTAAGAGCTTTATGCTAACATCAGTTCTACAGATAATGAGTCCACTTAGGGCATAGTGCTTCTTATATACTTGTATAATCCTTATGAGTTAAGTGAGACTATTAGTCTCTAAGGTGGTGGTGGTTATATGAAATCATCAACTATGATTTATGGTTACTCTAAATAGGTTTAGTTTTAATGACATAAGAAGGTTAATTTTGGAAAGCTTTGTGAGCATTAACAGAAGATTCCTATAATTATGCTTATTTCATAGGCAACAATTAACCATTAACCAGCAGTATATACTTTCCACAAATCCAATCTAACATCATGGAAAATGACATTACATGGCTTTCATGTAAAGAAAGCAAACCCATGGAAACAAAACCCAACAAGCAGACATTAATATCACTTCCTCCAAACTTGATACAAGCAAAGCAAATCACAGATCAGAAATTCTACTTGATCCAACTCTCTTTGGAAAGTAACACAAGTTTATTCCCTCTTCCCTAACATTTAAGTCCTGCTTGAAGCTTAGCTTGTGAGCGTGCTCAGAAGAACTCTAGCCATCCATTCGAATGATACAACGAAGACCCACACCTTGGAGCATGTAGTCAAAAGCCTTGTTGATCTCAGAGAAGGTCACACTATGAGTTATGAACTTTTCCAGTTCCAGCTCCTGCACAAGTTGTGCGTGCCAGCCAAGAAGGATTAGAACGGTGCACTTGCATCAGATCGGATAGATGAACTCATCCTTTTTTTACCTTGTTCATATACTTTTCGACGACTCCGGGAATGTCCGACCGCGGTTTGTAGTTTCCGAAGAAGGTTCCCTTCAAGGTCCTTTCGTTGAGGAAGTTCACAGGGTGCGTCTTGAATACGGCATCCTTGTGAGGAACCCCCACGAGTACAGCAACACCCCAACCCTGAGGTTGATGACACATTTCCATGATACTAACAAATGGTAGTCTAAATTCTAGTACTGGTGGATTCGGAGGAAAGCAAGGTTGGGAAGCAAGAACATACATCATGAACACATTCAAATGCGGAGATCATGGCGTTTATGTTGCCGGTGCATTCGATGCTCCGATCGACTCCACCATTGGTCATTTCAGCAAGCACCTGGAAGAGACACTAGTTTCAGTGGGACACATCATTGCAGTTGGTGCAAAGAATACATTTCAAGGTAGAACTCAGGAGAGGTGTTTCCATGTAATGAAAGGTGGTGTGGATGAAACAGAGACGGGTATCCATTCCATTGCTATTCAACTCTCATTATCAAAATAAGGAAACACCAACAATTAAATTGCAGCAATGTGAGACTTCTTTCATATCAACCATTTTTTGCATTTTGGCTGCAATATTTCCAAAATGGATCTTAAACAGTTCAATGAACTCTGGTTTTTCCTTGAAGTTCTTGTCTTTACCAGATGGAAGATTTTAGTGACTTGTATTATCAATATTGTAAACATTTCACATAGAATTTCTACACTTTCTTCTTAGGTTTTCGATGTTTTCCTAATGGAATGTTACATAACAGTATCAGGGTCCTTCTTGCTACACTGATTCATATAGTGCCATTTCTTGGTGTTTTAGTACAATATTAGTTTGGTATTAAGTCCTTAACATTCACTTTTCTTTTTCTCTTATTTGCATTGACAAACATGAAAAAATATTATTCTTGGTAATACAATGTTAACGATTCTATACTAGTATAGAAATGCAAGGTTTTGCACAATGACATGATAATGTAAGGAGCAATATACCAGCATGAATAATTAACATTAGAAACAAACCTCTTGAACTGGTTTCTTATGGTCTGCTGGATTCACAAACTCATTTACACCAAACTTCTTAGCTGGTGACAAAAACCAATGGAGTCAGAACAAATTACTCACAGATCAAAATGTAAGGAGCATCAAACTTAGAGATGTGCATGCAGTAAGAGTTTTGAGTAATCTCACCTCCCTCAAATCTGCTAGGATTAAGATCAACACCAATTATCCTTGATGCCCCTGAGGCCCTTGCCCCTTCAGCAGCCTAGTAGTACATACATCACATGTTCTCAAACCAATGAAGTGATGTGCGAGATGTAATGACAAGATGAGATAGAGGAAGAAACTCACTGCAAGTCCTACAGCTCCAAGGCCAAAAACCGCAACTGTTGAGCCTTTTGGTGGTCTTGCAACATTGACAGTAGCACCATAACCTACAAGAGATTAACAAGCACAAGGATCAGAAGCGATGTCCATAATAACACTCCATAGATCCCATGCACAGCATCTGCCAATCACCTGTTGAAATGCCACAGCTAACAACACAGACTTTATCAAGAGGAGCCGAAGGGTTGATCTTGGCGAGACAACCAACATGGATGACGGTGTACTCGCTGAAGGTAGAGGTGCCCAAGAAATGGTAGATCGGCTTTCCGTTGATGGAGAACCTCGACTGCCCATCACCTATCATCACTCCTCTGTCGGTGTTTATTCTGAGGAGATCACACATGTTGCTTTCTTGGGACTTGCAGTGAGCACATTCTCCGCATTCTCCCGTGAAAATAGGCAGGACATGGTCTCCCGGAGCAAGACCGGTGACACCCTCCCCCACACTCTCCACAACTCTAACATCACCAAACCACAATCACGACCAAAGAACAACTCCAATGAATCAATTGACATGAAATGTGGATGCATACCCTCCTGCTTCGTGGCCAAAGATCCGAGGAAACACCGGAGTCTGGCCCTGCAAATCACAGAACACACGGCTAATATAACCATAACATGGTACATCTCAAAGGTAGCGTCTTTGATGGTACCTTAGCTTCCCAGAAGTAGACGTCGGTGTGGCAAAGAGAAGTGTAGAGGATCTTCACCCGAACTTCCATGGCCTTTGGAGGAGCCACCTCGATCTCTTCGACCACCAGCGGCTTCCCAGCCTCCCAAGCAACCGCAGCTGCAGAAAACATCATTCAGCACTAAACCAAAACCAACCCAAGCATTACGACTCCATCATCACAATCGACACCTACCTCTGCATCTGATGACCTGACCAGCCGTGCTCGACATCTCTGCCACTCTTTTTCCTCCCTACACAGATACAATGCACATTCGCAGAGAAGAGCGGGGATCGACACAGCTATATATAGCCACCAAGCGCGAGAGAGAGAGAGAGGGTGAGGAACACAAATCGAGTCCTACCTCTCCCATGCTTTTCTCACAGTATGGTCGCGTGGACGCCTCCCGATCTCATACAACGGCGTGACGAGGACCCGGTTTCGGAGTACAGTGCCCCGCATCGGCCTTTTCGGTATGATGTACCCGTGGGTGAGACGAACATAATAACTGACGAGTTGAGTCGGTGGGATGCCGAGAAGAGAGACGTCTAAAACTATGCGCCGGAACAGGGGAATCGACCCGTGGGTTTCTAGTGCGACCCTCGGTATCGTTCCGCACGCGAATTCGTGACGCGTTTCGCGGGAATCAGCGGGAGCATCGGAAAGCGTGCCGAGAGAAACGTGTCGTACCCATCGCAGCAGAAGAATATTACTATGCCTCGTGACTTTAGTCGCCACATTTGTGTCGACCGACCGGCGTGGGACGGCGGAGAGCAGAGTCATATATCTCTTTATGCCTAAATTATTGATATCAACTCATTTGTTAAAATTAAGGGTTTAAATTTTTTTTTTGGTAATCATCGCACCCATTTATGAAAATTTGAAATTTTAAAATTTTATTTAATGATTTTTGAAAAAAATATATATTTCATAACTCATTTGAAAAAAATATACATATATATTTCATAAATATTTTTTTATTTATTTTAGAGAATTTTTTTTATTTACTATTAGAATATTGACTATAAAAAGAAGTCGTAGATATGATTTTTTTTTATTTTTATTAAAATTATTAAATTAGATATCATAAGAATCACGTTGAAAACCTTTGCTAACTTGACACCATATCGATGACTTTAGGTTTTCTTTCTCATGTAATTCAGGTTTAAAGTATATTGAATTGGTCATTCTTTAGAGGTCATCATCGTGAGGAGAAAAGATATTAGTTGATTTAAATTAATAAATAAAAATTTTGATTGAATTGAGTTATGTTATTTATCATATATTGTTAGAAAAGAAATTTTATATCATTTTGGCTATTCTAATAAAAGTCATGAGTCTAACTAAACAGATATTGATGTCACACATAGCGATGAATCAGCTGTTCTGCCTCCTAAGGAAATGTGGGTGGCTCCTAAAGACAGCTTTCTAGGGGAGGCTTCACCTAACTTAGAGATTGAGTGTGATGGGTGCTTTTGGTAGGGAGAATAAGCATTGAGTGTGATGGGTGCTTTGGTAGGGCTTTACAATAATAGGTTAGCTAATACTGCCATATCTACCAAAAAGTCTATGAACTTAGATGATTAAGCTTTTCTTGCCTTCAATATATTGTTTCCTATCCTGCCAATACAAGCAAAATATCGAATACCTTGATATTGTGGAGTAATACTTGTAATATCTCAGTTTACTCTTATATTATTTCTAGATAAAGATTTAGATTGACTTATAAGATTTTGATTAGATCTTAGGTTACGAACTATCACTTTCGATTGATAAAAAAGAGAAAAAAAATAAAAAGATTTTATAAAGATTAGAATCCATAGGCTATGAGTTGGAAATACTAATCACTATATTATGTAAATTATTTATATCTTAATCTTTTTTTTTTCAATCGGTTTAGTTCAGTTTCGATTTCTGATTTAGTTCAAAACCATGAAACTATTGATCGATTTAGTTCTGATTGGATTTATTGTTCAAACCGAATCATAATGAATTGATTATCGACATAGGATCATCGGGCACATCACGTGCCTCAATAAGCTAATAAATCAATTATTCTAAGCTTAAAGGCTAAATAAAAGGAATGCTTAAAAACAAAGTTATGGCGTGATTACAAGGAGACATGGATTTGATTACTCAGAAGCCCAAGTCTTACATTAGAAATATGGGTACAACATCTTCTATCAATGCAATTCAATGGTACAAGTATGAGATCAAGTTTTATCTAATACATTATTAATTCACCAATAAGCTAGTAGATAAGATCCTCCATGCTTTGTTTTGCTTCCTCTGCTGTGGTTTGTGTGGTCTTGTAAGCTAAATTTACCTCATTTTCAACTTATTCTCAGTAGATCAATCGATCCATGTATCTATCTTCCTCAGTTTTGTTTCATGTGGCTGATGACTGATGCAAACTTGTTCTCAAAAGAGAAATGGGGAGCAGAAAACATATCAGAAAATGAATAGACAAAAATGAAACCCAAAGACTTCCATATAAATGAAGAAGAAACAGTCTCAGGAATCAGAAACATGTATGATAACAGCTTAAGAACTTCACAACTGCAGCAGCAATCTATGACAAGGAATGAACAACTTGAAACTTTTATTCAATGAGGCAATTGTCAGAATAACAAATGGCTGAACTGTTAAAAGGAAATCAGAAACAGTTTGCTGCTTCCTTCTTCATCTATTGTCATTTAATCGATTGGAGGGTATGTCGAGTTTGGCAACCTTTGGCCATGAACAAATGATGCGAACAGGCGAAGAGCTCGCCCAGGTTGTGCAAATGGAACCATGTGAGATGCACCTCTTACCGTCGCAAAAGTCAATAGGTTCCCGTATTCTGTTACCCAGCCGCCGACCTTGTCATAATTAGAAAGAAGGCGATGAGCTTAAATACATGGATAAGTTGGTTAAAAAGAAATCAATAAGAGCATGGTAACAAAGATTGAAATTGTACGAACACAGTTTCGCCATCTTAGTTCTATATTGTGACCACCTAATACAAACATTGTGAGTAAACACATTGGTATTAATTACAAGAGACAACTGTGAATTAATTATTCTTTTTCCAGTAAACGATAAGAACAAGATGAAGATCCATGTTATACTTATCATTCCTATGTGATCGAATGTATTCGAGAATAACAAGGAAATCCGAAAAATAGCATTTGAAATAACAAAAAGCCACAGAGGATATTTGAATACCTGGCCTTTGTAAAACCAATTACTGTAAGGGACTGTTATTCCAAATTTCAGGTCATGAGCTAATTCTCGCACAAGCGTTCGAGAGCCCAAGAGCGGCACGACAGAATCTTGGTCACCACTGTAGCCACAAGATGTTGAACAAAGATTTTTAGCCTGAGTATGAAACATATAATACTGGGTAGATGTTCAATGTTTGCAAACATCAGACTTTACCTGAAAACCCAAACTGGTATTTGATGCTTAACAATTCTCTTGAGCAAGGGCAGGATATTGATATTACCATCGGTGTAGCTGTAGTTTAGGACACTGACAAAGAATCATTTGTAAAATCAGCAAAAGAAATTGTGAGAAATAACCACCAGCTGCATTCGATAGTGAGAGATCGATTTCATATTTACCTTGATTTTGTGAATTAAAGGAATAACAATATATGAAAGAAAACATTCACAAGATGATTTGTTAAATAATTAGACAAGAAAATTTCAGTTCCGTATATCGTTAGGTTAAGAACCATAGTAGGAGTCCCCAGGAATCCGATATCATTGTAATACAAAGAGAAAATTTTGTTCTTTGATTTGCTAGCTGACATATTTTGGTTCCAAAATTTCATAGTTATCAGCAATACTGTTTCTCGGATAACTTTCAAGAATAATAAGAAGAACTGGATATCTTGCATTTCATTTCAAGTAAGAACCATTTCAACAGATGTTAACAACTCTGAGAATATTTTCTTCAAAAAAAATAAAAGAAAAATTGGCAGAGGCATAAACTAAGTTCGACTTCAGTATAGCCTCATTTTAGCAGATAGAATTTACTCTTTCTATTGAATAGCCTTTGTGGTGTACAGAGAGAGGACTAATAACCAATTTCTTTCTTAATATAGTTCATATTCTTAAAAGTTGAATATGCTAATTTTTTTCCTTATGCTATATATGTTAATCATATTTTCTCGATATCCAATTCTGGAATCATTATGCTTCCTCTATTATATTAAAAGAGAATCATGCTCTCCTTATAGTGTTAAAACATGACCAGCAATGAACTGTCATGTTATTTATAAAAAGCTCAGTTTGCTCTTAACTGATAGATCAAATCATCTCTGATTCGCATGTTAGATTTTGTCATATCTATACAAAAAATACAAATATCGATTGGGATAAGAATAAAAACACCTACTTACTACACATGCTCCAAGGATAAGGCAATTTTGTCCTGTTAGCATGAAGAGAATGTTGAACTTCTGGAAGGTTGAAATAGAAACGCCTTTCATAGGACATGCAAACATCAACACCAACACTCAGCTTAGTGACCTGAGGTTTGACACGGACGCAAAAAAAGAGAATTAGATGAAAACTTTGCAAGTATTTGTTATAGTAAAATTTCTATGAAATAATACAAAAGATTGAATAGATACACATACATATTTTCGTAATCTTAACTCTTGCTCCACGAGTGAAGGATAACAGACATCCAGAATCACATCATATGAATTTATGTAGTCCCCAACCACGGCATTTGCCTCCAGAATTGCATCATTGCATGATTTGCTCACATTATGTGCACTGCTGAAGGTGTAATCCTCAAAATCACATTCGTTAATGATCGTCAGGCCTATCTCATCAGAAATCATGCCATGTGACCAGAAAAACTCATATGTTGCTGGAATATCCCGATCGAGCTTGAGAAGTGGGTTCCCAATCTGAGCAGTAGAGTTTGAAATGTTTATATGTATAAATCAACAAATAATCTGGCAGTAAAAGCAAGTCTTCTTACAGCAACTCCTTTGATCTTGAACTTGAAACCCACAGAATGCTGATTATGATTCAGGAGAACATTGGCCAATTGTGGTATGTAGTGCCCTGTGGATCATTTATATAAAAGAAAAATGGTAAACCTGTTCTTTAATGCATAGGAGGGAGAACTAGTAAGGGATGCTTTGACCTGCATAGCTTTCTCCAGTCAGAAATAAATCCCTTGATCTGAACTCAGGGAATTTGTCATACCATCGCAACAGAAATATGTACATGTCATTGGCTTCCAAGACAGAAGGATAAAAAACCAGTTAGAAGAGAGAACAATGGCAGATATTGAATTATACAGTTAATCAAAAACACAAACAGAATAAACCATATTTTAAGAAACTGAAGTTGGAAAAAATTATAATTCCCTTGTTAATCGAAGAATAAACTGAATAAGCACAGAGGTGCAATGGAGTCTACAAGCATACCAGTTGATTCGTCATCACGATTATAATCAGAAGTTGTATTCGAATAAGACCATCCAACCCCAGCAGGAGATTCAACAAAAAGGAGATTTGATACTAGGATGTTGAACAACATGAGTCAGTTAAGTGAATCAGAACACAAGGTATCTAATTTATTTTATAATTTCTGTAGTGGTTCAAATTATTTCACTTGGGTTGACAAGATAACCAAACCTTTATTCCATGACATTTTATTTATTTGAAGGCCCCGTCCATCTCCTCTAGGGTAAAATGGACCCAACTCAGTGAATGCACCACCTCCGACCGAAGAACAACCTGGACCTGCATATAAAATCATTTGAGGCATTGGGCAGATCCAGTCTATTTAAACTTTTATAATATTTCTAGCAAGTATGAATTTAAAGAAGAAATATGTCGATTTATATGCGTATCAAATGTAGAGGACAAATATAAAATTCAAGACAAAGCAAAGATAAAGGAAGAGTATGTTTTAACTTTTAATTCCATTCTTCTATGCATACAAACAAATATAGATTCCACAAGGTGCCTTTTCGATGTCCACAAGTATAGAATTATAAATCAAGTTGATTCCTGCTGAAATTTGTGAACAGTTCAGAATTGTGACAGTCAAGAAGCTGTAAAATCCACAGCATATCCGACAAAAGTTTTGCATGATTCTGGTGCAAATTAACATATTTCAATTCCATTATTAGGTAAGAACAAAACTAAAAGAGAAGAATTTATATACTTCAGTTTCCAATTGTGCATGTCTATCGAGTATCTTCTTCGAGGAAGCAAGTAAGATGCTAGTATAAATAAGTACATCGAAAGATTGCTTCCACAGTAGCAAATCAAAAGGAAGAAAAATAATTGAATGATGCAAGAAAAGATCATGGATTCTTTTTTTTTTTTCTTTCTTGTGAGAGAAGCATAAAGTAAAACTTTTACTTCAACAAGAAGATTGCCTACATAGTGGAAAATCAAAAGGTGAAAAAAAAAAAAACAATCAAATGATGCAAGAGACACCAAGTTTTCTGTTTTCTTTTATTTGTTCTTTTGAGTCAAAGCAAGAAAGATAACCTTTTTCACCGAGGAGAGTTCGTATCTTGTAGTCCCACCAACAACAACCAGCTCATAAATGGCATAATAATGAATGCACAGATACTTTCAGAAGGAAACAGTGCTAATATAATAAAACCTAAAACAGTAGTAAACATCCCCACATCAAACGACAACCATAATATTTTAAGAAATGAGAGCACAGCGACGTACGATCTAAGCATTCACACGAGCACAAACAAATACGACAATCTTTAACAAGGTCAAGCCCGGCATCCGGAAGCAGTTCACAGATCCAAGAACAAGCATCAGCAGGAACAACATCGAGTGCCGCGACACCGAGCAATCCGTATAGTGCCAACAATAGAACAGTAGAAGAAAACTGCCAAACCATCTCAAGATGCAAAAAGGAGAAATCTTGATAGCCAAAACACCGAAACCATCGCAAGAGAAAGACGCAGACGTGTAAATCGAGCAATCTCGATCGAGAAAGCATCGAGATCACCAGACAGAAGATGAACAAGGAGTGATTTTGTCAACAGGAAAGGCCACCAAACACCAACCTCCATTGAGCCAGAGGGTGAGAGGCTTCTTGTGGGCGTCTCCGTCAGCCTCGGCAAGGTAATAGAATAGACTCCTCCCCGCTTTCACATCAACATCCACATGCCCTGCGTACTGCCTGAATCCCACCTTCGGCTGCCCAGGCAATCTCACCACCAAGTCCTCTTCCGGAGACCCTTCAACTCCCCTCCACGCCACCAACAACACCACCACCGCCACCAAACACGGCCTTCTCAACCACTCCATCTAGCAATTCTACGAAGGAAAGATACCAACCTTTAGCTTATTCCCTCTTCCTTTCCCCTCCCTATAAGCAATAGAAGAAGAGAACAGCTTCTCGGTACAACTCACTCTGCGACAAATAAAGAGCTTAGATTTTAGCTGAACCACAACTGAAATCTGGTATGAGGACAAATATATGATACAAATCACGCCTGCTACGAACAAAGAGCACAATTTTAGACGGGGCACCCTCGAAGGCGGAAGCTTGTCTTAATGGCAATAAGGGGAGGGAAGTCCTATAAATGACACGACCTGTTCAAGTTCCGTTGACAAACTTCAATTGCAAGGTTGGAGCTTCGGGCTTGGGAAGGGGAGAGTGTCGACTCGATAAAGGAAGGAAGAAGTAAAAGCAAGTCTCATTAGTGGATTGACCACACCACTGCCACAAGGCATGGTCTCAAAAGTTCTAGGGAAGGAGAAGCATGACAGAGGGAGGAGAGGTGGGGGGTGAGTGGCTCAATGTGTTTCGGGTGTGTTGAACTAATGATGAAATGAGAGAACAGATACCCTCTTCTTTGGCCTAATTTAATAGCATGGGACCTTACTGTGCGTTGTTTAGCTTTGGCTTTTCCTCTCCTTTTTGGCTTTTTGGTCATTTGGCTGATCAACGACAGAGTGCATCCTTCACGTGTAGGTAGCATGAACAGTCCATATCATTCCAGGCATGGCCGAACAAAGAAGAATTGGCAATTCTTGTGGAAGAATTAAAATGGGTAGCCAGTGGAATGAGAACATGGCAGGCATCAGATTCAGAAGATGATGAGTTTGAACACAATGTGAGGGGGTAGATGATTAACGATGACCCGACTATGGGACCATGAGGCATGCCGGTGATTGAAGTGAACAAAAGACCAGACAGACTGTGGTTTGTATGACCAGCAGCAGCTTGACACGCGAAGTTAGTGCTTTGGATTAGGTAGAACATTCAGCCTCGTCAATCCTGTGATGATTAATGTCTGAGGGTCAATAGTGGAGCAGTCACCATGAAGAGATTGGAGTTCCAGTCGACATGGATCAATTGTGGTACCTGTGTAAGGTGATAATTGTGCTCGTGTCAAGATCGAGAGAAAAAGATGAGACTTTGTGTGAGAGAGGATTTGATGGATGGTGGAAGGTGGAAGGTGGCAGGGGAAGGACAAAGGTATGATGTTTAATGATTGGGAGGTGAATAGATTGTTCATTATAAATCGCCCTTAAATCTGTAAGATGATGCGAGATCGCATGCACCAAATAAAAATCTGGAAGCATGATATCAGATCGAAGATAGCAAGCAGAAGTAGACAGCCATCGCTGTCAAACAGCTATCCAGATTCCAACTTCTTCCATGGACACCAATAATGTTCTTCTGTTCTTCAACATGTAGTGGGAAAATGGTGAATTAATTCTCGTCAATCAATTTGGTTCCTGACAGAGATTGATGGGCCAGACGCGAGTGAATAATTCTTGAGAGAGAATGTTGACATCCACTGATGTTTCTTGAGAGAGATTGTTATCCTGGTTTATCTTTTGTGTGCAAGACACTGGCCCCGAAACCATTTCTCATGAAGAAAAAGGTCATTGAAGTTTCTTCCCTTCATATTCTCATTGAAGTTTTCTTATGCTGTGATGGATTCCTGCGTTTAACAGAAAAATGCAGTGTAATCTCCAGTAGCCATCAGCTTGTACATGAGTTAAGCAGATCAAGCAAGGAAGACTGGCTAACATCACTTTGATAACACAAGCTTGAGTCTTTTCCTTTCAAAGGTGATTAAACTCTCCAGTTTTAGTCGTTGCAAAAAAACAGACACATCATTTGTAGTTTGGCCATCAAATTTTATTTAGTGTATTTTTGGTACGACAAAAATGCTCTAAGTTGTCGAGCAAGAAATTTTGTGACAAGTCGACCAAAGCAACATTAAAGTGAAGAGAAACCAAAGCAACATTATCTATTCTATCCACACCAGATGAACAATCCAGAAATGAAATCTAATGTTTTTATTGAACTTGCCAATAAACATGAAATCAAGGGAAAACAAAAAACAGCATGTCCTTATTTATACTCTAATTTATGTAAAATATTTGTGGGTATCATCTCGTCGAACTCTGGAGGTAACAGCCTACCTAAATACCTAGTTACCTATGGAGAAATAATTCAGCAAGATAGTGAAAGCAAGAACAAGGGAAGAGACTATAAACTGGGTAGTTTTGCAAGGGAGTTGGATGTCAAGTTCTCATCTGACCAGTTGGGATCACCCCAATGCCACAACATGCTCTGCCAGTAACAAAAATCTTCGAAACACTTTTTCAGACGAGGGTCAGTTATTTTTCTTCTCCAATGGCCGTCGGAATAATTTGCCTTCTTCGCCTGCCTCCGATCCCACTCCAAGGCAGCTTTTTGCTTTGTTCTCAGAAGACAGAAGCTCTGCAAGTGTTTCGGCATCACATCGTGCACTTTCCACCATGTTGTGTGTGCCACATCACTTGCGAATTCCTGCATTATGTCCACATTCCAATTGCAATCATAGTCCCGGAAACACAGCCATGGCTTTAGACCCAAATAGTGGAGAACATAAAGAACTGGCGGATCAGCACCAAACAAATGAGTCTTCATCTCTTTAATCTCCTTCTCATCACCAATCCAATAATGCTTCAAGAAGTTCATGCGCCTTGGTATACGGTGCCACCATGTAAAGACTTCATTCAAGTAACCCTGATCCCCACCATTGTAGGACTCTATCTCATTGATATGATCCATTAACAACTGAAATGTGCAGTTTGAAGGCTCAATAACCATTACACCAGAGTTGAAAAATGTTACATTGTTCCCTGTTGCAGTGATTTCAGGCATAGTGAACAAGAAATCGATGTTTCTTAGGACAAGAAGGTCAGCATCGATAAATATGACCTTGTCATACTCTGTGAGCTGCCAGAGCCTGAATTTGCTGTAATTCCACTCATTGTAAGCATCATGCTCGGCCTTAGGATTTCGGATCCTGGTGATTGTTTTTATCTTCCATCCTGCAGCTTCAAGACCGCTTCTGTGGTGATCACTGACTGTTTCATCAACAAGTATAACTAGGTCTCTCTTTGATCCTGCTAAACGGATACTTTGGGCTGCAGCAATAGCACCACATACATAAACATTGGCAGAGTGGAGAATGGTGGCATATGCTTCTCGGTGAGGAGTATAGGAAAACGGCCGTTCTGTTATTGCAAAGAGTCAAAGGTGAATATATCTAAAAAAACCTAAGTTAGGATAGATGTTAAAGAATTTTATAAGTAGCAGATGCCAATGGTTCAGTTTACATGTAACAGATGCCTAATCTTCTATGCTGATCCTTCTTAGATATTCAATTTTTTATTGTTGCTGAGAATAGCTTCCAGCGTGAACAGTTAGAAAATGATTCTAGTTTTCTAGTTTGGAGAAAACAAATGCTAAGAAAACTGACAAAGAATTAGTTCTTATACTCGAGCAAAGAATATTGAAAGCGCATGAGCACATTCAAATGAGTTTCTTTTTCAAATTAGACAACTTGATTCAGTAAAAATGAGTCTTATTAATGAGCCTTTCAAGTTAAAGTCCTAAAATTTCAATTTCTTACCAAAGAGCAATCCAAAGAAAAGAAATAAAATACTGACCTTTTGCTTCAAGTGGGAGTGCGAGCTCACATGATCCAACAGGAAGCTGTAACTTCTCCTTTAACAGTTGCAGGTCTGGTTTGTATAACCACATATCTCCCTCTCGCATGACGAGGTTCTTGCATGTAAATAGGTTTGGGATTGGAAAACAGCTGGTCACAAAAAGCACATGCACAGGGTACTGATCTCCTGAAGAAACTGCAGCAACCTTAGCAGCTGTAAGCTGCAAATGCAACCGAGCAACATCTCTTGACCAGCTGGCTGAGCTACTGCAAGGAAGCTTGACGGCGATGAGGTCAAAACGGAAACCTTTAGAGAACTTCGGTTCAGGAAGTTTTGGACAAGAGGGGACCTCGGATTCTTCTTCCTCGTCAATCCATTCAGGATACAGTACATCCCAAGTAATATTACTATCTGCATAATCAAGTTGTATGACAGAAAATCCTGCGTTTGGTAAGAGCTGGTGCCAATGGTTGATCTCAGAAATGTTAAAATTCAGTAAGCCAATCTTCATATTTCCTTTACTGGAGTCCATCGCTTCCGCACATTTTGAAATTTGAGCCCAATCAACATTTGAATTCGACAAATATCGCGAATCAGGTTTGGATTTGTCCCAAATCCGTCCAACATCCATAAACCTGGATCAGCAGTGGCAGATTTGACAGGAATATGTTAGATTCCAGCAAATCATACTTAAAGCAAATGGACCATGTTCATCAGTTCTTAAAAATAAGCATCAGGCATGTCTAATGATTAAAATCCAGCAAGAAAAGGAAGAGTGGCAGAAGGCACTTACCTAGAACCAGCATGCAAGGAATGCTCATTATGATAAGCTGCTGGAGGGTGGAGAAGAGTTAAAAAGGTGCCACAGACAATGATTATCAAGACAAGTTTCAAAGAATATATCTTCCAGGCTGAACTCCTCTCTGTAAAAAGATTGTTGAATGGCCTGTCAGCTTGTTTGAAGTCACTGCTCTTGTGGGACCTTCTTTTGTTTCCGTAAACACTAAATCAGGATGGAAGACCACATGGATAAATCAGAACAATAAATCAGATACTAAATTAGGTAAGATTAAAAAAACTAATTGTTCAATATAGAATTAGAAGACATGAAATTAGAGAAGCTGGAGACACCAGCAAAGCATGTATGATACGATAAGAAGAAATGTTACTCAACTTTGTTAACAGAAGCTAAAATCTGGTACCGTCCATGTCAAATGTAGGTCTCCAATACCAATATCATGTCTGTTGATAAAGGGTGTAGTTTGTCATGATGACATAGCTTTCCTACTCTGCAAGTTCCCATCATTGTTCATAGTTTCAGCCACTAGGGAGACTTACTGATTACTCTTTTCTAACTGCAATGATAATATTGTCCCACTTTCAGAAGTTCATTGCAAGAGGTACGCTCAATCAAAGCCACAGACACAAGGTCAACATCAACTTTATGTAAGATGCTGCTTTCTAAAACTTAATTGCTTTTAAATCATCCAAAATATGGAGAGTACCTTTCCAAATGGAACTGCTGAGACTAAGAAAGAAGTTTCAGAAAGCACTAAATTTGCTGTTTAGTAAATGACTTGATGAGGAGGAGGCAATAGACCAAAGAGATCAACACTTGCAACGCTAAGGTGATAGTTTTCAGACTCGTAAGTACAATGCTGTGTTCTGTCATGCAAACATCTAAATATGATCAGTTTGAGGATGAGTAATATATTTTTACGACTTGATATTCTATAACATCTTATTAGTTCCACATCTTATCCACATATATGTTCCTCCCATCCAGGTCTTGAGCCAAATTATCCCAGAAATGATGATAACAAAATTAGATCTGATGTGAAAAAAATTTAGGAGGCAACAACATTAGGCTGAAAGATATAAGTCAGCACCTTTTCTATTTTTCTTTTGAGAAGATACTAAGTGTGCCCTCAGTTGTCTAGGACTATAAAATTAAACTCAGTTTTGCCTATCAGCAAACATTATGTAGATTCCTTATCATAAAGAGACTCATAGGATTTCAAAAGTGTGCTCTCAACTTGGATTGTGGAGGGCTAGCTTCAACCATTAACTAGGTTGGATGCAGTTACAGCCAGATTATTATAAGTTTGATGAAGATGAATCTTTTTAGTTGATTTGATGTTCTAGTAGGGACTTTCAACTTTTAGGCAGTTCATTCCTGCTATCTAAAGTCTCTCTTGAAATTATTCCAGAATTGGAAACAGAAAAAAATCAATCTATGTCAGAAAAGTATAGGAGGCAAGAAACAGTAAGCCAAAGATGCATTAATAGTTGCTATTTTAGTTGATCTATTTGGAACCCTCTTAGTTAATAAGACTATATAATTCACTCCAGATTGCCTAATCAGAAAAACATTAGCAAGATTCCCATCGATAACACGACTCGATCGGCCTCCAAAAGTCTGCTATTAACTTGAACTATAGGGTTGTCTTCAGCAGCTAAGAAAGGGAATCTAGATCCGGTAATAGGCAATGATGCTAGGAAACTAGAAAACATGTGAGGCTAGAGATCTGCAAGACCCACATCAAAAAGATAATGACTTAGCAACTAGAAAAGCAGCCTAAGAACAGGTTTCAAACACCATATGGTATTAATTTATGGAAGATATGATTGAGACATAGATAAGACTTCTTGCTTCAGAACCTTCGGCTCCAACCTTTGTTCTGATTAATTGGACAAATCCGAGAGCTCTGGATAGGAGCTGTGAAGTTTCTACCAAGGAACTATGACAAACAAAGATTCATAAATACCGTGCATTCATCGTCATGGTCACTTTTAGTTCTTGAATGGTATTTGAGCTCCAATTTCTATCCTATAACAGAAAAGCCGTCAGAATGGTATCCTGGACACTTTTTTTTTTTGAGACATCAATACATCTTTAGCTAATCATCACTAGAAAAATGGAAGAAGAGGGAAGAACAGATGAACAGCTGGACACGGAATTCATGTGAGATAATTGTAAGAAGTTTCAAGAACAGAGACACTCACGGACTCCCGACGGATCGATGCCTGGCCTCGACGTGGCCGCCACCGGCAGCGCCCACAACCCCTCGCATCTCTATCCGGCAACCGCAAGCAATGGCATCATCTGCTCTCGACCAACCCAAGAATCCAATCCTATCTGGGAGCACACACAAGAGCGAAATAAAAAAATCAAATCTTTACGGCCGCCATCGACGCTTCCACTCCCCCCGAAATCGAAAATCCAAATCTTGGCGAAAAAGAACCAATCCAACAAAGTGGAATTACCCACTGCCAAGAAAGGCGGCCGTCAAAAGACGATGCGTCCTTTAAAGCAAGATCACCCTACGAAAAGAGCAGGCGTGAGCAGAACAATGCTTGAAGAAATGGCCAAGAGCGAGGCAGAAAGGAAAGGATAACAACGAAGGAAGGAGGCCACCAACCAATTGACGGACAGAGATGGCAAACACGACAAAGCAACTGGGAGCGAAACCAGGAGGCTGTAAACACAGGAGGGCAGGGAAGAGAATCCAAGTAGTGGCACCTCAAGCCGGGCAGAGGCAAAGAACAACGGAGGGATGGATGGACTTGGCACAAAAGGAAGGATTTTTACCAGGGAAAAGAGGATTAAACACCGGAATAACGCATGGAAAATGATCAAAAGTTGATTCCCACTGTTATCCAGGTGGCAGGAAGGATGTAGCATCGAACACCTGAAGCCAAGGCCAAGAACAAGGGAGGGAGAGATTATCCAAAAGGAACGATTTTTATAATGGGAAAGAGGATTAATTACTGGAATAAAGCACGGAATGATGACCAATGTTGCTTCGCATTGCAAGACGGCGACCCAAAGCATTTAAAATGTCCCAAAAATTTCATCTTTTTTTTTTGCTTTCTTTTTCTTTTTCTTTTTCTTTAGCAAAAGAGGAGGAGACACTGGACATGGAGGACGAAGTAAGCAATTGAGATGATGTTGATGTGAGAAAAGCGTGACAGGTTGGTGTGTCGTCGAGAAGGATGGGTGTGTCTGTGTGTGTTGGGGAGTGGGTGAAGGGGGTGTGGGAAGTCTCAGACAAAGCTTGTGCTCGAGGAAGGGTTGTGATGGGATGTTGTGTTGGGTAAAATGCTAATGTCCTCTTTTAGGGGGGAGGGTGGGGGAATTTTACCCCTTTTTTATTTTTTTTTTATTTTCCGAATTATACTATTTTTTAAACAAAATTTAAAACAATCATTCCCTATTTTAGTATTTTTAAAAATATATCTTTTTTTTGCCTAAATTTATTTTTTTAATAAACTATTTATAGTATTTTGTGGATTAATTTTTATCCGTAAAAGACTGTATAGTATTTTTTTAAGTATTATAAAATATTTTATTTTAAAAACACTATATAGTATTTTTGATGTCATATTATTTTTGAAATAAAAACTATATAATATTTAAAAATACTATACAGTGTTTTATGAATAAAAATGATGTTATCATCCAAGGAAAAACTTAAAAAGAGGATATATTTTCGAACAATCATCCTTTTTAGTATACAATTATAAATAATAAAATATCATCCTTTGTTGGAAGAATTTTTTTTTTTTGTAAATCACAGAAAGACCTTTTTTGGTATTCTATCAAAATCACACTTTTTGAAGTGCCAATTCTCACCTTTTTTTTATTGGTTTTCCATCAATTCTCACTTTTTTTTTTAACTAGAATTAGCATTTAGGAAAAGAAATGTCTCTTTTCTCTACTACAAAACTAAAAAGAAAAAAAGGTGCTTTATGATCAACAGTGAAAAAAATCACCAAGTAAAACTTGAGTATTGATGTTAACAAAATTGATAGTTTAAACTTTTCAAGTTAATGATTATATAATATGAATTCTTCATCTTGATGTCAAAACATGCTGTGAGTTCAAAGTCATGTATCTATCTCTTTCTATTTCATCTAATTTCTAACTAGTATTTGTATAATATTTTTTTTTCCAAATTGACATGTATTTATTATATACTTAAATTGTCTATTTTGATTGCATCATGCATTTGGAATCAAGTTTGTATCATAATTGTGAGAGGAAACATTAAAGTTTGATACAAATAAAGTCCTTTCTAATAGTTTAATCTTTATTAGCTTCACATGTCATATGATCATATGGGCAGGTGTTTGTGGAAGGAGAAAGTATGATGGGTCTTATGTGTCTCTCTATCAATGGAGAGTGATCATATGGGTAGGTTTTGGAGGAAGGAGAGAGTATGATGGGTCTTATATGTCTCTCTGTCAATGGTGAGTGATCATATGGGTAGGTTTTGGAGGAAGGAGAGAGTATGATGGGTCTTATATGTCTCTCTGTCAATGGTGAGTGATCATATGGGTAGGTTTTGGAGGAAGGAGAAAGTATGATGGGTCTAATATGTCTCTCTGTCGATGGTGAGTGATCATATGGGTAGGTTTCGGAGGAAGGAGAGAGTATGATGGGTCTTATATGTCTCTCTGTCAATGGTGAGTGATCATATGGGTAGGTTTTGGAGGAAGGAGAAAGTATGATGGGTCTTATATGTCTCTCTGTCAATGGTTAGTGATCATATGGGTAGGTTTGGAGGAAGGAAAAAGTATGATGGGTCTTACATGTCTCTCTGTCAATGAAGAGGCAGATCTTCATGTACTGGTCCAGCAAATGACTCCATGGCTGCAGCATCTGCAGATGCAGACAGGCCAAAAAATTGCCCTAACTATAGTGGCAAATCCTCTTGTTTACTGAGGTCAGTGTACCACTGGCATGCATGGGTGTGATCCTCACATGACCTCACCTCTTTGGACCATTAGGTGGAGTTTGCTGGCACTGCCTCGCATGACAAGCCCTGCAAAGTTTCAGTCAAAGATCAGGTTGAAGTCCCACATCAAAGACCTGCTTGCTTGCAGTCCAACCTGTATTCACTGTTGTCACCCACTGTTACATCTCCAATCTTTTTTCCTTCATGGAGATGACCATTGATGAAGGTTCAGATGGAGCACAACAACCACATAAATGAAGCTGGAATCATGTCACTTACTAATGTCTGACCAATTTCTTGAATAAATGCAAATAAATGGGTGTTAAAGGTGTGGGATCATCATCATCATCATCATCTCATCTCCTCTGTGGTCCCTTTTGGTGTGGAATAAAGATAATAGGACAGAGAAGATGGATCTGAAAGAGTTAGGAGTAATATACCATGTGGACCATTAGCAATGGCTAAGAAACTTGTTTTGAGTTAGAAATTAAATTTAGTTAGGTAAATATGTTCTTTTTTAGCTTTGTTTTTAAGTCATGCCTCATTTTTCTTTTTTTTTATTTCTAAGGTACTGTTGATTGTTTATTGTGGTACTATTTGGATATGAGTGGTTGGGTTTTCAAAAGTGGGTATCATCTAGAATAGTGTGATTAAAATATATTATTATTATTATTATTATTATTATTATTATTTACTTATGTACTTTGGTCTCTTTGTCATAATAATCTGTTTAAGCTTATAAGTTCTTTAGTTTTTATTTGTTTAGGTAATATAACAGATCATAAAACTTTAATTATTAAAGTTGAGATCATAAATCTTTTATAGTCATTGAGATGTCTATTTGCATGATCTCAAATTCAAATATCTTCATAGAATGATAATAATAATGATAATTTACTCATACCTTTATAGATGTTATAAAATCATACCAGGTTTGAATTCTTGCTAACAAATGTAGCTTAAAATCACTATATATATGTAAGTTTTAACTAAATAAATATATAGTATGAATGTGTTGTAGATAGTTAAATGATTGAAAATATAGATCATATGTGTCATATCATAAAATAATTCTTATTGTAAAATTTCATGTAACTTGAAAAGTTGTAAAGATGCATTTAATGTACAGTGATGGATTTAACTCAACCAAGGGTAAAAAAAAAAGAGAGAGAGAGAGTAGTTTGAAGTGGATGCAATAAATGTCCCATCATGACAGGAATGAATTGGATCCCCCAAAGAGTTAAAGGCACATCATATTGACAGCCAAGTAAGATCTAAGATTGTCTACCACTTTTAACAATGGCATCAAAACTTAGGGTTCTTGGATTCACCATTATTTATCATATTAATGATGTTCCAATTTGAGGTAATAAAAAATTGAATGGGGGGTGACCAACAATCCTAAGAATTTAAACCCAATACATATTTAGTTGATATAAATCCAACTGCAAATATTTTTAATTAAACACTGAAATGAATAAAAAAAAAACATATTTCAAACTCATGACATGATAAATATTGGGAATCAGTGACCAGTAATCTTAAAGGTTTAAGACTTAGTATATATTAATTAGGTTCTAACAAGAGTTATGGGCTTCAAGATTTATAATATATTATCAGGAATAATTATGTGACTCTAACATACATGCATTAAAAAGAAAAGAAAATAAATTCCATCATCCATCACAAGTATTTTTCAAACTCAACCACTGAAACTTCTATTAAAGATATTTTAGGTCTGAAAATAATTCTGAGAATTGGTCTGAAAATAATTGTTCCACATTTCAGTGAAAGATATATTACACAAACATAGCTTCAATTTTACACTCCTTTTATCTTTAGAGAAGTTGATTAGTATATTTTTTAGGAATGCCATTGTGTGATTTTTTGAGATATATTCCACTTTTTTTTATTAAAACTTCTATACCTGTTTGATGTAAGATTGTTAACTTTCTTAATGCAAAACCTTGTTTTGATTTAAACCATTTACATAAATACATTAAAAAAAATAATACACAAAAATATGTTAGCTACACTTGTAGAACCTACTTTTGTCAATCAAAATGTAGCTACATAAAGAGTTGAAGCTGATGACAAGACATTGCAGACTCTCCACATGACTTCACCAACCTTTCACCCACCCACACAACCTAACCCAACTGAGTCACTGGGAGAAAAGCTTCTTCCCTAACTCAGATTAGTTTTATAGGTTCTGTAGAACTTGGATGGATCAACTGACCTCACAGAGCAGGTGGTACCAAAAACATCTACTTTGGCTTTAGGTTAGCTGCAACTTCACTTCTCTCTCAATGATTAGAGACCAATCATGCACTTGAGGTTGTGTTTAGTAGAGTGGAAAATGATGTTGGTTAGTGACACAAAGTAGCATGAGATGACACCATCTCTCTCCTAACCTTGAGTTAAAGACTAAGACACAGTAGCTAATGCATTGTTAGCTAGTTAAAAAACATGTTGTCCTTGTCTTCTTCCCATCTATGCTCAGTGCAGCTGCTTTGCCTGTGAACTATCAAGGCCAGCTAATAAAGCTAGAAAGCAGCTTCACGTTTGATTCTTTCATATGTTGCTTTTGAATTGGCAACCTCAAGCATAAGTTGCTTAAGAACACTGCACGAGAATCAAACGATCGCATTTGAGTGTGTCTGTCTGTCTATATGCTTGAAAACGAAGGGAATAAATTGTTTTCTCCAACCTCGGAACCTTTTCACTTTGTCACGGGTGAAGAATGGACAAGTTTTCTCTGTGTTGATTTCAGAGACTTCAACAAAGCTCGCTCAAAAACATTATATTAGTAATTGGCACCTTTGCGGATCTCAATAGATGTTCTCATCATAAACATTATATATGTGTGTGCATTATGTTCATTAATAATAACAGTTGATAATGATTAAACTGAAGTTATTGAATGATGCTAAAAAGAGTGATACATACGGAGATTTAAATATCGGAAATGATATATAAGCAATAACCTCGGCATGCTGTCCAAATCCCTCACAGACATTATGTCTAACATGACGAGTGCAGAACATTGAATTTGACATTGTGGATCAGCGAGCACATATTCATACAGTAATATTACAAGAAAGTTGAATATTCTGCGACATTCTTTTTTGGTAATAAACTTGCTGCAAAACCTTTGTAATGCATGAAAAGTCCAAAGAGGATGATATTATATTTCATTGTACATGTTCCAGGCTATAGATTGGATTTCATGATCTGAACTTGAGACTACCGGATCCAAGGAAGTGTGCCGGGATAAGGAACTGGACCGCAGTAGCCGAATAAGCTTTTCAATTCAGGGCAGCCATTAGGATAAGGGATAAACCGGTGAAATGGATCTCTCTTTAGTCTCTTCCTGTGAAGTGAACCTAAACATCCATAAGGGTCTTCTTGAAACTGGGCCCGGACAAAGGCCTCACCTTTCTCCGCTGCCTCCTTTGCGCCCGGAGCAGCAGGAGTACCGGTGTAGAAGAACCTCTCTTCCGGGAATCCTATTGCTAAACGGTGCAAATGAGCGAACCTTTCTTTCTTGAAGTCATAGCTTACAACCTGACACCAGCATTTAAAACAAATGGAGTTCATTAGTAATCCATGATGAACACAAAACAACACACCATGGTGTGAGCCGGACAAAAAAGCAAGGTAAACATTGGTAACTTGATCAAATAAGGTAGAATAGTACAATCGGACAAGGTTAAAAAGTTGCACCCGATTACAAAAGCTGTGCAATAAGACTCAAAAAGAGTTAGTAGGTGAGGGTCGGTGAATGCTCAAGACCATGGAAACAAGACTGGCGCAAGGAGACTAGTTTACAAGTTCAAGATTTCAGATAATGATATATCATATCAGCACCTAGATCCATGAACTTTGTTTGGTAAGACAAATGTTCACATTAGAAAGTACTAAACAAGCTTGACACTAATGGAAAATGAATAAAAACCATTTAGATCTCATAATTGGGCAGCTATGTAGCATATCTGGGATATCCATACAATACAATATGTCATCAATAGTCAATATGATAATAATATTTAATTCATTTGGTACATATTTATATGGACATATATATAACTACATCATCTTTTATAAAAAAAACTAAGAAGAAATTTCATTAAATGTCTTCTACAATGATCACACATGGACTCAAACTTGACACTATCACTTGTGCATCAATGCACTAACCATTGAAATGCTACTATAACTACATTTTCTAATAATAAGTAATACTAGGATCCTCACCTATTCCTCAGAAAGCCTATTCCTCAGAAAGAGATTCTAGCAGTAATGAAGTCATTCAAGAACACAAGTATCACAATGACTTATGGCAATGATAATTATTGTTTACGTTTATGAATCATAATTTGAAGTTTAACAACACAATATAAAAATATATATAAATATTTCCATATATCCATATCATCTAACTTAAAAATATTTCTTCATTCAAGAAATCAACTTCTCACAAAAAAAATCCACAATCCCAAAAGCATGAGATCATTTAGTGGCTACTTAACAGAGAAATATTTTGTTGAAGCATCTGAGATGTATCTAGAAAACTCAATATCCTAGAAAGAATCTGACATATATCCATAACATACATAGCGAGTACTTCGATGCATCCATGTTTCTTAGTTAGACTATTTACTCAATCAGGTACTTGCCATTTCAGAGTAATTTAGGCAAGAAAATATAACATTAAATGGCACCTGATGGAAACAAATGCTTTTACATAATCATTAATTTGCAAACCTTAAGCTTAGAATGAAGCACTCCAATGCATTAAGATAATCTTCTATATCATTTATACTTGTGACACATTGTTTTACGTCCATTTAAACCTTGATAATGAATCAACAAATTTCAGTGTCAAGCTTCTTTCCAAGCGAATCCTCTATTTGGCTTTCATTTCCTTTACTGTGTACCAGTTTAAAATATTGTAAATGCACGATAACTACAACTTCTTTTCTAAGAGCTAAGAAAGAGATCTAAATATTATAGAGCTACTCTAAGAATTGGGTGAAATTCAATTAAGTAAAACTAGTAAATGTGACCTAGAACTAACGAAAGAAACGACTAAAAGCTCAAGAGATGAACAGGAACTCATGTAATTGTTGAGCTGTAGACAAACCCTGAAGCAAGGATTGTTGTGTGAATTAGTTGAATCAAAATGTCCCATGCAAGAAAGGTATCAGCACATGTCATCACATCCCAAGTTAGAGGTGCTGCAGATATTTCATTTGCCCAATTGATGGCTTGTGCAAGTCGGCCTAGAAGCATGCCAACTGGTACTGCACATAATTGTGCCATGTCATAATAAGAGAAATGCATGCCCCTGTGACAACAAACATCCCTAGAGGACAACTATTATGTTCAGATTCTCCCTTTTAAAAGAATGTATAAAGATTAGTAGAAAGCAAAACGTGTTTAGTTAGCTGACACGCTTCCCAACCCAATCAAACCTGTGGAGAAGAAAAAGGAAACACAAAATATCCAAACTGTATGTGCATGACACACAAGCACACACAAAATGAACCTAATGATAATTGCAAAACAATAGAAGCTCACAGTAATATTTTGAGGATAACTGCCTGTAAGTTCGCGAAAACGACAAACACTAAAAAGAAGGTTCTCAAAGCTATCTCTTGCATGCTCCTCTGTGTGCGCTCTACTCCTGATATTATCTTGCTTTCCTGTTAAAACAAGAAATGATGCACCATCTCAGTAAAATAAAGTTCAAGATTTAACAATGCAGAATACAAGGGTGGATTCAGCAAGTGTCCAGACAGCATATGGTTTTTATGGCCTCTTTTATGGAGGTTATATACATGTTGAAATTATGTAATCAAACATCATAAGACCTCAGATATTAAAACGGGAAAACTTTGAGAACATTTGTGTTTATCTTTTTCCAACAGGATTCCAATGCCCAACTCTTGGAACTGAGTTTGAAGCTTCAATTTTATGGATGAAGCAGGAAAGTGAATGTAAAAAACACAAAAAACTATATAAAGCGTTGCTTCAGTTATGAAGAGAAAACAAAACAGACAATTTCCTTCACCATGAAAGGACAGTCTAATATGGAGCACAAGCTATATGATAGCTAAAAGAGGTATAAAACAAATACCAAAAAAATAAAATTATTTCCTGCTGAGTACAATAACTGGCAATATTCATCAACATACAGAAATATACAAAACTAAAACCACCACTAAGAATAGAATATAGAAAAGGAACAACATGAACAAAGCGGCAAATTGGAATGAATATGAAAAGGAACCACGATTCTCAGACATGAATTAAGCATTGGAAGTTTATCTAAATTTAACATCAAACTAGCTGGTTAATCAACAAACAAGTAAATTGAAGCTTTAATTACTTTAGTATGTTATCTCTTGTAATAATAAAGAAATATACATAGATGGCATGTAAAAGATGGGCTTTCGGAACAGTAAGAGACAAAATCCCAATACTATATCTTTGTGAGGACCTAGAGTATTATTACAACAGCATGTGGATTCACCCTTTTGCCTTAAATCTTAACCAGCAACTAATTTTCCCAAGCTAATCATACCGGCGTATACATCATGACAAAGATTACTAAATATATTCATTATACATTTTGGAATTGCATAACAATTTTCTGGACAAACTCAGTGAATAAGACTCATGCCAATAAGGGGTCAGAGGAAAATCAATGCGTACAACCTTACCTCGACAACTCTTATCTCAAGCTGCACACTAAAGATCCATTTTTCAACTTCGAAATCATGCATATGCATGAATGAGAGGATAAAATTGAACTACATTAACATTGTGAAAACAGTTTCAAGTCATTTAGCACACTGGTACTGGCAGATTTTTTGGCAGTTGAAATGTAAATGGTGTTAAGGTGACAGAACAAAGAAACACATAAATGAGTCTGCCCAAAATCGTTTTATACCCAATGAATATTACCCCAATTTATCAAGCACAGAAACTTGTCCATTTACAGATAGTAAGCAGAAGACACAACTGCACGACAACTGGTAGTATCAAAGACACAAGTGAGTAGTATACCAAACCATCCTTTGGATTCTGCAACAGCCCAATAGCTCTGTGCTTCACTGCGAGGGCCAGCATCCTTCCGAGTTTCCCCACCGCTGAACAAGAGCAGTGCTCCCTCATCCTTAGCTGCACTCTCCACTCCCTCCTGTATATGTGCCAAGAAAGTAGCTGCTTGCCCAGGGTTCTTCTGATACGGTTCCAGAAACCACGAATCCTCACTGTCAATCTTCCCACAGCTAGTGCTCGTATAGATTGAATGCCCAGCAACCATCACAAGATTACGGAGATTTGCCAATGGATAAGAACCCGAACTCAAGTCACCGTCCCTCCGGAAACCCATCATTCTAATTCGGCTTTCGTACATCGAAAGCACTATCAGAATGGCCACACCAAAGGCCAAGGAGGAAAGAAAGACTGCAACAGGATGAAGCTTGTAAAAATAATGAATGCGGTTGGCAATGGAATTCATCATCCTGATGGGACCAATTCGTGATGAGTTCTTAGGCTTTCGGAAGCTCTTGCGAAAGCTTCCGGATTCCAAATCGAAGTCACCCCTGGGGTAGCCATGATAGGATTTGGGGCTTCCTGACCCAAATGACTGGTTTTTCATGTTAGCATGAAACCCACCGATAGACCAAGCATCAAAAAACCTCTAAAGACAGCCAGAATCTAGACAATAGCCAATCCATCCAACATTCAATGATCATAAACGCAGATCTCCTACTAAAATTTCAGATTTAAGACAATTCCGAGAGAAATCAAGAGATTCACGATCTTTGACATAAAACCCGAGCAAATCAAATCGAAAGGGAAAAACACCAGAAAACTGAATTATCTTCTAGAGACATCGAAATGATAGAAGTGATTGTAAGAACAAACGCCGCCGAGATTGAGACGACTTCTATGACCGAAATCTCTGGAAATTCCACCCAAAGTGGGTGAATCAGCGCCCAAGTCGAAGAGGGATCAAAGAAAAACACCAAATTTCGATGGTTTAATGGTTGATCCGATGCAATTGAGACGGGAGAAGGTGAGGAAATCGGAATTGGGGTCACAGATTCCCCTCGCAACGAGCGAAGGGAGAATCCATTACCCAGTTTCTGTTGTCAGTAAACCACGAGCAAGATAGTCCGTATGCGTCACCGGGCCCCACTCATTAACGCATACCCTCGTGGTACCCGCATTAATACTGGGACACGTACGTCCGTTAGGTCTCATATGGAGGTGTGTATAGAAGTGGGTACCGATTGAGCAGGTATCAAAACACTTCTCTAACACATACCAAGCATTTTTTAGTATCAGAATTATTATTTTGTTCTACATCAAAAATAATAGTTATTTTTTATCTGATTTAAATACTAGTTAGAAAGCATCAAACATGTTTTTTTTTTCCTCTGTGCTTATTAAAGATTCTATATCACTTCTAAAGAAACTAATTATCTTATCAAAGAGAGCTTAATCCTATATATGTGTGTGTTTGAGACACTGCAGTGTGCTAAAAGATGAAGAAAGGAGGAATTAATTGATTGATGAACTACTCACATCAGCACACTCTTCTTTTAGTTTCATAGCTCATGCCATGCCTTGGAACACCTCAAGATCTTATCACTGACAATGAAGAACAAAAAAGAAGCTGAAGTTTTCTTTTCCACATAATTCTTTTCTTTTTAATCTTATTTTTCTCACTTTTTTCTTTCATCAAAATTTCCATCCATCATTTGTGGGGTCACTGACTACAAAGCCATGCCATCATTTTGTTGAGCATTTTTGCAGATTGTGATAGGAATTCTTCTGAAAGTTTATCAGATTTCACAGACCAAGTTTAAATGTTCATCAGAATCATGTTTCAAAAGATGGTGGCAGAGAACATGATTTGATGTGCTATGTCACCCTGTTGAGGAATGATTGAGATGAAAACAGGAGTCATACACAACTTGACAAAGTTCCATATCAGTAAACTAAAGTGTTTCCCAAGATCAAATGACATATATAGATGAAGAATTTGAAAGAACAGTGTCATGGAAGGCTTTCACCAAACTAAACCTGCCAAGAACTAATGATGAATCAGAAATATCAATGCTGATCCTCTGGTCATTGAAGTTCTATGATGCCTTTTCTACTGGAAGAAGATCATAATATTGAGTTTAAGAATAAGATGAACCAATTTCCAAAGTCAAACAACAGGTCACTAATCATTTGTGTTCTCCAAGGAAACACAGGTCAAACTACTAATGTTGTTTGAAGAAATTGATAGCAGAATTACATATGAACTGTATATGACTCTTTGTATAATGGTATGGATACAGGCAAAACAACCTAAATGCTGCAGCTGATGTACACAAGAAATAGACTGATAAAGAGCACCAAACTTACTTCTAGGCTGAATGATTTTTTTTGCACAAGTTCTCCAGCATTCCTAGTTTAAACCACTCCTTGTTAAGCTGACAGTAAAACAAAGAAATCCTACATGTTTGCAAAACAAAGAACATTCATTCATATGGAATCAAGACTTGCAAAGCAAGGAAAGAGTTGCAAGGTCCCAGGTGCAACAAATGCAGAACAGAAATGCCACATTCTCACCATTTGTTTGCTTCTGTGGCACCTGTAAATAATTCATGATTAAGAAGGACCCAAAAGTGATGCTAGTTGGTAGAACATGGCCACCTTGGGAACTTAACATTAATTTCCTATATAAAAGCTTTATTCTCTTCCCCTTTCTTTTCTGATTTGTAGATGTTGAGCACAAACATGGAATACAAAGATAGAGAAAGGATGCCACTGCAATCAGATGATGTCACCACTATTATCATAATTCTAGAGCATGTCACTTTCATGGTAGTATATGTTTCAAGATTGGCAAAAGGATTTAAAGGTACACCATTCATGATGAGATTTTTTTCTAGAAAAACTAGGTTTTTTTTTTCTTTTTCTTTTTTAATATCATTTCTTCTTAGTAGGTGATGTGGAATCATAGAGGAGTGGTCAAGGCCTCAATGAATGATTTGAACAGGTCTCTTTCTTTCTTTCATGTTTGAGTTGGCACCCATAAAACCTGGATCTCAGAATCAGTAAACACCCACTTTTTGTTGAACTAGTCTCCTTGGTAGGTATTACTCTATCCATGGAAGTCTCTTGGGTCCCATCATATCTACTATCTTAGATATTAACATCATACAAATCTTCATTTTTGGTTCCTAAACCTAATCATGACCATTGCACAATGTCCTTTTCTATGCCATCAAACCTCCAAAAGCTTTAAGAAAAGAAAACAGAGCACCTGTTTGTGTTCCATCAGAAGACTTTCTCTCTTTGGATTGAGTTGTTCAAGTGGAATCCAAAGCACTTTAGCATCCATACGTTGGCCATTTATGTCACTGAGAATGTGGAGATCACATCACAGGTGGATGCTGATCAGCTGATAGGCCCCTCATACTTTGATTACATGTCCCATGAAATCATATCTACATGATATCCTATTAGCATATTATTTGGTGAAAGCACTAGCGAGGAAAAAGGAGCATCCAGATGCATCACTGACCCCCATTTCTTTGTTTCATCTTGATGGTTGACATGTATCTTGTCCTGTATTTGCTGCATCACCTTTGCTGAAATAATGACATTAAGAATACTCAAACATTGCTTTTGGCTTCACTGGCTGATGGAGACTATTGGACCAGTTCTTTCTGTAGGTAAATTTTCTGCCCTCACACACTTTGAAGAACATTTCATTTATGGGTTAAAGATTGGACTTGAGGTTTTGCATGTGGAAGCACTGACAGGGAGACAGCAGATAAAGGAATTGAGGCACAAACATTTTATTTCCATGTTGCTATAACTATTTTGATAGTGTATATTGATCGAATACTCGAGAAAGAGATGATATAGCTCTGTTAAATTGTGCTTTTGCCTTCTTTTACATGTAGGAAGTGATCAAAAGAACAGTCTACACGTAAAGCAATGGGGGTAATGCTTGCAAGCAAGTCAAAAGAGGAGAGGCAACACAGAGCCAACCACTTCATATGATCATATAGTCCATGACCTGAAGATTGTGATATTAAGATAAACCAAATAAAGATGTATAAGACACTGATAATTTAGATCTCCAGATTTGAAGTGATAAGGTTAAAACATCAATATTACGATTTTTTGCTTGATATGTTATTATTCAATTCTAAGCTCCAGATTAGCAGTGAGTTCAACTTCAAATCTTCTATCAACAAGTCAGAATCCAAAAGAAGGGGACTAATTAAAGCTATAAGATTGATTGCATAAGCTGACTGAAAATTAGGAGCATTCCCATTCCCAGAGAGAGACAACAGCGCTAGAGCTTGAGGGACAAGTCAAGCTTAGGCAACTTCTCTCGCCTACTGGTCAGAAGATTACCACCAACCTCTTGAATCATTTCAGCAGCGGCGGCGGCGGCGGCGGCGGCGGGGTCGTTGAGCTGCACCGGCGGAGGTATTGTTGTGGCATGGATGACCTCCGTGGAGATGCGTCCTACCTCCGGTCGACGGCTAATTATCGGAGAAATCGACCAGCCATGTTGGCCGTAGAACATCGCAGCGGCCAGCGGCGGTGACGTCACTTTGTGCGGCTTGTGGACCATCGAGTGCGCCTGTATGCCGAGCGGCCTGCCGGCGTACGTCCCTCGGAGCGGCAACGAAGCCATGCTCGGTACGTATCCGCAGTTGGCTTCGCCAAAGCCTGCGCCGTGGCTCCCACGCTTTGCCAGGGTGCGCTCGCGCTTGTGCGCGTTCTGGTGCCCGCCGAGGGCCTGCGAGCTGTAGAACCTCCGCCTGCAGTAGTTGCAGGGGAATACCCGCGGCTCCAACTCGGTTGTTGCCTCCGCCGGTGGTGGCTCCGAGGGTACTGAGACCAGCGACTCGATGAGGTTGAGCTCAAGCGTAGGAGACAACGACGACGACGAAGAAGATGAACAAAATACCACCTTGGCCTTTTGTTCTTCATGTTGTGACGGTTGTAGAGCTGCTCCTCCATCGTCTTTCTTCTCTTCACTCTTCTTCCCCTCTCCTTCCATCATGCTTGAGCTCTCACAAGGGATGTGACCTGCATGAAGTGGTAGGATGAGACGCATGGCATGGAGTCTGATATCTCACAAGGATGAAAGCTTCATCGATATATATATATATATATATATATAGTTCCGATGCAAAGGATGGCGAGAGAGGGAGAGAGAGAGAGAGAGAGAGGGTAATTAAGAAACTGACAAAGCTTTAAGCTTTAAGTATCCTATCTGCTTCACTTCTTCTCATAGTCTGCAAATAAGTCATTCCTAAAACTTGCCTTTTCTGTATCTCCAGATGAGGAAGGAGACAATGTATCTGAGACGATGCATCTTTGGTGTTGTTTTTGAGATTTTATTGCTGTAAGTGCATCACAAGTGAGAAAAAGAAATGCATGGACCAAGTCAGTGGATTGCTCTTAGGCCATACAGATTAACTATGCCTATCTTGTACTGTTGCAACATCATCATCATCATCATCATATTTTATCCTATCGAGTATGTTCTCCACTACTGTTTGCTTTTCTAGAACATTATGTGCATTGACAGAAGTGTGTTAGTCCAAAACAGCAAGCTAGTTCTTTGTTCTTTCAAGGATAAGTTATGCAGCAGCACCCTAACTCTTAAGTTTGACCCATCAATCGATTTGCTTCCTCTTTGACGAGTACCAGTTCTCATCCAAACCAGCCAACCGATTAGGATTGGACAACTCCCAAGTACCATCTATTGACCACTACTTCCCAGTAGCCAAAGCTCAATAGGAAAGTTTAGTACCCTAAATTTGTGGTTCTATGAGATTTATTTTGTCTAGTTTTTTTCATCAACCACATCAGAAATTTGTTTGACAACAACAACTTATTGTGATAATAATATACTTGTAGTTTATTTGTCTTCTGTGGAGGGGCACCAAAATCCTCACTACATATCATGATATTGTGGTTTTTAAGAAACTACTGAAAAGAAGATGCTGGACAATTGATTTTTAATTCTGTAAAGACAAAATCGCATGACTTACTTTAATAGTAATGCATCTGTTCCCAAATCATTCTAAAAAACTTTCTCTGTGATATGCTCACTCACACAAATCAATATGGCTCAAAAGTGTAGATCCCATCACATCAATAGAACAGTTTCTACAGTGATCGTAGTCGTTAAATAATGGAAAAATCAGACATTAACTGATGGACAATGTGCCTTTCATGAGAGATTTGTGTGGCACAGTCTCAATAGGATCTCCCAAGATCTCACTCAGTAGGTGTGAGACGTGTCACCAATGTAATGGAGCATAATTAGGTTAAATACATGTATATTGCAGCAACTATCATTAACCTAGGGCAAGCTAGTATGACAAAGGGAGCCAATTGAGGAAGGCATTGCAACACCAACAAAGTGGCCGACAAATAGATGGGGGAAAGCTTTTATCTGAATCAAGATTTGTCCTGCACTTGCAAGTTTAATGGTAGCCTATGTATTTGAGACTTCCTTTTTCACTTTATGATAAGCATTTCTATTCAATTGTGATGACATGCTGAGGTCCACCAAAGCACTCTTTTCCTGGATGCCCCACCTAAAAAGAAAGACCCAACAGCAGAGATCTAAATCTGCTCTCAGTACTTTCTGTCAGGCTTTCAAATGCCAAGATCCTGCAAGATGGACTCTGTCAGGTGGATTGTCCATTCCACCTGGGCTGTCAGGTCTTTGTTGGGATCCTCATGTCATCATCTGGTGAAAGTAAAAGAGATTGACTTTGGAATGAGATCACGGACAGGACTTCTTTCAGATCCATCAAAGCACACTCTAGATCAATGGACCCAGTTGGATCACCACACAACTCTTTCTCTCTCTCTGATCATCATAGAGTAGAGAAAATTTAGTATGAAGACGACAAGTGAGATAACCAAACCTGTGAGTACAGATTTTGCTGAAGAACGAGAGTTGTCAAGTAAGATGTCTTCACTTGGCAGGTTCTATTCTCCTGCAAAGGTTACCAGCTGAGCTCTTAGGAACGGAAAAGAACATGCCAAGTGGAGGTGCTAAAAATCTTGCTAGTATGCAGCTGTTATATTTGATGGTAAAAGGAATATATACTTTACCTAGCATACAAAAAGAACATGCATGACAGCTACTCACTGAGCTTGAGAAAGTGGAAAATAGAGCAAGTATCACCAGTACGCAAAGTCGAATAGTTCATCCAAAACTGTTCCGTAAACCATGGATAAGATTTCAATGACGCTGATGACACGTACTAGAATGATGCAACACATGATTCTCATGTAGGATGTTAAAATTCCATCCATTTTAACGTATCATGAAACACACAAACACACACATGAATATTTACTATGGCACTTGCAAATATAAATGATGGCCAGGAGATAAACATATAACGTGAAAAAAACATTTGAGTACTTCAAAGTTAACAGGTGCTTAGATCTCTTTAGGGAAAAAAAAATACTTGAGCCTTCCTACAAGTCGATTTTTTTTATCACTTACTTTAAATTAGCTAATAATTGAACATTTTTTATCTTATCATGTTCCAGTGGGCATCACTTATTTTATGCACTGGGCTTAGCAGCCTTTTTTTTTCCTCTTTTTACGAGGAAAATGAGAATATTTGCGAACTAATTAATCGTATGCACAATTAGAAATGAAAAGGATGATAGAGAAAATAGAAAGAAATTGCAAAATGCAGTAGCCACTCTACACAACAGGGAAAGAAAACTAAAAGACCTTAGCAGATACTATTAGCATGCATAGTGTATTAAATAAGAGAACAAAGATTAATGTGTCAACAAATACACTTGATTGTTTTGTGGCAGCTTTGGATACTTCTATGGAAAGAAGAAATTGGTCATGTTCACCTCATAGACAAATATACAACCACTCAATAATAGAGAATTTCTAAATTTTCAAGTCATAGAAGACATTTATAGGTTTGTCAACAAGTGACTAAAATTAACAATCTATTCACAAAAAAAAAAAGATCACTAGAATTAACAGTCTGCTTTACATGACTATCTAATACTGCAACATAAAATATAAAAGAAGTTAAAGAGAAGCATTTTGTCAATTTAATAAGAGAAAATTTTCGGAAAAAAGGTACTGAAGATCATAATCCCAGATTATTATAAGAATGATCCATCTGTTTTCTAGAGTAATGTCCAGTGCAAACTAACCTGGTACCAAATTTTAATATCAACCAAAAGATTATATATTTGTAAATGGCAGCTCAAAATTTGATTGCTTAACGAGGGGCGTGACATAACTTCACAATTCCCAAGTTTTCTGGAGAGAGAATTTGCCTCCGACAAGTTTGTATGCTTTTGCTATTAAATTAATACATCCTTTTCTTTAAAACAAAAAGTGTCAAATAATGAGGGGAATCAGTGATTCACAATACTGGGATCAAGGTAATTTCACCCTCATTTCCTTGAGATTTTCCAATGTACAATAATATGCTCTCAAATTTAAAACTAAAATAACATCCTTTAAAAACCAATAAACAATTTCAGATTTACTCAACTAGCAAGAACATAAAGATTAAAAAAAAGAGAAAATTAGCCAACCTTAATCTTGATCGCAATCTTAAATCACAGTTAATCCTGATTTTGATCATTGAAGAGCCATAAACCAAATGTGCAACCATTCTTACTCTGATGTCCTAGTACATAAACAAAATATATCAAATTAAACTTTATTATTCTGGTATTTCAGTTCCCATCACAGTTCAACCTATCATTTCTGTCACTTCCATAAGATTAGAACATCAATAATTTCTCAGTTTCTTTCTGAAGCACATCATAAATAGATCAAGTAGAATTAAAATGCTGAGCAACAGCTGAACATCAGATCCATAAAGTTGAACACCTAGTAAACATCAGCTAACCAGTAACCAAATAAGACAACATGATACCTATCTCTTGAAACATATAATCATAATCCAAAACCTCGGCTGTTGATCTCAAGCATCCTCGGCCACAGATCTGCACATTCCTTCCCGATGGGTCCAGTGATAGCAGATCCTGCAGCAAATATGACAATTAACAGAATACTATTAAGTTCAAGCCCTCAAAACAACAAGAACTGAAATAGACCGTGAAAGGAAAATATGTTATGGTAATAGCATGTTTTGACTAAAAAAGTATCGATTGTTTCATGGCAATAAAGTTGTGGTACAGTAAGCAAGACATTTTGCCAAAATTTAAGATTTCACTTGGCTTATTATATCATTAAGGAATTAAGCTTTTTCATCTTTTGGAGTGAAAAGATTATCTGTGCTTCATCAAACATACCTTTCATTTCACCTTTGGGATTAACAATCACTCCAGCATTATCTGTATAATATGGAAGGTCAAAGCATTAGATGGCTGGAAGTATAAAAGGGAACAATGGGCATTTCTGACAAAAAAACAAAAGATACTCTGAAGTTCGTGCTTTGCACCTAGAATATTAAGAAAAGCAATATGTTTGCACTATGAGATTCAAAGTGATAAACCCATCACATAATGAAATGATCTTCTCTCAAAACTAGTAGATTATGATATTTGCAAATATAGCATCCAAGGTTCGCAATATCATACCGTACCGGTATTTTGATCTGGGCTCGGTACCAGTACGGTACGGTATACCGAGCGGTACACCAAGTGTACCGAGTACTGCAGTACTGCTATAGTGCTACAGTACTACAGTACTCTCGAACCGATATATACCGCCTGTACCAGGCGGTACGGTTCGGTACGACAGACCCTGAATTATCATCACAGTTGTAGAAAAAGGCTTCCAACACAAAACCAGCAAATGGTAAATGACTAGATACTAAAAGCATATGATATACATAAACAATGTTAGTGACTAGATGACAAAAATATTGCAGATAAATATAGATAAGCATTCAAGGAAATGGAAGGACAAACAAACACCATACTGAATAGTGGAACAGTTCAGACCAAGACCCCAAAAATATCAGGGGGGAGAGTGTGATGGGCAGAAAACCAAAAGCTAAAACCACAAAAAGACCAGATACCTACTTCTGAAGACCAGTGTGGTCATCCAACTAAATGTGAAGCACTCCAGAATCACCTTAAAGAGGTATCACTTCTGAGCTCCTCTGTGAAAATCTAAGGAGACCATAATTTGGACATGCATGATACCTAGCAATTTTAAAGCACCTAGACTTTTCAACAACACTATATTCCAGATTATCTGATACAATCTGAAATGGGTTCAGATCTTTTTGCAGAATGGAGCCTGAGCAAACCATTAGCACTTTCAGATTTAAACCATATTAAGTCTTGATACAGCTGAGTGTCGCTCTCCCAGAATGTAAACAGCTCTTTTTACTCTAGGAAAACCAAAACCGGTAAACATTTATTTTCCTCTAACAAAATGAATATATGGACAGTTAAAAGCGATGAAATTTCACACTCATCCTACAGTCACATATAAAGATAATAAAATTTTCATCTCAAATTCATAACAATTTTTGCAAGCTTGTAATAAATTGATCAGGTAAACCTACTATATAGGATATAGAATGATATTGATCAAGTAAATCAACTATGTAGAAGATTATCACCAACATTTATATCATGTCAATATTATCTCAAACATCTTCATCAATTAACCTGACAAGATAAAGGAATTTCTATATACTACAGTTCGAAGCTATCTATCTTGCCGGATGTAATCATAAAGAACACGTCATCGGCAAAGTTGTAACGAAAGCATTAAAAGGCTCACAACCAAATTAGAAAACAATATAAAGAACTTGCAAATGGAAGCCATTCAACAAACCTTCAAAATACATGTAGACGCCGTCCTTTCGGCGCCATGGCTTGCGTTGGCGGACGATGACGGCGGGCATGACCTTCTTCCGCAGGTCGGGCTTGCCCTTTTTTACGGTGGCCATGACCATGTCCCCGACGCAAGCGGAGGGAAGGCGGTTAAGATGGCCCTTGATGCCCTTCACGGAGATGATGCAAAGGTTCTTCGCCCCCGTGTTATCGGCGCAGTTAACCGTAGCCGCCACCGGCAGACCCAGCGACATCCGGAACTTGTTCCCCGCCGAAGCAAATCCCGATCAAACAACACCACATAAAACCCTAAACCTTGGATCTCGACTGGTTCTCGAATAGAAGCCGGATCGCAGAAGCAACAAAAGAATCAATAGCAATCCAAACGGAGATGGGAGTCACACCTCGCTTCGACATCTTGGAAGGGCTCGAGTTGCGACGCGATGTGACGACAGAGAAGAGCAGGCGTCGCCGCTATCTCGGGGTTATATAGGTGCGCGAACGGAATCAACCTAGGGTTGATGGCCATCGTATTACAAGATTGCCACTGAGGATGGTCACAGGCGAACGGAATCGACGGAGGGTTTTCTGGCGCTCGAATCACGAGATTGCCACTGAGAACGGGAAAAGGCTTATTGGGCTACCTTATTAGGTTTGGACCGAACCGGTCCTGAACCGAAACCAAAATGAATCGATAGTTTAGCAATTTCAAATCAAATCGGAACCAAATCCAATGGTTCGGTTTGGGTTTCTGCAACGAAATGAGAACCCAAATTGACTTTAAAAAATTAAAACAAATGGGTTTTATGAGACAGTAATTAATACAGTAAATACTTCAAATGAATCGAAAATATGAACCGAAATCGAAACCGAAGTCTTACTACGGGAACACCATCGTCGTCGATGATCGGCTGGCCCGATGGCCGGGCCTCACGTCGAAGCTCGTCGGACGCGCTCGGGGCTCCCACGTCGTGGCCTCCCATGGTGACAGCGAGCCTGGTGTTCGCCGAGGGGAAGTACAACGGCGGCGCGCTTGCCGTCTCCTCCATCTACCCGAAGCTCCCTGATGCGGCGGAGCTGCCGGTGGTGGGAGGGAGCGAGCCGTTCTGCATGGCCCGCAGCTACGTCCTCTCCAAGACTTATAAGGGCACTATGACACTGTTGTTCTCGAGCTGGATGAGTATGCATGCACTAAATCTACTACGCTACGTTCCCATAGTTACGTGTTCTCATCCATAATTACACAACAAAAAAGATTAGGATCACAAATCGAGGAAGAATCCAATGGTCATCCGCAGATTTTCTACCTGTAAATCCAATTCTTGGCTTAAGATAACTTTGTCAGAATTATTTGTCCATTAAAAAAAATCACAATGATCAAGAAAAACAAATTTCTTACGCAGGATATACATTGCACAATATGATAGTTGCTAAAACAGATATGCTTTTCTGCCATTTAAGTAACATCACATGATTCCTGGTTGCAGATGAGGTTGCATGACTATCAAGAAAACTGAAACTGATTTAAATATACAGAACAAGAGAAAAAAAGGGATTCAGAGATAATTACAAGAAAAAGTTGGAGAATGTACACGAAGATTGATCGAGATGGATTTCATGTTTTAGGTAGACTTCAATCTGTCGAGCCGAAGCTTTTTCTGTATTTTCAAGAATGAAAAGGCATTACAATCAGCTTATTAATAAACTCACTGGTGGTTACCGAAAAGAATTATCCAATAGAAAAAGAAGCATACTAACCAAGTTGGCATGGATATCAGTTAGAAGAGGCTGAACTAATGAGACCAGGTTCTGGATATCGGGCTTCAACATGGTCTGATCTTGCCCCTTACCCATTAGCAAGCTGATGAATAGTTTCTTCTCTGGGATGAGCTTCAAAGCTACCTGTTGATCAGATAATTTTTCATTTCCTTTTCTGCTCAACTTTGATCAAAGAAGAACAAACACACAATCCCAAATTCCAGACAACCTACTCCGAGAGCAGTTTTAAACACAACATTTTGGAACTTCATTGACAAAATCTGCATTCTGGAGTTAAGAGGGCTTTGTACTTATGAATTGACGCTAAGTTGCACCTAAGTATATTGGGCTTAATGAAAACAAACTGATCTGCCGAAAAGAACACACTAATATGTTGTTTGCTCCCTTTAAGCTTCATGAGTTCGCTTGACACAGCGCCAAAATATTTCTCAAACAGAATTTTTCTATAGAATTGTCTTTGCAAATAAAAACTTAAATATACTGATAAGAATTTTCTTTTAGCATGCTTCTGCAGAGTCTGTTTCGTGTTACAAAGGAAAACAAATGAATAACTATTAAACATCACTCATGAACCTTATCTGAAAACAATGAGGTGGTATGGACCCCTCTCTCATCCCTTTTTGCTTTGCTGTTCTTTTTGTGGGTCAGGTGCTTGAGTTTGGTGGTGGCAAATGAGGGAAAAAATTACTAGGAGAAGTTAGAAGAGGAGGATGGGAAGAGAAGAAAGATGTGATGGCGTATTTTAATCTGGCCAAACAACGACATTAACCATATGGGCAAATCTATGATGAAAGGACCAACTTGGTTAATATATAATCAGTATATGGATAAAATTGACAAAAAGATATATAGTATTAAATATCAAGGTGTAATGCTGAGGCCAACAGTGCAATTACTCCCTCTATTATATACCACAAAGACAAGGATCACAGTAGAGTATTTAAAAGTGCATTCTAGCAACAAGAGAAAACTTTAGACATCAAATGGATACATTCACTACCTTGTAAGCAGCAGATGAGATCCAACCATGCCATGGTTTTAGTGTAGTCTTATATGCTTCTTCAACAACTTGTTGAAGACTCAATTCAGAATCCTTATTTAGTATCTCTAGTAGTGCAACACTAAAATCCATGGACCTGATATAAAAAACATCTGAAGTATGAGAGGCACCAGCAATATAACAACAATACACTAGTTGACAGGATGGCACATGGATTTGCTAGAGAACATAATGGCTTAACAAAGGCAAAAGAATTATGATAATATATTTATTAAAAGTTTTTCATATAGAAAACCAGAAAGCTGTTACCAACAGAAATAAAAAAATTGAACAATTTGCATGAAGGTGTCATTATCTTTCAGAAATGCCACAATTGTGCTGTTGGAGAAATTGCAGGTACATGTCTCATGTCCTCTAAAAAGTAAATTGCCTTTGGATTCTATAATATGAAACTATAAATGGATATCAACACCTGTGGTTTTAAAAGGACTAGTGGGATTTGAAACCATCAATCAAAAGGTAGAGAAGGTTTTGTAAAAAAAAAAAACCTGTTATATGGAAAATATATTTGTCGCCTTCTTTTTCCCATTTTGTCATCTTTTTTTACCACAATGACACTATTAGCACCACCTCCTTGGCTTGTATGCTGCCTCCTCATCATAGACGATCATCATTACAAATCGTCCTATGAGTTTCTCACACTAGCATCATTCTCATCATCACCTTTACTACTGCTCTTGACATTGACTTGCCTCTCACGATGATGTCATTTCTAATACCACCTCATATGTCATGGCTACCACACACTTCTCATCAATATCACCAAATCACTTTGTCATCTCCACTAGCACCGTCATTTTGACAATCACCTCTAGCTAGTGGCATCATACCCTTTACAAATATATCAAACCTATCATCATTGCCATCACAATCATTGCAATGCATATCAAGCTTTTACCTATACGTGCTGTGTTAAGAAGCGTATTACTTGCATTCTATATATAGTATATGAAACCAATATATATTATGTATCATCGTACAAACATATCACATTATAAAAGAATTAACATACTCATCACAGAGTGTATCATGTTTAAGTTGTAAATACCACAATGAAAAACATGATATTTACATTATATATCATAGCATATGAAACCAAAATATATGTTATTTATCATGATATTGATGTAATAATGATTAAGAACATGTATCCACAGTATCAATTATAGGCACATAAATTTTCAAGTGAATAATTTATTGTGGTGATTTAATCAGATATGCAATATCTAGAGCCATATGTACAATGTTTGAAATTCAGAATACATTTATAGAAATAGAAGTAGAAAATGAACACCATAAGTTTTACAACTAGTATAATGTTTATGAATATAATATCTATATAGTGTCATATTGCATCGAGACATTGAGCTATAGTTAGTAGATTCATACTAATAAATCCAAGGAGAAATATGAATTTTGGAGGACAGAAGAGCACACTCTTTTAATTTCTCCAGAAAAAGTGTTCATGGAATTTCTGAGAGATCATAGTGCACTCGTGAAAAATGCGAAAAAACATCAAATGATATACAGAAATGAGTGTTGAAATTCCATGGACAGGCATAAGCAGGAAAGAAGAAAGCATTGGAAAGGTCGTCAACCTTGTACCTAGTAAGCCATAATGTAGCTCTTGTACAGCTATCAGACTTCCTTGCAGTTCCCTCGCTCACCTCTTTCTTGATTATATCTACCAAACTTGAGTAACCCGATGCGTCCAAAACGTATACATCTTCCAATCTCTATAGAAGTAGCAATTCTTGGCACATTAACATGGTCATGTAGGCAATTGCTGCATCCTAGCAAATTAGTGTCATGCTGACACATATACTAAATGCCACTTATGTGGTGCAATATGAACATTTTTCTTTTGTTTCTAATAATATTCGATATCTGTGGTTTGATTATGTTAGTGAAATGGCTTTCTTTGGAATTTAACTATTCAAGAAAAAAAAATTAGTATAGGTTGTGTGCTTCATGACTTTAAAGCATATTTTACTTGATGTTATAAAAGTAACTTGCAGTACTTAGAATACCAAGGCCTAACAATGACAAAAATTGTGAAATGATGATTGAGCTTGTAAACCATGTACAACATGAGGTATTGCCGTATATAATAAGCACATCAGACTTTATGGATCAGAGTTGATAATTAACGCTCATCACTAATCCTAGAAGGACATGTTAGAAAATAATGAAATTATCCAGTTTGCTGTATGTGGTACTGACAAAGAACACATGGCATGAGGATGTTGAAGTTTCAAGGAACTCAGTTCCCAGATTCCTTGCAGCAGATCCTGTTTGGTTGGGATGAGGTTGCTGTCACCCTCTGGTGGTCATTGTATTATTTTGGTGACTCTAGGTTGGTACTGTGTGGAAGACACAAGCATCAAATGGTCCCAGAGAAAGAAGGATATTGATGTTTCAAATTGGACAAAGGTGTCGAACAGGAGCAGATGAGACTACACATCAGCGATAAATTACATCGGCCTTGGACCGCTAATAAAAGATCCGACCACCATATGACATTTTTGTTCTCAATTTGTTTGTCGTATGACTTAGATCTTATTCTCATCTCAAAGCCAAAAACGTTCTTCCATTTAGCAGGTAAATAAGGCTGACAAGCACCCTTCTAACGGATTAAAACCTGCACATTTCCTAGTTTTCACATCCTTCAGAATGAAAACAAGGAAAGACTTATATCTCTGAGGTGAAAAAGAAAAGGTGTCTGCTAGCCAGTGAATTGGAAGAGTTAATTGATTATGTTCGCATTAGCAATAAATTGGACCCGTATATGCCTTACTTCTCAATCCAAACCACAAGCTTATGAACGAGGTGTTAACCACATTGTGTCGAACACATGTCCTGCGCACTAAGGAGAGGGAAAAGGCACAATCTTACAACAATTTGGAAAACACTAGAGACTCGAAAGGTTGCAGAGTAGGGAGAAAAGTAAAACAATGGTATGGATTTACCTCGATATTCCGCCGGATGTCGTGCCTCAGGACGGCCACGGTCGGTCCAATCTTATCTGCACGCACACCAGTAATCCATCGATTCACACAACCGTTCGAATTCACTCTTTACATGTTCTCAGTTCCATAAAAGCATATTGCAGGAGCTATAGATTCGGTATATCCAATTAGGTGATGGTAGATGTTTCAGAAATCACGGCCTTTCAAATCTATCCATGGATATCCGTAGGTCATTTACTCGATGAACCGAAACCACTAAATTGGGAAGGAAGAGACGATGATTAGATGGCAAAGAAGCTAAATCTTCCTGGCTGTGTAGTTCTACATGAGAATCCCTAGAGAAGAGGAGAGACGAGAGAGAGAGAGGGAGAGAGAAAGAAGATGCGTACCAAGGAATTGCAAGAGCAGGTTGGAGACGGCGAGAAAGGCCAAGGTAGAAGCTTTCCCCTGATGCTCGACCAGGGAGAGCTCCTCGACGGCCGACCTTATCGCAGAGCGATCCTTATCCTTAGTCTTCTTCTTCGACTTCTCTTCCACCTCCTCCTCCTCTTCTTCTTCTTCTTCTTTGCTCATCCCTCCTTTGTCCTCCCCCGGCCTCATTCACCTTGGTTCAGGCCGCCAGTCCTTCGCAGTCCGCCATTGGAGAAGGGGAGTCGTGGTCAACGAGAGCAGATGCTGACCTGTTCTTGGAGTAGCCGTAGCCAACGTCATGTGGCATTAAATAAATACTAACAACAACAATACTACTGACGACGACGACGACGACGACGACAATAATAATAATAATAATAATAATAATTATTATTATTATTATTATTATCTTAACATTCATATGTGCATAAGGCTATCGTTAATTTAGAAATAATTAATATATATATTATTTTATTTTTTAAATACTTAAAGAAATTATTTCTGTAACTCAAATTCTGATCTTTTAGATGAAAAATAGACTACTAACATTTATCATATTACATCAAACTGTAAATCTAATAAAATAAATAAATATTTGTTGAACATATACCATAGCCCTATAATATGATCATCACAAGTATAAAATTATACACCGATAAATTTCTCATATCACATATATATTAATTTAAGCATCAAAAAGATTTCATCGACTATGTCTAGAGAATAAAATTACTCGAGAAAAATTTAATTTTGCTTGATTTTTATTTTGCTATATCCATACCAAAAAATCCTACTCTTTTTATAGTGATATTCTATCAGGAGTTGTGAGAATTTTTTTATCTGTAAATTAATGAATAATGAGTCACTCAGTAGCTTAGTTGACAATCAATTAATAAGCAACATAGAAATTATTGGCCCACTGGTTTACCAACCACAATGAGATAATGAGAGTGCACAGCAAAGGGCCAGCAAGGAAACAATGGCATTACTAATCATTTAGATATTCCAGAAATGTGGTGTTGTTCATCATTGCCCTAAAGAAATTATAAGTTGTACAGTTATCATATGCTCGTCATGAGAGACATGATAAGTACATCCAATAGGAGAAGTTGACCAAACTAACACGATAGTTTATTTCGATGTGGGTTGCAACCCCTTATCACTTTTGGGAATGATTTTAGGTAGGACAATGACCAACATTGTTTAACTAGGGTTAGGTTTAGATTGATATGTGGTGGTGTTGAGTTGCAATGTGATAATTATAAATTGTAAGAGAAGAATTGAATCGATTTATATGACTTGAAAATTGAGTTTATTACTATTGTTTTTAAGTTTTAAGTATATTGGGTCAGTAGTTTAAGCATGTATAAATTTAAGGAATTCTTATGTCAATTTAAGGAATTTGGGTTCGATTATGATTTCATATTTTTAAATCCTAAATCTAATCGATACTATTAGTGGCTTGACGAGTAATAAGAGAAGACCTAATAAGAATTTAGTGAAAACTATAATAAAAATCTATAATACTCCTAAATTTAATAAGAAAATATAAAGATATCCAGGGATGGCATCGAAAAAATAAAAAATAAAAAATCTTAAATTTTTATAAATTATGTTTCTCAATGTGCAAATATTGGTGTACAGAATTCATAAAATTGAAAATTACGTATATGAAAGATTGTGTTTCGTATATCCCTAAATCCCTATAAATTTGTAAGAGATAGTAAAAGAGATCAAACGTTATAGTAAAAGAGATCAAACGTTCTTATCTTTAATGATAATTCACACAATAAAGTTGCGACAATGCTCCTCGAATCTCCAAGCCTACTATATAAGGAGAAAAAGGGGAGAGGAGAATAGGATGTGGCAATCAAGAGACCTCTAGCCTATGAGCATTCGATTCCTTCTTATTTATAGAGGTTTTCTATCAACTTAATCCTAATGGATCCTACAGTATTGGATCTCCATCTAACTACCAAAATCTTTTAAATTAATGAATTTATATATAATAGTCTTTCATTGATCGGATCTTATCAATATGATCTAATAATTCAAAGACTTATTGGATATCTAATAAGATATGAGCTTTGATAGATTTCTTATATATGAATCTCTATTCGTCATAACACCTACCATATATGTATGATCCTTTAGATCCAATATCGAGCTGGCCGTAAGTCATACTTGACAGAACTCCTTTTGACTCAGTAAATTATTATCTCAATAATAATTCACTCGACTCATTAACTATAGACGTATTAGGTCATTACATCGCAGTCCGTAGACAATATAGGGGAATCCAATCTATTGTACCAATCTATTCTCAATTACCATATATCTATATTCCTTATCTATCTAATACCTCAAAGATCATATACGGGGTATGGTATGTCAAGCCCATATAGGTTCCGTTTTAATCAGATTTTTCCGAAAAACTATTTCTCTCTCAATCTAAATGACCTTAGTCAATGATTTGTCTGAACAAAAACACATGAAATATTCCTCTCATGACATCAAGAGCGGATGATCCTCTATCGATACTCAATAGCCCTCGTAATACTGGCTACCACTCTCGATGGTCGATTGTGTTAGATCTGAAACATTTATACTTATAAGTCTGATATCAAATAGTAGAGTACGTATACAAGACATATTTAGTGTCTCAAGTCTAATGATCGTATACTCCACTATGACTGAGGAATCATTGTATGACAATTAGGTATCATCAACCATCTAACATTTTGTGAGCGGATCGATCAGTGAACTCATTCTCCAATAAGCACTTATATTGTATTTCTAGCGTCCCACATAAACAACTATGAGACCAGTCACATCCGTCATATGTACGGGAATACAGTACATCAGTCTGTCCAGTTATCTCAATGTCACTCTCGAGCAACCTATGACCGGAATCATTTAAGATATCTATTTAAAGATGAATCGATCTCATTATCGTGATGATCAAATCATCACGTTCCAATTCCTATTATACAAATCTATAAATATCATAACATATTTAATATAAAATAATAAAATATTAAATAATATAAATAAATAAAAAAAATGTATATCATGTCTCATGATTGGGTAGTAGACTATCAACTTAACAGTGATAAAAGATTAACGACTCTAAATAATCAAAATATTATTATTATTATAAACCATAAAAATGAAATATATGATTCTACCCCACTGGTGCTTGTACCAACCTAGTAAGTCAAAGAAGACTCGTAGTTACACCAAGCAGTATCTTCTTTGTCATGGCTCTTGGAATGTGTTTATTCTATTATTCTATTATGTTTCTCGAGATAGCTCAATGTAGTTTAGGTTCAACAAAGAGATAAAAAGGAAGACATCATAATATTTTATTAAAAATTATAACTTTAAATATTAATAATTTAATAAAGAATATAATATTTTAGGAAGCTCAACGATAACAACAAAAGATCCATATAATTAATTCTGAATAATTAAGATATTAGAAATTTATTATTATTATTATTATTATTATTATTATTATTATTATTATTATTATTATGCTTTTAAACCCTGAAACCAAAGAACGACTAGTGAGTGCAAAGAAGACTCGCTGCCATGTCACATGACATGGCTTGGTGAATGCATGTGGGGGCGCGCGTGCCATTCCCCAATCGCAATGGGCTGTGCCTACGTTGGCACCTCTCATCCCTATTATTGAGCCAACCCAACGCGGCCGTACGCGCTCCACAGCTGTCAACGCTGGTGCTGTTGTGGTTCCTCACATGCAACGCATCATTCGCCACTGGCCTTCCCCGCACGTGCGTCGCACCTGACCTTCGACGGACCCCGGCCGTTTCCGCTTACCCCCCCCGGTCCCTCGACCGTCCGATCCCCGAATCCGACGGCGCTCGCCACCGCAGTGTGGCTGCGGTAACCTCACAGCGGTGAGGACACCTCGTCCTCCGCGATACCAGAAGGCGCGATATTGTAGGCGATTCGTTGAACTTCTCGTGTCTTTGTCTCGGCTTCTTCGCTTCCCCTTTTTCTCTAAGCTCGCCTTTCTCTCTCTCTCTCTCTCTCTCTCTCTGTCCCTCCTTCTCTGAGCTCTCTCCTTTATCTCTGTTTCAAATCCTAAAAGGTCCATCTTTTAGGGTTTGATCCCGGTGAGCCGAATCGGGGAGGAGCCGAGGATTCGTGTTGATTTGGTACGATCATTCCCGTCCCTTTCTTTCGGCTCTGACCGATTTGATTCGGGTGGTTCTGGTTCTGAGATTTCCCTTTTGTTTTCTTGCGGTCCTTCGGATCTTGGGAATAAATGTCAATAAAAATTAGATTTTTATTTGACTCGGGTGTTATTTGCTCGATTTTTCGTTTTATTGGACGTTTTTAAGCTTGAGTTTTCGGTTTCCACGCTTTTTTTTACTTGCATGATTTCGAGATGTAGAGAATCATATGCTATTTCGTCTTAAAGTACTCGGTTTTTCTTGATCTCTATAGGGACCAATCTCAAAACGCGATCTTTTGGGCGTTTCGTTGTATGGAATGACCGAGTTTTTGGATCGGCATTTACTTTCTCGTGGACCTTTCTTCTGGGATCTAAATGTGGCGTTGAGATGCATATGACGACACTCTCTTCTTGTGAAAATCGAAAGCAATTTTATTTTTTTGTCGATATTTTACGTTCATTCTCATTCGTGCAGCAGTTTGATCTCTCAGCACTTGGCTTTTAATTCTTTATTTCTGTTGCACTTTGTTATGCTTTGTTCAATCTCACCAGTTTGGGTCTGTAATAAGTTGATGGCGAATATGAGAGCTGCTGCTAACATGAGGAGCTCAGCGCCCGGTGGGAAACAGTCGTTTCTTCCTCCAAGATGCCCTCTTCCAACCGTATCCCCATCCTACGGTGACTATGGATCTATAGGACCCAGAGGCATCCCAAGACCAAAAGATGGTCAGAGACACCAGCGTACTTCCTCTGAGAGCTTTCTCATCGAGGAGCAACCTCTGTGGCTCGATGACTTACTTAATGAACCAGAGACGCCGGTGAGGAGAGGAGCTCATCGTCGTTCAACAAGCGACTCTTTTGCATACTTGGATGGAGTCAGTTTGTCCAACGTTGGTAGTGTAGGTCAGGAGCAACAGAGCTTTCCAGCACTATCTCCTTGGATGTCGCAGGAACTCAATCACCATAAAGATGTAGGACATTTTTCTTATTATCCAGAGGCAAATTCATCTGGAAGGCCTCAACTCAAAGTATGGGAATTGGCCGCCGATGTTGTCACCTACCCTGGCAGCACTCTCTTGGCAAACAACAAGACGATTCATCCCCAGCCAACCTGTGTTCAGACAGAATCTGATGGATTAAACCCAGATGTTGTTGAAAAGAATGAGCACCTAGATGGTGCCCAGGATAAAAAGGGTCCCTTTGAAATTAAGGAAGACTCTCATTCTAAGCAGACAGAGATGGATTCAAAGCGAGTTAAACAGTAAGTTTTAATCTAATTTCTTAATATCTTTGTGTGTGATTAATTCTCTGTGCTGTCTTGAGAAATTTTCTCTATCATTAGGATCAATGACCAGTATAGGCATCAACCCCTTGGTAAAAACATATGTTCGTCATTCTGGTTGATTGTTGAGGCATGATATAGTTTGCTGTACTTCCTAAGCCTCACCACGGACTACTTATTTGCAGCCTTTTGCAGTTTTTTTCTAGGGATAAAAAATCTCAGGCAAACCGGCAGTTTATTATTATCAATTTGACTCACTAATTTACTATATGGATTGATGACATAGGGCTGATATTTTTTTGTCCAATATCATTCTCAATTTTTCTTACTAAATTACCATCTCAATAGCATAAGCATATACAGATGATGATTAATTGCAGCATGATTGTGTGGTGCCACAAGTGATACATATCAATGGCACAAGCATGTACAGATAGCTACTAACACTGTAGAATTTCCTGTTCAGCGCTGCATATGCTTAAACTGGATATCAAATCTATCTTTGTTTTGAGTTATGCACCGCTTAGGATTTTGATAGCTATAATGGTTACAGGGCCCTTTTGGAATTATCAAATTTAGCTCTTTGCAATATTACTATCTTCAAATAAAAGATTTCCTTTTTTGGAATTGCTTCAGGATAGAGTTCCATGACATCACAAATGTTGCAAGTGCTGATCTATTGACTCACCTTTCTTTTCACTGTGGCATGCCCCTCTTCACTACAACTTTCTTAATATATATTGCAGCTGGGAATCTAACCACTTCACAAGTTTTCTTATGGGTCTTATAATATTTGGCAATTGCCTAAACAAAACGAATTAGGTCTCCTTGATATTTATAAGAGTCATCCTGCTCTAAATTCTATTCTTTCATTTTAGTGATTAATATATATACAGAACTTATAGCCCATTGACTTAATTAAACTGTAGTGATTCTCCATGGGAATTATAATTAAATTTTAATTGTTATATTCTTCTTTAATTTGAGATTCAAGAGATTGTGTATACAGTAAACTTGTTGTTTTGACTCTTTCCAGTTCAGATTTCCTATTTTGTTGAGTTTTAAGCTAAGGTCAAATAGCTTAGGCAAGACTATTCCAAAGCTTGAATACCATCCGACAACTAGGTGTCTAGGCAATAGTTGAGGCGACAACTCAACAGAAATTCATGTCATCATTTTGACATGGCTAATGCATGTCTGTTTTGGTTGTTTTAATTTAGCATTTCAACCATCTTTATACTTGCCGTATTGAATGATAATACAAGCAAAATGCTTGTCATTATGAAGCAATGTATAAGTATATTGCACCATTGGATATATTTAACATTTTCATTCATGAAAAGATATAGTGATAAACAGGGATCAATATGACTACACATGCCTTCATACGATGATCTAGATAAGTGTAACCCACATTCGTGCTAGTCCAGGTACACAAGATGATTAGCCAATTGTCACATGGGACTATATCATCAACATGCTACCTTCCTGGTGACCTGTTCTTGAATGCAACAGAATCTATTGAATGATTACATTAATGAATGTGTACTACTTGCTATTGGAATTTCATTTTCATTTACGTGAATCGATTCGATTGGTGAATTTTCCTTTTCTATTGAAAGATTTTGTATAAAACAAATGTAGCATCAAGCTCTGTTTGTTAACAATGCAGTGATTGTCATTTAACTCCAGTTCAGATATTTGTATGTGGCTTAAAGGGAGCATATATATTAATAGTTCTGAAATACTTCAACATGTGAGCGTAACTCAAGCTGTAAATATCTAACCTCTGTCCTCCAGTAAGGGTGGCAATTCGTTTCTTTAACCCACAAACTCATTTATCCGACTAGGTTAAAGATGAAAGGTTTTCACCAACTATCGGCTAAATCTTCACTTTTTCCAATTTACAGTATAATTTTGAAGCAATACATTATGAATTTCTTAAGTTGGTCAGTGGATTTCTTTTCTACAAACGCTAGTTTAGGAAATCCATTTATTGATTTGGTTGTAAGATTCCTGTCATACCTGTATCATTGTAATACAATACATGCTGGTGTAATTCAAAACCAGAGTACTAGAAGGACCTTCATGTTATTAGAGCATCTACACTCGCATGAGTTCAAAATGGTTGCCCCGCTATATTCATTATCCTAATACTTAAGGCAGGTGAACCTTTTGAAAGTTCCTCTCAGCTCAGCCATTTCCTCCCTGATTTACCTTGTCTGTATTGATATAGCCGCTCAACTTCCTATGAAACTCAACTCCACCTTTTTTCCACCATGGCAAGCACAATTCATTTTACTTCCTTTAAGTCGTAACCCGAAGGTCGATGTAAATGTTACATGCAATGCCCTGTAAAATCAGCTTCCATTGAGGTTACCACTGCCAACTGAACATTGTGTATGAAAGGAACAACTTTGGTTGCATGCTATCATTGCATCTGTTTCAGAATCAAATATGATACTAATTACCTCTACCGAATCCTTGTTAGAGGTATGGAGGAGTTTATCGTTCTCCTGAAAACTATTTGCCATCCTGAGTGATGACTCACTAGGAGAAGCTGACTCTCACCTATCATGGCAACGAAACCTTGGCCGAGTATGTAGGCCTCGTCAAGGCTATTGCTGATCAGTTTAATTTCTCTAGATCTTCCATTGATGATGTTGATTATGTTATTTATTTTCGATGGGCTTGGATGGGAGTTTAAAGAAATCTGGTAACCAACTTAAGAAATTATTAATTGTAGTGAGTCAGAATCATTCTGCTAGCTATCAGCCTTCATGATTGGTGAAGATCTTCCATCTTTATAGTTAAAGGTTCTTCTAGTGTACTCTGCTTTGAGTGGTACAACCATGTATTTGATCATTATAATGCGTATGTGTATACATTTCAAGTTTCAAGTGCGAGAGTAAGAATGTAATGGAAGCAAGGAATGATTTTCATAAACTAAAGGAGTAATAATATAGTGTGACTGGAGCCACAATGGGGCTTACTTGTTGCCTTCTATGTACCATATGAATATTGTATGATAATATAATTACACATGACCCTTGTTGATTTTACAATAAACATAAAATAGTTATTTGTAATGAATTATTCTATATTGTTTTTTCATTTCTAATTTGTATAATCTTATCTTTTATATTTCAATTTGCATTTCTGAAAAAGGAGACATGTTATAAAAACAATAGTTAAAAGAATATTGTAATTACAAAATATGCTTGTTTTCTTGAATATATTATATATTGTTAGTGTTTTATAGCTTTATTATGATTTGCATATATTTTAAAATTGTCTTCTTGGCTGATCAGCTGATTCTGATCCTAGCAATCTCGATGGCTTCATCCCTAGTCAATGTCAATGGTTTCGTCCTTAACTGATCTTGATATACCAGTATCGCAAGCTATGAAACTGTCAGTGGTATATATGTTTTGTATAGAGCTCTATGCATCCACACAATCATGAGTTTAAATATATGTGCTTTTTGCTTACCAGAAAATGTGTGCTTATGTATAATCACCATGTTTAGATTTATGCATATGCATGTATATTTTTAGTTATGTGGGGAAACTTCTTAATTGGTGTGTGTCATTCAGTCGATATAAATGAGAATGACTTGCTCGATAATGTTACTATGAGGAATAATCTACTATATCTAGGTTTATTTAAATGTGACATTTTGTTTTTGGTTTGTCCTATTGAGTCGAATAAGTAGCCGATTTGGGCTTTTCTTGCTTATGTGCATTAGAGGGTCTGAGGTGGCCATCTTTGAGGTTCAGACCTCCATGACAGTGAGAAGAACCACTATGGATGTGTTTGGGGAGGTCTTCTAAGGTTTTATCAAAGTTTGGGATGGCGAATTGGTAAAGTTTAAGAACTTAAAGAGTGATGAATGTGGAATGAAAGTGGGATTTGTTTTACCTACAGTCAAAGGCCCCCTTTTATGTTGCAGTTTTGTAACAGATGAGCTTTCTTAGGGGTAGGGAACATGGTCGTGTGGTTCTGAAGGGGCATCCTTGTTAGTTTGTCTACCGTAACAATGGCGATTATGAGCAAGACAAGTGGAATAAAAGGAGCACTTGCCAGTCTGGTAGCAGTAGTGGGGATAATTATGAATAGTATGTTGGAGGGAGTGGAGTAAACTCTGTTGCTCATTTGTAGGGCCCATGTATACATCCGCATTAGAATGCATTGTTAGATGCATTACAACATGACAGATAGTCTGGACTAATTGGCTTATCAGTACAATATATTTTGCATTAGCATGTAACATGGAAGTGATCCATATGACTTCTTCCATCTACACTGGATTTTTTAAACGTTAGAGGCATTATTGGAATTTGCCCTCCAGACATATACTTGGGTGGACATAAACAGCACAACTTTTCACCTTTCATATGAGCTGATCTTTCTGTTTCCTTTTCTTTTAGAGGACAGCCATCTTCATTATTCACAATAATGCTGGTAAATACTGAATCTTGTGGTATCCTCAAGCCTGTGAAACTAATTAAAGGTGTACTTTGGTTGCCTGTGCCAATGTCATATTCTTCCTGAAATAAGATTGTCGACCTAGGCCTGCAATGCTCCATGGTTATGCATGCCCAATTGACATCTGGCCTATGAAGATGAAAGGCATACGTTTTTTCATGCATCATATATACACACAGATCAAAAAAAGGGATAAAGGGATCAAACATTCAAACTAGCAATTTATAACTAATTAGAGAAACTAGATTTGTTTATCATGAGTTCATGTGGTACTTAATCACTCGGGGATGCAACTTTCTGTCCTTTTATGTAATTTGCACTAGCACATTTCTGGCTGATAAGAAGATCATGTTAGTTGTGTATATCTTGTAAGCTCTTTCTTAAACAATTTATTGTATCACAGGCAATATGCTCAGCGCTCCCGTGTCCGGAAACTGCAATATATTGCTGAGCTCGAGAAACACGTCCAGGCCTTACAGGCAAGTATAGAAAGATCGAGCTTAAATAATTCTTAGAAGCTTTAAGTGAAAAGAAATTAAAGGATATCTTTGTTGTTTTTTTGCTCTCAAAATTCAACAGGCAGAGGGACTAGAAGTTTTTGCTGAGCTGGAATTTCTGGATCAGCAAAATCTTATTCTAAATTTGGAGAATAAAGCCTTGAAGCAACGACTGGACAGTCTGGCTCAGGAGAAACTTATAAAACGCCGTAAGCTTGTACCTCTGTGAAAGTTTCATACTTTTGTTGACACAATATGTTCATAAGGGGTTTGTAAGGCACTAAACCAGATCTTGTTGACCTAGGCTTGAAAAGCAACCAGGTTAGATAATAACAACTGCTCTCCTCTTCAAATATGAAATTGTTATGCAGAAAGTGGAGTTTGGTTCCTGCATATAAGCTACTTTAACAAGGTTCAAGAAATGAAGATTTGCAGCATAAACAAAGTTAAAAAGCACATTCTCCTGCACATATCTTGGAAATTGGCTTCTGACACTTGTTGACATGCTTTGTGCATTTAAAATCGTTGCTATGTAGTGACAAACAACCTCAATTTATACTTATAAAAGATTAGATGGCACTATTAAGTTTTGTAAGGTTGCTCTCTCACAAACTAGATGAGCAAGATCTGAGTCATGAAAATAACCTCTTTATTTGTAGTGATAAAGATAATGTACAATCAACCCCATAGAATCTGCTATGGTGGGAACCTCTTGCATTAGGTTGCCCTTTAAAATATTTGATAGAAATTCAAATTTACATTTGTTTTGTTGATGAATATGCTTCTGGTTGTAGGAGGCATTAATTCTAGTGAATTTTGTAACTTGCTTCACTTTCTTGTTGTGACTGCAGCACAAACCATTTATAAATAATGCTGTTGTTTGACCATTTAGCTTTTTAGTTAGGGTGTCTCACGCAGATTGTTTTTTGAATTCCCTTACAGCTGGTTTATGTGATCCATATTTGCTTGAAGAAATTTGGTAAAATTCCATGTTTATTTTGGGTTGATGCAGTTCAACAGGAGACGCTAGAACGAGAAATAGCTCGTCTTCGAACACTGTATCAGCAACAACAGCAGCAGCAGCGATTCCAAGAACAGCCTCACCCTATCCATGCTCGTCGTAGCAGCAGAGACCTAGATTTACAATTTGCCAATCTATCTTTGAAGCCCAAGGACAAAACTTCTGTGTGTGAATCTGTCACTGGTCCTCTACGCTTTTAGATTTAACTCTTCTGACCTGCTGTGAGTTCCAGACATCGTATTTGACTTCTTCATCCACCTACATTTGTCGATTGGGGAAGTAGGCCAGAGACTTGGACCTCACAGACAAGGCAAATAACTCCGGAACAATAACTGTCTGATATCTGCTTCCTTTTCCTCGTTTTGATATGTGCACCTGGCGGTCATCTTCAGCTCATACGACCAGTCGGTGGTGATAGTAGCTCTTGAACTGTCATGTTGGTTCCTACATTTCTGTATTCTCATGACTACCACTTTGTTTCATCCCTTTTGTGTCATTGTCATCTTCATTCCAAGGCACCGATCCTTCCCTTTCGCATCCTTGTATCTGCATTGTCATCAAGACATCTGCTACCAATCTTGTTCATGTTTGTGCATCTGTTTGACACCGAAGAACTGATCATCAATTCAACCTCTGTGTAAGTCTTTGAGTTTAGTACTGTCACTAATGGAGATTTCAAGATTTGTTGCCAACACCTTGAATATTATGTATCTGATCATATTTTGATGCCAACCATAACCTTGATTAGTTTGCTTACTTCAATCAACTTAAACCTGAAACTTTCCACAGGCACAACTGGTGGTATGTTCTTTGCTTTGATGGAATGAACTCAGGCAGATCCCTTGCTAGATAATTAGCTGCAGTAGTAGCTAGAAATGTGTATGGTAAAATATGCCCTGTGGTTGTTCACTAAGCTCAAATTGCAGCTATCAATAATGTTATGATTTTTGTGGGATGTATTCATAATACTCTCATCTGTGTAAATCCAAACTAATGCACTTGAGGTTTATACTCAAACCTTGTGATCAAATCTCATGTTCCCAACTTATCCTTTGCATAAAACCAAAAAAAAGAGAAAAATTGTGTCTTCCTTAGAATTAAAGAGTTATGCAGACAACAGGTGCAATGCTCAGTATTCATAAACCACAAACATGTAATCACTCAAACATCCACAAGTTACAGTTTTGGATGTCAATTGCAATGGCAAAGCACTTAATAAGGAAGCATTTTAGGATGACCCAACATCTTTTTATCCATTTGGAATCTTGCAATCTTGTAGAAAAAGTGGGTGTTTTAGAACCACAACTTTTTCTTCAGAGCTCTCATATTAATTGACATCAGCAGCACATCCCCATCAAAGTCATCCATGGGAGACAGGATTCCATATCATATTTCTCTCACATTTATTTTGTCGGTGGGCCATAATCTAACTTATCTGTTTAGCAAATCATTGTACAAAAATATAAAATATTTTGGTACTATTATAAACAAAATATTGTATAAAAATAAAATAAAAACAGTGATTGATAAGAGAGGAGATTTTAAAGGGATAAAAAAATAACAAATAAAATAATATTTTCATCTCTTTCATCTTTAAATAAATATATTTGAAAATTTTAATATTTTTATAATAAATAAAAATTAAGGGCATATTTAGTGAACCGAACTAGCCGAAGAATTTAATTCATGATTTTTTTTTTAATTCGATCGATCGATCAATCGATCCAACTCGAGATTTATAACTATCGACTGTCGAGATTCATACGATCAAAATTGATATTAATAGAATCAAACACTTCCAGTGTTAAAATTAAAAGAAAAAACCCTTCATTACAGCAAACAAAATGAGCTTAGAACACAAAGGTCTTCTGATCATAACCTAATTAAAACAGTAATCTTATTTGAAGAATGTTAAACATCTCCTGAACTTAAGCTAATCCTCCTCATCTACTCTCAATAATTTAGCATGAACTACTCTATATGCTGAATGAGATGAATCATTCACAAGTTAAATAGGTTTGTTATCATTAGAAATCATGATCATATATGTTTTATATCTGGATGCATGCTTACATGTAAGGCCTTAATCATTCCACAGAGGAAGGCATTCAAAGAATCCAAGTGGAATCATCATACTCAGATACTTTAATACATTTGATAAACCAAGGAAGAATTCCATCTTGGTAAATATTAAATGTAATTAGACACATCAATCATATTTACAGAAGAATATGGTATATTTTTAATTATTATTTTTTAGTGTCACTTGCATGACTTTTACACTATTTGGAATTTAGATGATAGAATCTCTTAATATGCTCTCACTTCTCAATAGAAATTATCATGATTTATAGTAGAAATCAGAGTCAATTATAATAAATTTATATTTCTTATCACATATTTACAGTGATTTTCTGTAATTTCATTAATATGTATTATGTTAAGTAAGCATTAAGTTAATTTAAGTCAATTTCTGCCATTTATGGGTTATTGTTTTTGACCAAACTGACCCTCAGGTCTCAGCCCACCTTATGTCTTTTGCGGAGGAGTGTTTTGGTAATTTGAGCGAGGCGTCCGCCATCTGCCAACCGGCGTGCATTAACTCGTATCGTCTCCTTCGGATGCCACGTCAACCGTCCGAACCCCGGGCAAACGAACCGGACGGAAGTAGCGATTTTACCTTCCTGCCCCTGCAAACCGCCGTTTGCTCCCGTCACGCACATTTAAGAGTCTTTTTATTGTATTCTCAGAAAACAGTACCAAATTATTATTTACCATTGGATGATTGGTGTCAGTAATACACAGCAATGCATTTATGGTAATTAAATATTAATCCATATTCTTAATTGCTCACCAAAGAATTGGGGTGGTAGGTGTGCTGCCGAGGGCTTTTTCGTCCATGCGCCCGAGAACGGGCGTCGGTTGAGCCTTGAAAGCCAGCCGTTGCCTAACGGCGCCGTTAAGAAAAAGCCGCTGAGATCAAGTAACGGACCGAAACTATTTTCCACCCGAGGTACCGACGCATCTGTCTGATGCTCCCATGTGGGGTCCAGCTTCCCGTGATAGACTGAAGGGTATGCAAACGAGTGAAGGAAATAAGTATTTCGTAGCGACCGCTTTATAAAGTGATCCGAGATCGAAGAAAGAGGCGAACTCGACCTTTTTTGGTTGATCGTGATCGGTTCCTTGCGATTCTTGTTGTTGTTCGACCGGGGAGCCTTTGTTTGGTCGATCACCAGGCGGACGATCTGTGGAGCGACCCTGGTCGGTCAATGGATTCTCGGGGGACGGTGGAGTCGCCGGAGGCCGCGAGGCCCGTGGCGGTGGCGCTCGACTTCACCGACGCGGAGGTGGCGTCATCCCGCGCGAGGATCCCCAGGAGGATACGGCGGAGGCTCCTGGAGGGCAAGAGCAGCGGCCCCTCCAGCGTGGAGGAGATCGAGGCCAAACTCAGAGATGCCGACCTCAGGAGACAGGTAGTCTCTTGGAGGAAGTTGGAGCCTCTGGTCCTCTTTTGGCGATTCTGATCACGTTTTTGCGTCGAATTTTAGCTTCTTGTAGACAGTTTGAAGTTTTCATTTTCTCTCCGAGGTGGGAGGTCTTTGTCTCTTGAAATTTGGTTTTGTGTCGAGGTTTAACTCGGACAAGATGATCTCAGAAGGTAGGTATCTGCATCTTGACGTCATCATTACAGAAAAGATTGAATCTCTTCTTGAGTGTTTTCTTGGGTTTCACTTTTTTCGCCTTTTCTTTTCTGGTGAGTTCGGTTGCAGGTTTTTGGTGTGGGGGGGTTCCTTTAGGGGTCTTTTCCTTGTGGGGGTTTTGATTGTAGGTACGTTGTTCATTAGTTTTTCTCCTAGCTTGTTTAAGTTGAGCCTTTTCTTTTCTTTTCTTTTATTTGATAGCTTCTCGGTTTCTTGATTCAGTTCGTTTCTTGGTGTATAATTTTGATTCTTTTTCAATGTTGGCTGTGTTTTCATTTTCGTATTTGGCAAATTTTTACTGTTATGTGTTCTCAAAATTTTGCGATTCTTATGGAGCTCCTTCATTTGTGTTTTGTATCTTCGTTTAAATCGGACCCTACTTCTCATGTTTTTACTGATAGCTTTGTGCGTGTTTTCTCCAAATGTGTTATGCGTTTCCATTCGGCATTAATATTCGCTTCATCTGCTTTTGTGGGTTTGAATAACTCCAAATGCTTCTTCACGATCACTGTTTTTCTTCCTACAAAAAAGGGTTCTCTTCTGTTGTTATATTGTTTATAAAAATTGTTGTGTCAAGATTAATTTCGTTTAACCTTCTTTTGTGTGGCTTGTTGCCGCTTTGTCCGAGGACTTCACCTTTGTTCCGCGTGATGGTCTCTATCATCACATACACAATTTTGCTTATAGTTAATACTTTGGGAACTGTGTTGCTGGTGTAACTCCTTCCAAAATTTGAATTTATGGTACTTTGAGTCACTTATATATAACCTTTTTTTGTTCCATTTTCACAAAATTGTAAGCATCTTTTATACCCTTCTTTCTATTTTACTCATTGGATTTCCTTTTGATGAATTATTGACTTTCTTTCCCTTTCGTCCGTGTTCACAGATTTGCCTGATAACCTCTTTTGCTTCCCACTTTTTTTTTGGTTCTATATCTTCATGTATTTGTTTATGATGTATGGTTAGTCTCTTCTTTTAGTTTATGCTTCCAGAGAAACAAACGGTCACTTTGGTATTTTCAGTCATTCTCTAATTATAAGCCATTCAATGGCACAACTTATTACTGTTAGACCAAATTGCCATTTTTATTAAGATAGATTCTAAATAGTGGTTTTATTGTTGGTTTCTGTTGGATGCCATCTTTCTAGCTTTTGCTGTTGAATCCATATGCGTTTACCTTTTCATATGGAGGGTCTCTTCTCTTTTAGGCTTGATATTTGATTTCACCTCTTTGCTTTCACATCACCGAATAATTTTCCTTTTTAGGAAGATGTAGATTTCGATTGGGGGTTCTTATTTCTCATGGTTGTTAATTTTGAAATAAAACCTTTTGGTGCAGCAATTTCATGAATGGTTATCGAGCAAGGCAAGACCAAAACCAAGAAGCCCCTCATGGTCATCAGGAGAGGATGATCCTGGTCAAAGGCTTGAAGCAAAACTTTTTGCAGCCGAACAAAAGAGGTAATTTTCCCAGTAGTCTCAACTTTGTTTATTATTATGGGTTTCTCCATCATGTGTAATATTTCTTCACCGTGCAGTTTTTCTGTAACAGTTCACTCGGCTTTTAGCTTTGAGGAATGTCTAATGTTCTATTTCCAGTATTTGAAACCATTCTCTTTTTAGTTTCAGTTATTATTATTATTATTATTATTACTATTACTATTATTATTATTATTATTATTATTATTTGTTCCATATGGCTTAAAGTTGTTTTTGACTATATTGGCATGCTCCCACTGACAATATGATAACCTAGCTTATTCATTTTGGTATGTCTTGAAAGGCCATTTTATGCATGCAACACTGTGGTAAGCTTCAGTTAGTCTGATCGCTTGGCTATTTCAGTTGGATATATTGCATAATTTTGTTATCAAAAGTGTTCTCCCCTTGAATGAATAGGTTGAGCCTTTTGACAAAGTCACAGATGCGGTTGGCTAGGTTGGGTGAGTTACGACAAGCTGCTAAAAGTGGGGTAAGAATGCGTTTTGAGAGGGAACGTGAAGAACTGGGCACAAGAGTTGAATCTCGTGTACAACAGGCCGAGGCAAACCGCATGCGCCTTATTAAGGCTCATCTTCAGAGAAGGGCTGCCATTCAGGAGAGAACTACAAGATCTTTGTTGCAACGGATTATCCGAGAAAACAAGTATAAAGAATGTGCGCTTTCTGCAATCTTCCAGAAGCGTGCTGCTGCTGAGAAAAAAAGGATGGGTTTGTTAGAAGCAGAAAAGAAAAGAGCACATACTAGAGTAGTGCAGGCACGGAGGATAGCCAAAACTGTGTACCATCGAAGAGAAACTGAAAGGAGAAGAATGAAAGAGCAGTTAGAAAGTCGGCTTCAAAAGGTATGTGCTTGCTGTTCTAGGTTCTGTTTGATAAATATTATGGTCTTATATTCTACCTTAAATACATGTTGCTTTGGTGAAATACTTACTATCTATTGGCAGAGATTATACCAAGACACCATTTTAGATCATATAGTAGGATCTCCTGACAGGCAGTTATGTAGTGTCTGCCAGTGTTAAATGGTTTGGTTGCTTGAGACTTTGACAAACTGCTCTGATGTTCAGGCAAAGCGACAAAGGGCAGAGTATCTGAAACAAAGAGGTAGCCTACGTAGTACTGCACAACTCAATTTAATCAGACATGGAGATTTTCTTTCAAGAAAATTAGCAAGGTGATTTTTGTGCATTAGTTGATAACGTCCTAATTCTTTTTAACTTTAAATTTCTCATAGTTAATTGGATGTTTAGGTGCTGGAGGCAGTTTGTGAGATTGAGGAGGACTACTTTTGCTTTGGCTAAAGCTTTTCAGGTTTTGGAATTAAATGAGGAGTCTATTAAAAGTATGCCATTCGAACAGGTTGCTCTCCTGATTGAATCAACCACATCACTTAAGACAACGAAAGCCTTGCTGGAACGGCTGGAGAGCCGTTTTTCACTTCTACTATCATCTGGACCATCAGGTGTGGAGAATATTGATCATCTGCTTAAGCATCTGGCTTCTCCAAATAGAAAAGTTCCAACTAACAGAACACCAGGAGAGAGAGGTGGAACAAAAAGAGGGGCCGTCAGAGAATCTAGGAGTGTTGAAACAACAATGTCTAGGTACCCAGTTAGAGTAGTTCTCTGTGCTTACATGATATTAGGCCATCCAAATGCTGTTTTCAGTGGTCAAGGGGAGCGTGAGACTGCCTTGAGAGAGTCCGCTATAAGCTTTCTTCAGGAGTTTGAGTTGTTAATCAAGGTGATATTAGGTGGTCCTAAAAGTGCTCGCTTATCAAGTCAATCATTTTCAGATGTGTCTTTGGATCTTCATAAAGAGTCATCTAATAGTTTGCCTCGGGAGCAAAGTTTCAGATGCCAGCTGAGAACATTTGACTCAGCATGGCGTTCTTACCTGTACAGGTTTGTGGTATGGAAAGTGAAAGATGCTAGATCTCTGGAGGAAGATCTTGTGAGAGCTGCTTGCCAGTTAGAATTGTCAATGTTGCAGACATGCAAGATGACTGCAGAAGGACAGCCATTAGATCTTAGTCATGATATGAGGGCTATACAAAAGCAGGTGTGTTTGATCTAAATACTGCTACATGGTTTTGGACACAGTAATTTACTTGGAACTTGCATGAGACACAGCATTCAGTGTTTCTGAATACCAAAACAGGTTTTTTTGTCTGAGTTTTTTTAGACTTACTACTTTGCTAAACAGATAGGCTTGCATGTCACATATATGACCAATGTTTCCAAATCATGTGAATACAAAGTGCTTCTATATCTGAATAAATTGCTACTTTTCCCTTGAATGCTCTCTACCTATATGTGGAGTTAACATATTTATGTATGAGCAACTGGTGACCTTGTCAGAGCTATCTAGTGTTCGACTGTCTTGGTCATGGTACAAGTTCTGAATGTAGTAGTTGTAGCTGAGGTTTCAGGAAAGGACCTTCAGAAGGTTATCCAGAAACGACTCTTGAAAATTTTATCATCTTAGGCGACATGTAGAAGACACCCAAATTTGAGGAAAGGATTTTCAAAAGGTTATATAGAAATGACTGTTGAATATTTTGTCATCTTAGGCCACATGTAGAAGTTACCTAAATTTGAGGGGTCGTTTTGGCAAAACAATCAACAGCACATCTCCTATTGGGATGGGGAACTTGGTCTCGAGGCTAAACAAATCTTTTGAATGGTTTTGCATACAGTTATTGGATTGATGACTATCTAGAAACATATTATTTCTCTTAGAGCAGACAGCAGCCTGGTTATGATAATAGTTTTTTTTTTTTTTTTGTCTTTGTTCATTGGCTGTTCAATGTGGTATTTAAATTAATATGAGCTGGTTGTGACTTGTGATGGTGTCCTAAGTTAATATTTCATTTTTACCATTACTATCTGAATTACAATTTGGATGGCAAAATTACAGATTTTTTTAAGACTCTTTATCTACTCCTTTCTGAGGATCCTCATGGTGACAAGGTTGACTAGTGTGGAGCTTTTATCATTATTATTTCCTTGCAGTCATCATCATGTATGAGAGGCAGGGGGACAAATGACAATGACAGAGGGTGAGAGAGACCGGATGGAGGAGACTAAAGCAAGTATGGTGTCAATAAATGGATTCAAGCAGATGAGGGGGCAAAGAAAAGGATTAGGATGTAAAGGAAGTATTGAATAGGACAGGGAAATAGGTCGGATGTGTTGCTTTTGAGAGAGCTGGAGCGTATTAGAGTAAGGATTGTGTTCTTATAGGAATTGACTGCAAATCCAAGGGCATATTTTAACTTTTTAGTTCATGTGGTAACGGTTGAGTCAACATTGTGAAATCTTACTAGACCATGACATTATATTTTCAGCAATGACAGATATTCTCTGTCATTACAGGTGAGAGAGACCGGATGGAGGAGAGTAAAGCAAGTATGGTGTCAATAAATGGATTCAAGCAGATGAGGGGGCAAAGAAAAGGATTAGGATGTAAAGGAAGTATTGAATAGGACAGGGAAATAGGTCGGATGTGTTGCTTTTGAGAGAGCTGGTGGGTATTTAGAGTAAGGATTGTGTTCTTATAGGAATTGACTGCAAATCGAAGGGCATATTTTAACTTTTTAGTTCATGTGGTAACGGTTGAGTCAACATTGTGAAATCTTACTAGACCATCACGTTATATTTTCAGCAATGATAAGATATTCTGTCATTACAGGTGTTTCCTCATTAATTTTTTGTTTTTCCAGACACCTTGAACTTATAAGATCTTTTGAATACTTGGTTCGTCGGATATTTACCAGAAATTATTTATTTATCTTTGCATTTATTATCCAACGTATGGTTTTGGCAATTTTAGGTTATTGAAGACCAGAAACTTCTAAGGGAGAAAGTACGACACCTGAGTGGCAATGCTGGTATTGAAAGAATGGAAAGTGCTTTATCAGATACAAGGTTCAAATTCTTTGAAGCAAAAGAGAATGGAAGCCCTTTAGCAACCCCTCTTGCTCATATTTCATCAACTTCAGCATCTAAGTCTCTGGGAAAACAATTGGTTTCCGTGTCTCATGAGCACAATGTTGAGATTAAAGGGAGATCAAATCGTGTGGTTCGTTCTCTGTTTGGAATTTCATCTTCCACGCAGCCCCGAGTTGGTACAGAAGTTCAAAATGTAGATGTTCAATCCAGTTGCACAGTGGGAACACAGTCGTCACCCACGGAGAATGAACTCCTTGTGAATGAAATAATGCATTGGGGCCATGGATCTTTTTCTAGTAATCCTGACACTATCAAATCTGAAGAGATTGGTATCAAGGTAATTGTAATCTTCCTCCAAAATTTGACATTTAAAAGATTTGAGTTTTATCTACGAGCCATCTCATAACACATGAAAGTGACTAGTTTGTGTTTTATGTAAGCCATCTCATAACATACGACAATATTTGTAAAAATATTTTTGATATACTTATATAGAGATTTAACTTCTGAACTATTAAGTTCTTTGAGAATGATCAGTGGTGCACTGTGGGCTTTGTTTCACATAATGTGGCACTCATTTGGTTTTTCTTTTTTCTCTTATTTCTTTCCAATATATTGGTTCATGTCATTAAATCTATTGCAGATAGTTGTTCTACTGTCCTCTGAGGTTGATCTCCGATGTATTATATTTTGTTGGGCCATTAATTGATTCTGTTTCATGGTTTTTCATTCTTACAGATTAAAGAGACAATGGAGAAAGCATTTTGGGATGGAATATTGGATTCTTTGAAGACAGGCAGACCTGACTATGGTAGAATACTAGGCCTTGTGAAGGAGGTACGAGATGAGTTATGTGATTTGGCTCCACAGAGTTGGAAGCAAGATATTCTCAATAGTATTGACCTTGACATTCTATCTCAGGTATATCCTCAATCAATTAGATGTTAAACTAAATGTGTTGGTACTTGTTTTCATTTATACCCTCTTTTAACATGTCACACTTATTGGTCCACTACGATATTTGATCCTTGTTTTGATGTCCAACTTCAAGCTCACAATTTTCTTATTTGGTCAAAGGTCCTTGACTCAGGCTCTCAGGATATAGATTATTTTGGAAATATTCTAGAGAATGTGCTGGTCATGCTGCAGAAACTCTCTTCTCCTGCAAATGAAGATGACATGAGAAAAGCCCACCAGAAGATGTTGAATAGTTTGACAGATATTGCTCGATCCAGTGACAAACAGAGTAACTCTTTTGTTGTTGCCTCGATCAAGGGTCTGCGTTTTGTTTTGGAACAAATACAGGTTAGATTCTTGGATCATTCAGCGAAGTACTTTAGTGGTTACCAACTACTATATTCTCAATGAAAAAAAATATTTTTATATTTTATCAATTTAATTGATTGTATCATCCTTGAACTTTTCTAGATGCATTAGTCTCTTCAGATTTGTCAATTTCTTTAAACATAATATTTACATGACATTTGAATCTCCTACTGTCAATGCTAATGAATATTTATTTTGAATGGAGTCAAAAAACCTTCTTATCTTCGTTAGAGAGGATTCTGAGAATATGGACTGGTATCCTGTTCTGAATAATTTCAACACACACACACACACGTATAGATATAATTTCAACATAATATATACCTAATGCTCTTTGGGGTTTTTATATTTTGTTAGACAGGAAACCTTATCTTTGATGTCTGATGAACTTCTAGACTTTATGCAACAAAGACATGAACCGATGCTTTATGATAGTGCTCACTGGAAAGCCTGGTTTTTGGAATTTGTGCACTTATAAATGTTGTCATAAGTTTCAAAAAATTGAATTAAGTGTTCTTTTGACAGACACTAAAAAAGGAAGTCAGTGTAGCCCGTATAAAGTTGATGGAACCACTCATCAAGGGATCTGCAGGGTTGGAGTATTTGCAGAAGGCATTCACTGACAGCTATGGATCTCCTCTTGAAGCTGCTAATTCTCTTCCAGCAACTCTTCGTTGGTTATCCCCATTAAGCAATAGTTTGGAAGAGGAATGGAATGAACATATTGATCTCTGTTCTATTTTCTTGGCAAATCATGTGAGCTCTTTTTTCTCTATAAAATTGGCCTTTGCTCATATCGTGTTACCATAAATGTTCTACTAAAGTGTAGCTGGACATACTTAATCCAGGGTCTTCCTGTCACTGCTGTTCGAACAGGTGGTGGCCTTTCAGCATCATCAAAACAGCATGATGGTCTTTTTAATGCTTCAGGTAGATTTTTTTAATAAATGAGACTTACAATATTTCTGACAAAGTAGTTGTGGGTCTAGTTCAGTAGTGATGTACATCTGCACTATGTTTGGTCACAATTTTAAACAGCACAATCGGCATTGATCTTTCTTCTTAGCAGGTGTTGATGAACTACCAGAGTGCAATGGAGAAATGGTGGACAAGTTGGTAAGGATTGGTTTGCTAAAACTTGCAAGCGCGATAGAGGGATTGACATCTGAGACCATCCCCGAAACTCTTAAACTTAATGTTTTGAGATTAAGAACTGTTCAGAGTCAATTCCAGCAGATAATTGTCATCGCAACAAGGTGCGGTTTTGCTGCTTATTCCTTGAAGTTTTGCTTTGTATTAGTAAATAAAATGGTCTGAAGTTAGAAATTTTCCTTCTGTTATTTATCGCACTGATCATCGTATGCAGCATTTTGGTCCTTCAACAAGTTCTCCTCAGTGAGAAATCTATTGCGTCTTCGGAGTTGGAAGCTGTAATATTAAAAACTGTTAAAGGGCTCTCAGAGCTCTTGAAAAGTTCACCTGATGTGGGTGTCAAAGATATTATTGAGGTGGTGGTGAGATCATCAAGCTCATACTCAAATACCTCTTCGGAAACAAAGCTCCAGAGCAGAAAGGAGATGATGGCAGGAATGCTTACAAAAAGTTTGCAAAACGATAATGCTGTCTTCGCAAAGGTTTCACGGTCGATCTATTTGGCAGCACGAGGAGTCGTACTTGGTGGGAGTGGGGCCCGAGGGAGGAAACTGGCAGATGCAGCGCTCAAGCGAGTCGGGGCCACGATGCTCTCTGACCAAGTGGTTAATGTGGGCAACGTGCTTATTATGATGGCGATCGTCACTGGCCGTGTTCATGACCCATGGTATAGGGTCCTGGTATGAAGATTTAGTGGACTAGTCAGTGTCTTGTATCTAAGGAAATAGAATAAAGACTTCTAATCTGGATTTGTGGGAAAGACCTGCAAATTATGATGTTCATAATTCATCGAGTTTCAAAATTGTTGCCAATGGTTCCTTACCCATCTTCTTTGGGCTTTCGGTGACTCGAACATCGCAAAATGTGGTGAGGAAGAATCTCCATATTTTGATGGACATAACCGTGGAAAGATGTGGTGTATATCAATGTGAATTTGTCACTTATTTCACTTCTTCCTCTTTACAGGTTTGTGTATGCCAATAGTGATTCTCTCTCTCTAGTCATCCTGTCATTACACTATATTGAAGGTCTCTTGCAACACTAGGAGACTGGCTATCTCCAGGAAAGACAGCAAAAAGATTTGGAGGCAGGTTTGTGTATGCCGATGGTGATTCTCTCTCTTAGTCATCATGTATCATTACACTATTTTTAGCAATTATATGAACCTGAAGATCTAGTTGAGAAGTGAATTTGAAGTCCTTCCACATTCTGAGGCTATCTATTATACACATTTGGAGGTTTCCATGGTGTTGTGGGTGCAACCCATCACATAGACTCAGGACATGTACTTGGAAGATACAATGTGGAGGCAAAAGAAGAGGTTTTGGATGCTCGAACACATTGAGGGCAGAGAGAGCAGCAGTTGTCTCTTTTATCTTTCTCCTCTTTGTTCTGGTGTGAGTCCTCCTTTGCCGCAGCTGGGGCAGCTCTTGAGACCAAATCCTTGGCAGTCAAAGCACCTGAGACATTTGAAGTCAGGTGAAGCAGTAGGCCATGATTAAATGGTGATCCAAAAATGAATCGAGTCATTTACTTACTTCCATCTCTCGAAGATGTTCCCATTCTTCTTGTTCTTTCCTGTTCCCTGCAGTCAATATGGCACTGGGTGAGTTCAGATTTTTTTTTTTTCCCTCTACAGATCCTTCACATCTTGTTTCAGCCTCTCTCTACCTTAAACCATGCTGAAGAAAGAAAACTTGAAAGCATTTAATTTTGGTCTGGAAACACAAAAGCTGCATGGATGATTGCATCATGATAGATAAACAGCATGGCTGGTGAGGCAGATTATACTTTTCCTACTATGAAACATGATGTGTGTTCTCTTTCCTACACTTTAAACAGGTTAGTGATTGCAATCTGACCTTACACCCAGGGCATTCAATTGCACCTTTTCCACCGCATTTTTGACATCCTTTCGATACCTAAAAGAAATCAGTTTATCCAATTGATATTACATAAAAAAATATATTTATTTGATTTTAGTTTGTAGAAAATAATCCTATGTTCTGCATCATAGGCCACAAATTCTAAAAAAAAAAAGAAGTTCTAAACCATGAGCATGAGTTCTATTTTCTTGTTCGCACAGATTCTTCATGCACAAGGTTGAACTTGTTTACAGATTTTTACTTCATTCAGTTCTAATCAGAATGATTTTTTTTTTCTTTGAAATGAAGATAAATTAAATACATACTTTTTGCTCTTTAAGAAAAAGGAAGCAAACATACAGGTTTGACAGACACAGCCCCAGATTTTGATGAAGAGACTCCACTCCTCTTTGCCCTTGTTTGCCATGGGTGAGGACATGGTTGTGGATGACTTCTCAGGGAGGGTACTGTGGCTATCTCCATGACTTATTATGTCTGCCTCCAACTTTTTTTTGCTGTCTTTCCTATTTCTACAATTGATTAGGGAGTATGATATTTATTGTTATCAACAGCAGGAGCCACAAGTTTTGGCCAGTGGTCTCCCCCTTCTTATCTTCCTTCAGATACTTTTATCCACACAGCTTGGATGTGGTGCACATTCTTTCCACTACTTCCAACAGTTCAAGGAAGAGACTGTGATGTAAGCTTGTTGCTTTTACTAGACCATTCTAACATTCAATTGAGCATACACTTTAATTATGTTTACATTACTCAATTGCACACCTTGAATTACTCTGCCTATACTATTAATGTAGTGTTTCTGAAGCCAACATGGTAAGAATCAATTCAGTTCATCAATGTTATATCATTGTTCTTGTCAGGGATGACATTAAGATATTCTTTAAACAATTCAACAAAGCTAACTACAATAACAATAAATAAATAAATATAATGCACTTGTAACAAGTCAAAAACCTAGTAGAAAGTCTAAAGACCTAACATAAGAAGATAAACAAGTGTGGTTGGTGTTGGCCAAGAAGGATTCTTTATTTTTCTTTCCCTCTCTTGTTCACTCCCATTCAAACTCAATAATTCTCTTCCAAAAACTACTAATCATCTGACATACTTCTAAAATGCATGGATTAAAGTACCTTAAGAGCACACAAACCAAACCATAGCATGATCATGATCATGATCATGATCAGATCTTAAAGGAACTCATTGGTAGAATGAGATGGCTGTACTTCAAGTGTACCACCATCTTCTTCTTCACTGTAGGTTCTAGAGAACTGTACTACACTTCTCCCACCTGCTGCTGCTGCTTAATTTCATGTTTAGGTGTGATGGAAGTTGTCCTTTGACATTCCATGTATTCACAAACTCTAACTTTGATTTGTACACACCATGCATCAATTTTTCTTTCCTTGCTGTGCCAGGACTCTTCACAGATTGGAAAGGAAGAGGAAATGTCTGAAACCCTTGACATGGATGATGGAAGGCATTATATAATTGTGGATGGATGCCACAATAATTAGTATAATGGAAGGAAGAGAGTTTCTTTAGAATATATACAATTAATCAAAACAATAATTTTAAAAACTCATAAGAGCAGGCAGGTCATAATACATCCTTTATGCTTATTAGTATAAGCTAACAGAAGTTAATATTATAATTTTGTATTTTGTTTTTGTTTTATTTACAATGACATTTTTTGATTTTTTGACATTAGGATGATAAATAATCATGGTTTAGGAGGTAACACCTCACTCTCATGTGGTGCAATCCAAATCAAGAGCTTATTTAATAGTTTTGGTAATTAGGTGAAGTATTTTACTCCTTGAAGAAGAAGAAGAAGAAGAAGAAGAAGAAGAAGAATATGACACAGAAGACATGTATATTAATTATTATTGTATTCATTCACCAAATGATTGCAAAAAAGAATACATCATTGGAAACTCAACCTACTAAAAGATTGCAATTTGTCCTACATAAATTTGCAGCCCAACTTCACATCATCAACTTCACATCATTAATTACTTAGTGTCAATCTTTTATATAGTCTTCATCATTTCCAATGCAGGAAAGAATAAGAAGAAAAAGTTGGTACAACTCAACTAACCCAATGTCACATCCACACCATCTCCCACAAAAAAAAAAAAAATCAAAATAATTAGAGATCCAAATTGAGAAAAAAATTAATAATAATAATTATTATTATTATTCAACCAACTGTTCATATCCCTCAATTAATGAATAGTTGCATTACAAGAGAAAAGAAAATTATATTGAACCAATGGAGAACCCCACCCGGTTCAATTGATCAAATGGACCGGACCGTGGTGGACCGCGACAGAGACGCGCTCGGCGGCTCGCAAGCGTTCAGCGCGCGTTCGAGCCCGTCGACGACCTCCGTCATGGTCGGCCGCTCCCGCCCCTCCGGGCTCACGCAGTCGATTGCCAGGTAGCCGACGTAGGTGACCGCCTCGATCTCGCTCGGCTTCGGCGGTGGCACCCTCGGGTCGAGTACCCGGTGGACGTCGTCGGCCGCGATGTGCGGCATGGCGAACTCCACCACGTTCCTCGGCGTGCCGCTGTCCTCGTTCTGGTGGATCACTCTGCAGCCCGTCAGCAGCTCCAGCAGCACGACTCCGAAGCTGTAGACGTCGCTCTTGGCGGTGAGGTGCTGCAGCCGGTAGTACTCGGGGTCCATGTAGCCGACCGTGCCAGCGGCCCGGTCCGGAGGGTGGCAGTCCGGTCTGAGCTCGTCTTCGACCGGGCTCATCAGGGAGAGGCCGAAGTCGGAGACCGTCGCCGTCCAGGTTTCATCGAGCAGGATGTTGGAGGACTTGATGTCACGGTGGATGATGGGCGGGACGGCGTAGGTGTGGAGGTACTCGAGGCCGCGTGCGGCGTCGAGGGCGATGCGGAGGCGCGCCCCCCACGACGCGAGGGTCGCACCCGGTAGCCGGTGGAGGTGGTCGTGGAGCGAGCCGTTGGCCATGAACTCGTACACGAGCACGCGCTCCGGCCCCTGGTTGCAGTAGCCCAGCAGGCGCACCAGGTTCTTGTGGTTCACGCGGGAGAGGAGCGCGAGCTCGGAGAGGAACGCCGACTCCTTGTCAGGGCGCTTGTTCTCGGCGGGGCCCGGGGCCGTGGTCGACGACGACGCCGACGTCTCGGCCCGCTTGATGGCCACGACGCGGCCGTCGTCCAGGGTGGCGCGGTAGATCGACCCGAAGCTGCCGGAGCCGACCTTCTGGGACTCCGCGAAGTTGTCGGTCACGGCGAGGAGGACCGACAACGGGAACTCCTCCACCATGGCGCTATGTCCTCTGCAAAACAACGAGCTAAATCGGCATTCGATAGGCGCGTGTAAGCCTCCCGAGCCGTGCGGCCTCGCGAGCACGGACGGGAGGCCCGGAGCTAGCGGCCGCCTCGCCGCGCCGGAGTCATGTATGCGGCCGTTGCATCGAGCGAAGTAGAGCAAACAGAGGATCAATGTCACGAGCCCGATGGCGAACCCGACGGAGCCGATAACCACGAAAACCGTCTTCCTTCTACGAGGAGTCGCAGCTGCGTTTGGAGATGCCGGAGGAGGTGGAGGAGGAAGAGGTGCTCTCGGACTACTCGCTTCTCTCCCGAGCTCGCAGAGAGAGCAGACGACGCGGCCATTGGCGCACAACTGGCCGGAGCCTTCCAGGGGACCGCAGCGACAACTAGACGTCGGCATACAGGTGCCAGGCAACACGCCCTCGAAGACCACCGGTTTGTGGCAGAAGACGGCGCTTCCCCAACAGGCCAAGGAATAGTTGATCCTGAGAATTCCACAGATCGTACTGCCCTTCGCATGAATCGCCACGAACTCGGTGTTGGCGAGGCTGGACGGCAAACTGGAATTCTCTCCCCAGCACATTACTCCTCCATGTCTGCCGAGCGCGCACGTCTTGTTCTCCCCCAGTGCCAACGAGCTGATCTCGATTGGAATTACTCCCACCTCCGGCTTGCCCGCTCCCCAGCACACCAGCTTGCCGTCCCCGGTGACCGCGCAGGCATGCCGGGTGCCAGCGGCGACAGTGGAATAAGTCCCTGGCGGCTCCTGGCCCACGACGCCGGTGTCATTTCCAAAGCATGCGATCTCCCGGCTCAACAGCAGCCCGCAAACGAAGTCGCCGCCGACGGCGATATCAGAGAAGTACACGCCCTCGGGAAAGGTGAACTGGTTCCAGCGCCAGCAAGTGGGACGGGGGAGGCTGCCGCCTCGGATGCCGCAAACATGCGTGTCTCCGGCGGAGAGATCGGCTAAGGGCGGCTCGCTGTAGACCCTCCTGTAGTCCGGCGGCCAGCCGTTGTAGGACTCCTGATACAAGTCCCACCAGACCATGGTGGAGACGTCCGTGGACAGGCTGAGCAAGCACAGGAATCCATCTCCACCAGCGATGGCAAAGGAGGAGATGGCGCCCAACCTGTAAATACGTCGGTGCCCCGTTGGCAGGCTGGTGCAACTCAGGTCGTATCCTCTGTTGGCATTCGGTCGAACGACGGCGCAAACCACTACAACGTTCGAGATACGGGAGATTGCTACTGTTGACAGAGAAGCTGCAATGCTTGGAGAAGAGATGGCGACAAGAAGAAGCAGCAGGAGGAAGAAGCTTGGAGGAAGCATTGGCAGAGAAAGGTGGTCAAGATGGTACAGTATCTCATCGTATCAGAGAGAGGTCGAAGAATAGATCGTGTGTTGGATTTCTTGGGGAAGAAGAGGATGGAGAAGGCAACGAACGCGGCTTTAGGCGTGTCAAAATGTAGACAAAGTCCACTTCAAGCTTCGAGTAAGAGTCAATGTGGAATTACCCTTCCTAAGCTCCTTTCAACCACCATGTCTGACTGGCTCTTTCCTTCCTTCTGGTTAGGTTTGGTGTCACGAGAATCTTGAAATGATCTGACAACTCTCGCACAGAGACCAAGCTGGCATCTGCATGACACACGGAGAAGACCGGCATCGGCATCGGCATCGGCATCGGCATCGCTATTTTCCTCAAATTTGTCTTTGTTTGCAATGCTTTTGACCGGTTGAGACATTTGAAGGGTTGAAAATAAGAAGGCATGTTCTGAACTCTTCATTCTTAAGAGAGAATAGCTGATGATTTAAATCCATCACACGTAGTGGTAAACATTGAGAGCAGCAGTTGCCATCATAAGAGGGAAAAGCTTGTGGAACTTTGGAAGCAATGCATGCTGCCTTGGTTCATTGGATCTCCTTCCTTCCAGAGTCAAGACTGGAGATCCATCCAAGAAGGATTCCTTGGTTTCTCGGTGAACAATTTGATGATGGATTATATAGCATGGGATGAAGCCGGTTGCAGAAATTGTTTGTGCTCTATGCATCTTTCACAGCTCTTGTGAACATTCATCAACCAAATTCAAGAACACCGAGTATGCTGAACTCTGTTTCTTCTTTTCTTCCTCTCCAATTTTGGTACAAACAGTGGAGACTTGAGTCCGGACTAATTTCCGTTTTATGTATCATCCAACCAATACAGCCAATATTTTCAAGATTCAATATGCAGAGCCAGGTCAGCTAACATGAACCGAGAGAGAGAGAGAGAGAGAATATTCTTCGAAAATTTTTATTTTCAAGAATAACTTTTATAACAACCTATCAAGCCAAAATGTTTTCTTCGGTTTGACTCTCTCTCTCTCTCTCTCGGTTCATGTTATGGAAAAGAAGTCATTGATGTCCTAATCAATACAATGTGATCCAAACCCGTATACGCAGATTGTTTGAGATAACACTGAGGTCAAAACGTTGAGCTCTCAAATATCAGCTCTCAAATATCACCTATGCAAAAACTAAGGTTGAGAGAGGTTTCTCGATTCAATCCTTCCGACGTTCAAGCTAGTAACACAAGACATATGAGTGCAGATACAAATAATAAAAAAAATGATCCTCCTTCATCAATCAATATCCATTTAGATTCGACCCGAAAGGATGCTCATCTTCAACGTGGGAGGAGAGAAATTGATTCCCTCAGGGATATACGATCTCCCTAGGGAAGTCAATCTTTTTTGTATGTATAGTTTTTAGTTTCGTGGGTTTTTATGCATCAATCTTTGCATGACGATGAAACTTTCTTTTATACGAGAAATTTTGAGATTTTATTTTCTGTTCTTCCATTATACATGTGATGTCGCCTCAGATTTTCCAACACTATCTACCTGACTTAGTCATTATTTCTTTTGCTTGCTACATCATCGAACTTATCCATCCAACTAGTCTTCTTCCTTAGTAGGTCGAGGTCTCAATTTGGCTGTAGAGGCTTGATCGAGTTGATATTGTCCTTTTGGAATAATCGATCTCTCTATCACTGACTAGAAAGGGTGAGAGGGCTTGAGCCCTATCATGAACGTTTACATTCTAAGCAACGGATGGATATCTACGATATCTCAGATTTTATTTGTTAATTAAGTGATGACATTTGCAAGTGATTCCTCCTCCCCTTACCTGAGTTCGAGAAGCGTTGTCGATGATGGCCTCAGATGCATATTCCTGAGAAAGTAAAATTTAAACTCTCGCATAAGCTGAAAAAAAGAATTAATGGAAAGTGGTTTCAGGTGAGCATACAATTCTTATATTGGGTCTCTTAACATTGTCGAGAAGGTCCAACACATCAAGGAATCCAAAATGTCATACAATAACATTTGGGCATGAAAAGCTACAATGTGCTTTATCCGATTGACACTACCATCGAATATCTCATACGATGGGAGGCGAAAATTCCCTAAAATCAATTCCTCAAATTTTTTGGGTGAATGGCAATCGACACAAGGTGGGATCGATCAACGCTTCCCCTTTTGATTATTGAAACTCTTGTCATACCTCATCTAAACATCAATCCATCTATCATAGTTTGGATCCGTAGAGAATCCACTATTGAATCCATCAATTAGGTCTCAGATTTAAGTAGGGTAGAGTAGTGGTACAGTCTACTAAAGTGGCCTCTCGACCAATGGGTCAATGGGTCTCGAGCACTTCTAGGATGTCGGCACTACGTCAGGTGGGGGAACCTCGACAAGTGACTGTGTTGGTGGTGATGACCATGGCTGAGTTGGTGGCATCGCCTATTGGGTTAATTTGGGCAAAAGTAGAGTGATGACCAATATCATGCCCATTAGTATTTGTACTCGTTGAGTAAGATTCAAGAACACCTCGATGAGGATGAACATGTGGTTCGGGATCATCCCTAGGGGTGAGAGACCTAGGACATTGAATGGATATTAGTATTATATCAACATTTATACAAAGGTGGATGTGTCAATATGTGGAAAGGATGACTATTGCCTCCCTGGATGACTATTGCCTCCCTTAGTGAACGTATTGTAGGTTAGAGGTAAAATCTCCTCGCTCGAGCTTTCATTGAAAGGGTTGGCGGGTGAGCAGTCCTACGACATTGAGCTCTCTTTCTAGTATTAAAATATTATAGGAAGAAATCGTTGACATCTTGATTAGCCCGACATGATTCGGACTCGTATACACAGGGTTGTCCAAAGTGCCTCTGAGGTAAAAACATCAAACTCCTAAGGTGCCACCAATATGAATGAACTTGACGTGCCACATTTCGGATCCCTCTCACAAGAGCCCTAGGGGAGAACAAATAATAAAGAGTAGAGTGTTCTCCAATCATCATCCAACACATGACCGTCACATAGTGTCAAGGGTGAAAGGAGAAGACAAAGACCACCATCATCTTGTCTGCCCACGTGGGCAAGGGGCTAAGGTGAGCGATTATGAGCTGTCTCTCCCTTATCACCCATGTAAATAAGAGACTAATGAGAGACCGTTGGAAGTAGTTAGATATTGTCTCATCATAGAATATTTCATAGAATATTCTGTTCATTTATGACTAAGTATAAAAGCTTATATTCAACATAACGAAAAAGATGAATATCACTTTTTTGACCACTCGCATCTATACTCATATATTTCGGGTTATTAATCTAGATATCGAAGGGATCGAAACAAAAAACCTCTTTCAATCTCAATTTTTATGCAAATAACACATCGGGAGTTCAAAATTTCTACCATAGAAATATATTGAAGAATCCTGTATATACGAGTTCGAACTAACCAACCAGCCCCCCAGATGATCAGCACGACCAAGGAATTTGTGCTCAGGCACACCCCCTAATCTATCAGGTCCTCAAAACCATTCGACACGCCCCCGTAGAGAAAAAGGGGAGGGGAGGGGGGGGGGGGGGAAGTGATAAGGAAATCACCAGAGAACCAGCAGTAGTACCCCCTGGTGACGCACACCATCCCACAGCAGCTAGGTCAAACCGAAATGACCTCCTCTGACAGGAATGATAATGTCGACGCGACCTGATTGATGTCGATTACCCTAAATGACGTCTCGTGTCTCGAACAACCCACAACACTCAGTCAACTGGTCAGAACGCCGACCGAGGCGCATTAAACAGTCTGCTCAGGTTCGACCTCGCACGCCACACCAGCACCAGTGTCAGACCCTACCTACCCCTGCAGGGGGGCACATCAAGCACAGTAAGTTTCTCTATAAGTATCCCCGCATGCTAAAAGAAGAGGAGTACAAGCACAACAGACTGAAAGACATCTCTTCCTCTAAAACCCTCTCCACATTGCTAACTTGGCACATCAAACACAGTAAGTTTCTCTATAAGTATCCCCGCGTTCGGCCCGACCTTTGTGCAGGTGCTAGACGGGGTCGACTCTTCAAGGCGCTGCGACGGAGCTTTCTGCCGACCCGACTCGCCGACCCGACCTCCAGACCCTCGAACCAAGCCGCGTCGGCCCCGAGGCCACGGCTTAAACCGGTGCATTCCGCATCACTAATGACTTCTTTCGCTAACGCATTGCTTCTCATAAAGCCTTCCATAGCTCAGTAAAGCTGGTCAAGTAAAAATGAAACCGTAAACCAATCTATTTGAAGGGTGTTTTTATATTATTGCTCAATTTGCCGGTTTTGAGTCTCAAGCAAATTGCTTCGATGATTATAAAGCATCTGCCATTGTACTTATGATCAACTTATGCCAAAGAACCTATTGAGATCTATCGATGTCACATACAATTTTAATGAATCTTTGTTTTTTTCTATACCATACAGAAAAATCAATATCATCTAAAGAGAATATTCATCTCAATCGTCTCATAATTCAACATGTGATAATACAATAGTATAGAAAGAACAAAGGCTCATAAATATATATATCATCATAATATAAAATATTTAATAAATATTTTATTCATATCATAAAATATTTTTTTTCACTGAATTCATTATAAAAAGACTCATTAGATCAATTATTTTTTAATCGAAATCATTAATTTTAATTATGTTACTATGGATCGTATTACTAAACCAATCCGTTCTCAATTTTCTTACATGTCGACACTAAATCAGACGGTCGAAACCAATTGGATCATACGAGCCCGAATCAAATGGGACTAATGGGGTCATCACCACCGATACTTTCTATAACAACCTCAGGAAAGGCAATGTAAGGTCAACTTCAACTCTCTCTTTCCACACTGACAGACACAGATATCAGCTGTCCTCTTGCAACGTGAACAGCGTACCATTCTGCCATTACAATTTGGAGGCAGAGGCACCCGAAACAGAGACAAAATTTTCCTTTCTTTTAGATGTCGACAGGAAGCCATGACACCGGAAGAGAGAGCTGTGCTTGGGTACCTGCGCACAAGCCGACATGACTCGAACGCAAGCAAACCGAGCAGGCGGCGCAGATGATGTGAGGTGCACGGGGTCTTCTCATGTGAAGAAGAGGTAGTAACTGAGACACACGAGACGTGGAGCAGGCATTCAAACAATCTCCTGCTCAGCCAACTCTGCGCGAATAGCTGGGAAGAGGACAACGGGGTTCGGAATCTTTCGCCTCTCATGTCCAGTCACTGCCACCACCAAAGGGACATCCGAGGCACCTTCGAAAGAAACTCTCGTTCTCCCGGAATGTGTTCTTCTTCTCACTTCAATTTCTCTCCTTTTTCTTTGTCTTGTTGTTTGCATAGGGCGTTTGATTCAATATAAGACGGGCGTGAGACGAACGAAGTGCACTGCCTCCATGGCCGTCTCCTCCACAGTCCACACGAGAAGACCAGCTTTTGCAGATGGATTCATGTGCTTACATGAAAAGATGTTCTGCTTGGCAATCATTTAGTTGATGATGGAGTATGATTGTGACATGAAGTCTTACACAGAAAGTGTTCAGAAGGTCTGTAAGTGCCATTTCAATCATCTTCCAAGTGAGAGGAAACTGATGGGAAATAGGAATCAATTATAAACAGAAGAAAGACCATAATTGGCATTTCTTTGCTCAAATTCATACATAGAACTTGAGATATTATAACCATAATCATAAAATTCAATAATAATAATAAGTGTTTATCATTCTTTTTTTATTATTTATAAAAAAAATCATTCATATTTTTAACATCATAAATAACTATATTTTATAATAAAAATTATTAAACCTATCAGAGTTGATTCTGATAAGTATCCCTACCACTGACTATAGCTCCTCTATGAGAAACCTTTGTCTCTGAAATAGATGCAGGCTGGCCTTTCTTTTTCTGCTTCTCTTTTAGAGAAAGAACTTTGTTGGCTGAACCACTGTCAATCAATCAACCTGCCATTTGATTCTTACACAGTGTTAAAAGGCTCAGATGGTGACCTCTCAGAAGGGTAGCTTTCCCCCTCACCCTCAGTGAACAATTCCATTCGATCCAGCAATGGAGGGAGACTTCCAACGCCATTAATGGGATGAAAAAGGATTCACTGTGGAATAATTGAATCACAAAAGTGTGCAGGAGGAAAAGGATTCACTGTGAAGGCAGAGGAGGGAGCAAAGAGACTCTGTTTTCTGAGGCAAAGAACAAAAAAAGCACACACACACACACACTCACCCAAAAGCTTTAGTGATTCCTTTCCATGATCTTTCATGCTCGTATCGTCATCAACATTTAAACTCGATTACCTGCCCGCGATGATGGAGCTTCCATCACAGGATGCTTACTGTGCCATTCCCCTTACAGTGACCACTCGAAGTCTGGTGAGATCTTGTGATCCATGAACACCAAGGACATCACAAGATACACTTGTGTACGACTCTGATGTGAGGCCCAACAAGTGCAGCAGCGTTCGAGGACAAATGCCTGTTGCCGATACTGGATATCCACATCAAGTTTCATGCCACAGGAACAGTATCTCTTCCCACATTCTGAGCCCCTTCATGAAATAAAACCTGGTTCTGTTACAGGTTTGTGTCACAGTTCACTGTTTGATTCCTGGTGGTGAAGCAGATGAGGATGCATGAGGCATCATACAAACACCTTTAATACAACCCTGCAGCTGAGATGGTATTTGTTTTGATCTGCTGATATGATCTAAACCTGTTCTCTTGTTCCCTCTTTAAGACTCTTTTTGTATCTCTACAGTTACTACTCTCATCACCACCTTCAACACATCGGAAAGCACTACTCTCTTGCAGAGGTACTGATTCCATATGCCTCTGTTCCGTCACTCTCGTGTCTCTCCTCCAAATCTGTTCATGCTCTCAATCTCCTTTCGGCGGACACTTAAGAATGCCTGGCCTTCCTTTCAGCTCCAATGAGCACAACTGAAGCCTCACAAAATGGACCCTCGTCTTCTACTCCTCACCTTGCTTGCTCTCCTTGGTTCTTGCGCTTGCGCTTCCATTCATGGTGATGCCTTGGCATTAGCTTATCTAAGAGAAGGCTTCCTTTCTTCCACCTCACAACTAGTGAGCTGGAACACTTCCAATCTGCTATCTGTCTGCTCCTGGTTCGGAGTTCGGTGCGAGCATGATCGCGTCGTCGGGATCGACATCTCTAACCTGAACATATCCGGCTCTGTTGCAATGGACATCTCTGGCCTTGACTCCCTCGTCAACCTCTCCCTTGCCGGGAACCAGCTTCACGGTGAGATCAGAGTGTCGAACTTGCCGAGCCTTCGATACCTCAACATCTCTTCCAATCAGTTCCACGGCGGGCTGGATTGGAACTACTCGAGCCTGCCGAGCTTGCAGGTGTTCGACGCCTACGACAACAACTTCACAGCCTCGTTGCCGCTCGGCGTCCCAGACCTGAGGAGCATCAGGTACTTGGACCTCGGTGGCAACTACTTCAATGGCAGCATCCCGGCGTGCTACGGGAGCTTAGCTGGTTTGAAGTACCTCTCGCTAGATGGCAATGATCTCAGAGGTCGAATTCCCAGCGAACTGGGCAATCTCACGAGCCTCCGGCGGCTCTATTTGGGCTACTACAACGTGTTCGACGGCGGCATCCCAGTCGAGCTCGGCAAGTTGATCCATCTCGCCCATCTCGACCTGTCGAGCTGCGGCCTCGGCGGACGAATCCCCCACCAGATCGGTTATCTGATCAACCTCGACACCCTCTTCCTCCACACCAATCGGTTGTCTGGCCCGGTGCCGCCGTCGCTCGGCAACCTCACGAGGCTGGTCTTCCTCGACCTGTCGAACAACGAGCTCACAGGAGAACTCCCGCAGCAGCTCGCCGCGCTCACGGAGCTCAGCCTGTTGAACCTCTTCATGAACCGGCTGCATGGGCCGCTGCCGGCGTTCCTCGCCGTGCTGCCGAATCTGGACACTCTGCAGCTCTTCGTGAATAACTTCACCGGCGGCGTACCGGAGAAACTCGGCGGCAGCGGCCACATCCGCGTGCTCGACCTTTCGTCGAACGAGCTTACCGGTACGATTCCCGCAAACCTGTGTCCATCGAACGGGCTCCAAGTTCTCATCCTCTTCAGGAACTTCTTCTTCGGTCCCATCCCTGAGAGCTTGGGCATGTGCTTGAGCCTAACGAGAGTGAGGCTTGGTCAGAACTCTCTCAATGGAAGCATTCCTTCAGGATTCCTGTACTTGCCGCAGATCAACCTATTAGAGCTCCAAGACAACCACCTCTCCGGTCCGATGCCCGAGAATTCCAACACTAGCCGGAGACCAACCCAACTGGTCCACCTAAACCTCTCAAACAATTCGCTCACCGGTTTTCTTCCTTCCTCGATCCGCAGTCTATCTTCGATCCAAACCTTCCTTCTCGGCCGCAACCAGTTGACCGGTCTGATCCCCAGCGCCATCGGCTCCCTGAGTCACGCAATTAAGCTCGACCTTAGCTGCAATGGCTTATTGGGCTCGATCCCACCCGAGATCGGAAACTGCACCCGGCTCACCTACCTCGACCTCAGCCAGAACAACCTCTCTGGCCCCATTCCGCCGGAGATCGCCGGAATCGGGGTGCTAAACTATCTGAATCTTTCGCGCAACCAACTGAACGGGTCGATACCGAGGTCGGTCGCCGCGGCGATGAGGAGCCTCACGGCGGCCGATTTCTCCTTTAACGATCTCTCCGGCTGGCTGCCGGACTCGGGGGAGTTAGCCTACTTGAACGCCACCTCCTTTTCCGGCAACCCCAAGCTCTGCGGACCGGGTTCGAACAACTCGTGCGACTACGTGGCGGGGGCACCCCGGTCCGGACGCTCCCACGGGGACTTCGAGCTGGCCCTTGCGCTGGCGCTTGTCCTCAGCTGCTTCGCGCTTGCGCTGGCGGCGGCGGGGCGGGCCAGGTCGCAACGTGGCGGGTCCGACGGGGCCACGTGGCGGCTCGCCGCCTTCCACCAGGTGGATTTCGGCGTGTCGGATGTGCTGGAGTGCATGAAGGAGGGTAACGTGGTCGGGCGCGGCGGCGCGGGGGTGCTGTACCGCGGCCGGACCCGTGCCAACGGCGATATTGCAGTGAAGCGGCTGGTGAGCCTGGGATCGAACGGGCACGACCGCCGCTTGGTCGCCGAGATCCAGACGCTCGGCAGCATCCGGCACCGGAACATCGTCCCCCTGCTCGCCGTCTGCTACATCACGGGGAAGACCAACGCGTTGGTGTACGGGTACATGAGCAACGGCAGCCTGGGGAAGCTGCTGCACGGCGGAGGGGGCGAGCGGTTCGGCTGGAGAAGACGGTACAGGATAGTGGCGGCGAATATCGAGGGACACGTGGCGGACTTGGGGCCGGCCAATTTCTTGCTCCACGGCGGTGGCTCCGAGTGCATGTCCGCCACCGCTGGTTCCCACGGCTACATCGCTCCAGGTATGATTCTTCGTTCTTTGCTGTTGCTACCTTAATTCACCTGCTCTAAGTTTCAATCAATAGCCCTCGATGTTCCCCGATGCAGAGTATGCGTGCGCTCTCAAGGTGGATGAGAAAAGTGATGTCTACACCTTCCGGGTGGTCCTGCTGGAGCTCATCACCGGGCGGCGGCCGGTCGGAGGATTCGGGGACGGCGTCGACATCGTTCAGTGGGTAAAGAGGACCACAAGTTGCAGCGGGGACAATGTTGGACGCATCGTGGACCTAAGATTTTGCAGAATGCCGACAATGGGGGAGGTGACGCATGTCTTCTCTGTTGCCATGCTGTGTGTCCAAGAGAACGGTGTCGAGAGACCAACGATGAGGGAGGTGGTGCAGATGCTCTCTGAAGGAGAGCAGAGGACCAACCTCCATTCTCCTCATCATCATCCTCCTCTTGTAGGAGAGCAGAGCAGCGGCGATAGGGAGAACAAATGCTTGAAGCCATTTCCAGACCTCTTGGCCTAGTGATCAGTGAGATGCAAGAGTTCATATTCCTTCATGTAAGCCTTTCTTTGCCTTCAATGAGAGTAGAGGCATCAAACTCATGCACCTTTGGTACGTTGAGGCCATGGACATAGATAGCACCAAATTTGATTCAAGGGACCAACATCACAGAAGGTAATAGAACATAATGCATCAACTTCAGACTACTATTTTCACACACTGAAAAAGAAGAACAATCTTAATTCAACTGTAAGGTAAACTCTCCTTCATTTTGTAACTTGGATCAATTTCACAACAACAAAGTGGTTGCTCTCACAGTCATCCCTTGAAGCTAAAAATTTTATTCTAGGCAACAGCTTCAAAAGCGCGCAAGTAACTAATGTTTCCGGAAGGTAGTAACTAGATTTATTTTTACAAACTCAACATCATAATGAGGAAAGTTTTTTATTGCGCTTCCTTGCAGTCTTTGCCAGAGCATCACAAATCTCTTTCTTTCGCTTTAAGTTGTCATCTGCCTTGCTTGCACAGTTCTTCGCTTGAAGCTCCAATGCCCCCTTCACAAAGAATTTGACCTTCCACAATGTGATTTCACTCTGCATCAAAAATATGTACCAAGTATTGCAGACCTTGATCAGTGAGGTTGCTATTCTTAGAATAGGTCAATATTGATGTGTTATCACAATAGGAATATATGTTGTCAATGTTAAGTTCCAGTATTGCACACCTTGATCAGTGAGATTGCTGTTCTTAGAATAGGTCAACATTGATGTGTTATCACATAGTAATACAAGTTGTCAGTGCTAAGTTCCAGTCATGAACTAAAGTGAAAGAGCTTAATGAACCACCAAGGCATGCACAACTATGATATGATCAAATGTATATGATAGTAACGAATAACAATTCTATTTAAGTCACAAGATAGTAACGAATAACAAAAATGTATATGATCAAATGTAAGCGGATCCAATAGGAATATTAAAATCCAATCCAAAAGCCACATCAGATGACATTGAACTCATTTCCAGCAACTAGTCAGTCCTTCAGCCAATCATTCACTGTTGCTGGTTTCTCATTGAACAGAGAGCATGAAAAATATCCAGTGATTTCGCTATAAAACATATTTATACGTATATAACTAATTTCTCTATGAGCATTTAGTTAATGTATATTAAAATCGACAGTATAATTCTGGATACCAAAATGTGCTGGTTACGAGAACTGAAATGAACTTGGAAAGAACTGTAAAGCATGCATGGGGTAAAAATACAAAACCTGTGCATCCATATCAACATCCACCACTTCGCCTGTAGTTTGAAAACTGGGGTTGTCTTCAGCAATAATTTCTAGAGCCTTGTTAAGATCTTCGGGGGATAAAGCGCTCAGGCCAACACCAAGTTTTCTTTTCTCCTCTGCTGACATTTTCCTAAGAAAATATTTCTAAAAGTTAGTAAGGCATAAATTTAAAAATGCTTCCCTGCAGCTAAGTTACAGCCTAGCGCACAAGACTCCCACCAGGTGGAGTGTTGCAAAAGTCCACATACGCAGTCTTATCATTACAAACAAAGAGCCTATTTTCATGAGTTGAAGCTTTGATACCCAGGTCAGCAAAAAGAGCAACCTTATGTATTTGAGAAATATTACAGAAAATAATTAACACATATGAAGCGAACCATGATACAATGCCATTCAGAATGCGGAAGTAATCATCAAAATTTTTCATGGGAAAAAGGAAAACGCAACTATTAGTTTTTCTACATTCTTGGGAGAAAAGGATTACAATTTTCGGATCTCATTATGTCCATACTCTATATTATGTGCAACATTTGGTTAATTTGACTCTAAAGTCTAAACAACATTTGGTTATGTACATACTCTATCAACAATAACTTCAAGTAGGACAAATTCCATATGGTAAACCTAATAATGAGCTTATACTACATAACACGAGTAAATATATTGTTAGTATAGACCACATTTTCTATCTTGCTAATGAATTTGCAAGGTCAACTATCATGTTAACTATTCTAATAAGTCCACTATCTTGCTAATTATAAAATGAAAGGTCAGTTTCTTATTAATTATAAAATAAGATAATTCATTTCCCCAAAAGCTTCTAGCTTACATCATTTTTTATATCACTGTCCTCCATTGCCTCAAGGCCTCACAGAAGTTTAAGGTATGAATAGCTGCTAAATATTCTAGCAAATTGAATCAACTGAATTGTCAAATAACTAAGGAGAGACTTGGGGTCTACATATACTACAAGCATGTTGATGAAAAAAACAAACAGTTACCTGCATTTCTGGATTACCAACTTCCTCAGCTCTTCCAAACGCGCATTCAGTTCATCAAGCTGAAGATTTGTTAAGAAAAAAATTGTCAGTCACTTAGGGGTTTTCTGAAGAAAAAACACCGTACCTATCCGAAGGTGTGAAATTGGAAATAGTTGCCATGTCATCTAATTCTGGCCTAGCAACTAAGTATTTCATATTGTCAGCACCTACTACTCTACTCGGTTTGAAAATTAATTTATGACTTTCAAAAAGATAAAGCAAATACTTAGGGAAATTATCCATAATAAGGTTCTATGTTACCTCACTGTTGGTATCTCTAGCCATTTTTCCAAAAGCAGCCTCCCGAGCAATCTGCATGTTTGCAAGAGCTTGAGCCTCGTCGTCCTTTTGTTTTGCCTCCTGACAAGTGAGCACCAAAGAAAAAAAGAAAAAAAAAACAATTTTCATGACTCAACAGCTCTGACAAAAGCAGCTTCATATCCATGCAGGAAATAAAAGAGAACGTGATAGCAAGAAAGAGGTAACAAATATAGCAACAGAAACAAGCATACTAAACTTCACCTCTTCAACAACTTTAGGAAGTAGTTGCAGCCACTTCTCTTCAAATTTATCCAGTAATGTTTTAGCCATAACATGAATATCACTTCTGTCATCGTTGTATGTCATTGCATTAGTGAAAACCAATCTTACATCGGCATATATTTCACGAACATTTTTATATCCATTGCCATCCTTTGCTTCCATTTGGTTTTTGATTGTACCAAAGTCCATGGGCTTTTTAATGACCTAGGATGAAGAGAAGTCTCAAATTATTGTTAATCAAACTAAGAATAAGACAAAAGGATGCTAACTGCACTTTCCTAAGACAGAAAATTCTTATTAAAGGGTATCCAATGATTTTGACCAATCAAGCAACTAGCAGATACATCTAAGAGCAATGGAACTACCCAAAATCAAACCAAATTCAATTAAACAGATTATCATTATCAAACAAGCACAAGAAAGGCAATATTACTTGTTTTCAGTATGGTGTAGGAAAAAGTAATTCACAAAGGATTGAAAGCTTCAGATATACAAGAACCATGCCAGCTCTACTAATATAAAGATCATATATAGCTGAACAGAAAATTAAAGAAGTTACATGAGGAAACAACAAATCTTTTCCTATATATAGGGCAATGCCGTCAAGTGTGATCCATAAAAATAGTGAAACATGTTTGCAGCAGATTTCCAATTTGGATTTCAAAAATTGCAGAAAAAAAAGGCAGTTGGTGTTAGCATATTAAATTTAATTCAAAAATTTTCAATTGACAACATGAAGACAAAAGAAAATGTATGAATAGATGGAGCAAGCATACAAGATTGAAGGCAAATAGGGGCAAACCTCATAATAATCATCAAGACCAAGACCCTTAACATCAACAGGGTTCATGAACGGTCGTGCCCACTTGTGCTGTGTAATCTGCAAATAATAATTTAGCCAGAGCAATCAGAAGAAATAGCAACAAATAAGGAAATAAGAACATAACTGCTTCCAACCAGTGTACTTTACACAAAGGTAATATCAGTTATCAGACAACTAAAAAGCTGTTACAACCTGTATGTATTCACAATTAACTTGCATTGCCAGCAATTTATAATATAAGAAAGTCAATGACAAGCATTTGATCCACACATGCGAAAATGTTTGTTAAAACTTAGGAAACCTAATGTCTTATTCGTTCGCCACAGCTAACATTTACCTAACAACACAAATATATCTATAAAAGGCACAAAACAAGCTTCTTGCAGAGTTGCACCAAGTTTCAAAAGAGATAAAGCATCTGAGTGTTCCATACAACCTTTCCGATCTATACCAATCTTTTAACTCAAAAAGATATGCATGCATCTAGAACCATAAAAAATTACTAGCATCATGAGAATTGTGAATTAGTGCTTGCCTGCTTCAATATGGTACCAAACTGCCGCATGAGCTCCTGCATTCTCTTTGTGCAAACAGCTTCCTTTCTACTCCCGTCAATCAGCTTGTTACCACTATTGTTGCTTCCACTATTACCAGGTTTCTTTTTTTCCTTATCTTTACCACCTGAGTTCCCCTTAGAATTATTCGGCTGTTTCCTATTAGCGTAGTACTCAACAACCTCATTTACCTTCTGCTCCAGCTGTATACCAACAACGCATCATAAAAAACACAAAAGAAGTGTTCTTTCTTTCCTAAGTAACATCGAATTGGGAGCAATAAGCAAAAAGGCATCAAAGATCGGGAGACGTTAAACACCTCATTAGCTTTGGAGATGTACTCATCAACACGATGCCTGAACCGTTCGACATCGGTTTTGGGGTTTCCGGCCTCCACTGCTACGCCGGCGTCGCTCCCGTTCCCGCTAGCCAGCGGAGGTTGGGGAGGCCTAAGCGCCACGACCGCGGCTCCTTGTGATGAAGCTGTCATCCTTTGTCTCCTAATCGTCAAGAAAGATCACAGGGATCCCAGGATTTGTGATCCCTTTCCTCTTCCCTCGAATAAATTGTTGGCAAGAATCGTGGGTGAATTAGGGTTTAAAGAAGGGGGAATCAAACAATCTGAAGTTTAAGGAATCGAGGGCTTACTTTTCGGTGAATTGCCTCTTCGGAATCCGAACTCTTCCGAGATGGAATGGGCTAACAGATCGATGTCGAGGGATTTGATGGGGGAGGGCACGAAGAGACGGTCGAACGGTCGGACCGAAGAAAACCGAACCGTAGCACGCGGTTCGGTCCGGTACGCATAAACAACCCGGTCGATGTTGTTCGTCTTTGGACTCGATAAATGTACTGTTACATTAATATACTACATGTTCATCTCTGCTCACACTACTTGAGTCACGACTAAGCTACGAGTCTTGCGAGAAACGCATGGCCATGCACACATCAGACTGATGTGGCTAGAGTCGTAACTCATGAGTCACTGTACCCCAGTTCGTAAACAGAGCTTTCATCCATTGCTTCAAGACAATATAATAATGATTCCTGCGACAACCAGATTTCCGTCCCATGTACAGATCTTCCATTTACATCACTCGTCAAGAAAGTTCAGATGACTAATTCATGTTCTTGTTGAAATCACAAATCTCGAAATCAATTTCTTAATTTGCTCCAAACATTTTTTTTTTCTTGTGAGAGCAAAAGAAGCAGAGACATGACCACTGCATCACTCACAACAAGCAGCATACATCGCAATTCAAATCAATTACAGATATTATACAGTAGACAAAAAAGATTTTTGAGGACTTGTGCTTCTGATCAAGTTCTCAGTGGCATTTGCAAGTTTCTGTCAGTCCACATCCTTTCTTCTTACTCGAAATCGTCGTCGGGTAGCATTGCCGTCAAGAGAGAATACTTGACCCTCAGCGATATCTTACCTCTCTCTAAATTCAGCTTTGCACCAGAGACCACCCAGTAACCAGGGCTGTCTTGCGGACCGCGCACCATTTCGGTCGTGTCGACAAACTTGAGCAACTTTGGAGTCTGTACTGGAACCGGTGGGCCACCGGGATAAACTGCCGAGTTGATGTTTACATCCGTTGGCCTGGGTGGAGGCTTCTGAGCAGCCGCAGAGAAATGAGTGCTGATGAGTGTTGAGATGAGACCAGATTTTTGGACCAAGTTTGGAGAATTATCCCACTCTGCGTTCTTGACAAGTGCTGCATTGGAAACAGTCGAGAATTGGAGGCGGAGGAAGAGGACTTTCTTGAAACCATGATGGCCCACATGTAACTGAGCCCCAGTAACAATCGAGAGGTCATCATCATCGGCGTCCACTGGCGCTGTGCAGACATGAGAAAAATGCCTCCAGTCAACTGGCTCATAGTACTTTCGGTCATACGAATCAGTGGAGGCTCGGTTATGTGGGTTGTCATGAAGCTCAAATATTTGGGGAAGGGAGCAAAGATGTTGGAGATGAATTGCTAATCTGTTACTCCTTTTACCCTCTAAGTATAACCGAAGTCCTGTCACCGGCTTCTTGCCTACATCAACCTGAAACAATTGCTGATTCATGAGTCCTAGAATAAGCCAAATGATTCTATTCTAAACCAAAATGAGAAAACTAGATGCAGAACATTTAAAAGCTTTGACTCGCTTTTGTAATTGCAAATGTTTCAAATGGAAACCTTGAACTTCAGCTATATACATTCTTCATCTGGTGTAGGTTGTACAATTCTTCAACACAATTTTTGACAGTATCACATCTAGTATTTTCAACTTAAAATTGAACCAATTCAAGCACCCAGCACTGTGAACAAGCTACTTTAAGTTACAACTTTGGGGAGAAACTAGCAACCAAGAAACAGACACTAATTAGATGAAATTACCTTCCTATACAACATAAATTTTAGTGGAAAGTGGATAAACTAAACTAGAACATGCATAAATCTAAAAGGGTTATTAGACAAGGGAATCCACTTTTCTGTTAGTTATTCATTCTAGTTTTCCAAGTACCGTCTAGAATCGTTAACAAAATCATTGGTAAAATCAATTATTCTTATTTTGGTATTAGTCTGAACCTGTAACATCAACTATATACCAGCGACATTTTAAGTTCAATAAGACACACACAAAATTTGCTATAAAGAGTGCTTTTCTATATAACCAATTGATATAAGTAAATTAACCTATCTAATTTCTCCAGTTATGTGACTGCCTTGATTTAAATAGATGTCTTGTTTGTAGGAAACTTAACATTACTGAAAGTGTCATCCATTTCATATATCTTAGATTGAAATATTAAAAGAGACTGTAAATTAATACAAAACCATGGTGTATAAGGTTGAACAAAAATTTGCTAGCTGTCAGCATTACTTAGGTGAAATTTTCTCTCATGTCCTTCCACAATTATTGGCCTTCTGGCTCTCATCAATCCTTGGACCAATTTTAAGATTCCTATGATGTACACTGGACAAAAGGACAGCAATTGTCAAAGTAGTTAAAAAGGATAGATTACCATAAACATGTCTCAGGGTGGATTTTAAAAAAAAAGCCATGGCAATGGACTCAACTTACGTGCAAGAAACATTTTTAACTGAGATTCTTGGTCCGACTCAGGCAGTATTCTTGGCTCATCATGGCCAGATGTAGCAGTCTGGTAGTCTCATTTATGATGATTTCTTACAAATGTATGCAATGGCATGTTACTGACCTTATGAAGCAGATTTGCTGCCATGCATCCCTTGTGCTGAAGTGAGGGTCAGTGATTTAATTAGAAGAGCTGGAGTAACACATCCATTGTTTCTTTTGTTTGACCATCTTATTGCAGATTTAGTCTTATAAACACCTCCTACTAATGGTTGTGATGAATTGGTCTGGGCTCAGCCGTAGTGGATTCCTAATTCTGATTCTGTCAATAAATTTCTGAAAGTTACTTAAAAAACTGGGTAATCAATTGGATGGAGCCTTCGTATGGTTGCTCGGGAAATTCGTATGAATAAATTTTCCTACAATGTTAGTCTTGTGGTTGTTTCCCCTATATCAATTGTCACTTAATTGGCTTGTTTGAAAAGAAATTTTACATCTCTTTCCTCAATGTAGGTGAGTCAACATGTGCAGGATGCTTTCTATGAGAAGTTTAACAAACCTTGTCATAAACCCACCTAATCATGGGTAGATCAAAATCAAATCAGATGGGTCTTTGACCATAGCTGCAAGTCTGTTAGATCAGGTTATATTGCGCTGCTCTAAGCACAGTCTTGTCATTTGTGCAGGTGCTAGTAACTACCCTGGCCATCTCACCAATGCAGTCTGAAGCTGAGTGATACTGGAAGGTATCAATGAGGCAAACAGGAAGAGACCCAGATTAATAGAGATGCAAATGGATTCACAAACCCCTGCTAACACTTCAAAAAGAAAGGAGGAAGCTACCAGGGAGAATTAGGAATGTTATCTATACTCTATAGGTCTTCAAACTTTTCTTTCTATTTTCTAAGAGAGTTCATTTAGATTATGTCTATCAGCAAGCTAATAACCCTGTTCACTTTTTTGAGTAACTCGGTCCCCTACGAAAGCTGCGGGTCATTTCTTTGAGAACCCTGTGAATTACCTGACTTGTGGAGCTTTGTAAAGTTGATGTATCCAGTCAGTATTTTGACAAATTAGTTCTAGTTGAGATCAACCCCCTTTTTTAACAAAAAAAAAATTATCTTGTAATCTTTTTTACAATTCCACAGAACTCAAGACTTAGAGAATGTCAACAATATAGCAATTAGTCAACAATGGTGACAACCAATAGCTAAAAGAATATAAATAATTACCATGCTGGTGTTGACAAGAAGCTTAGGCCCCATAAAGGAAAACTGAAGTGATGCAGTGCTCTGTTGCTTCTGCTGTGGACCAAGAGGAAGATCACTGTAAACAGGGGCCCATTGTCTCGGCAACTGGAACTCCAAAAACTGATGAAGTTCTTCAATTGGTGGCTTATCTGATGTCCAGAGATAAAAATAAGAACAATTACAACACTATGCACATAAACCACATACAAGGAATGCCTTGTATCTATAACAAAAGTCTTTATCATGACATTTTTAAAGGAAACCTATCCTCTGAGATATTTCAAAATTTTTAAAGCTCATAGTATCTCAGAAAGAATTGATAAAACTAGAAGAGTTTACTGAAGCCACATCAACATAAAGGCTAACTCAAAACCTGATATTTCTTTCTGCTTAATGCTTATCTTTAAGAAATAAAATTGAAATTACACGACAGCATTTGCTGGACAGAATCATACTTTCCACTGGAAATCAACCAATTTAGGCAACTAGAAATTTGCAAGTACGCCACAGCATCTGCTCCACAGGATAAAACTTTCCTCAAGAAATCAATTAACAGATCTCGAAAGCTATTTAGGCAACAATATTCCTGACTCTTTTGCAACATGTCAAAAATAGAAAACATGAGCTTATGTTTTGGCATAGAACTTATACCATAGAGAAAATCATCCTTCTAGGATTTTAGTTCAGAATGAATAAGAGCCAAAGGGTCTCAGGTCACATGAGGATGCAACTAATGACAAAGCAAATCCGATGCTATGCAAGTCATTAAAAGGCATAATAATTTTTTCATAAAAAAACATAGCAATTACATAGAATATCACATTAATTTTAATTTCTAAAAGACTCTACAGCTTATTGTTATTCCAGATATAGCTCCATTTTCCCAATTTTAAAATATACTGAAATCAGTGAGAAACACTTCATAAATGACAAATTGTTAATGAAGTGTGCTCTAAATCAGTAATGACTTTTGGATGTATTATACCAGAGGATTCTTCTTAATCCACAAATAATTCTTAAGAATATATATCACATTAATTTGACGACAGACACTTTTGACAAACTAAATTGTATTGTATCATCAATCATCAGCATTCCACCTCTATTTTTTTCTGCACAAGGTCATATACATATCTACAGATGTCACAGATAGATTAATCTCCCATAAATCAGAAAGTTGATGAGCAACATAACTTCTAATTTTGAGTACATTCAGCCACCAGTCAAGGTGCCATGAGATGATTTCAATAAAATAAAATATTTTAAAATTTTAGGATCCTCAAATGAAAGTTCTTCTTGTGAATCAAAGGGGGTCATCATGGCAAATTGAGCCAAAAGCACTGCCTTATGCACACATATATTTGTCTTAGCAATAAGTGCAGTATGAGAAATAAGTTCAAACTTAAATGAAAGGTCTGCTTGTGTATGTGAAATAGGGATTGCCATGGCAAATTGAAAGAAAAGCACTGCCTTGTGCACCAGTAAGTTTGCCTTAGAAAAAAGCAACTGCAGAATGAGATTAAAAGAGTTCAGATTTCATACGTACACCGTAAGTACAAATTGATGGCATGGTTTAGGAATCCACTTCCAGGAACCCCATTCAAAAGAGAAGTAATTGGCATAAAGGACATTAAAATTACATCGGGTTCAGACTGAACAGTGTTCAACCACTCGATATGAGGTAAGTCCCAGTTATCCCTTCCCCCTCTTTGCTTGAAGATTTGCACGATGCCCTGAATTTGTAAGACAAAATGTAAAACAGATCATTTTAAGACTAAGTATAGCTTAAAATATTTTCACAGAAGAAATCATTCTAAAGAACTTTATCTGTTAAAAAATATACCTCTTTTGCGCAGTAAGAGCTTGACTGACTGGATTCTGCAAACCTTAGTCGCTGCTCTCTCAACTCGTACTGCACCACGGTAATATATTAGTATAAAACTATAAATTGACACTTGGCGACAGGAGATGTGTCTTACAATGTCATAGCATCAACTAAATCCGATATTATGAGATTAAAAAATTGATAATATTAAAAAAGGCCCAATGCTTCAATTTACAATATCTTATTTCATTTGGGTAACTAGTAGATGTTATTGGAGCATTAGGAAAATATACACACTACCAGCATTCAGCACAAAGGCATATGATTCGTCATAAGGTATTTAGGCCTCTCAGACCTGAGGTGCAAGACAAGGTCCATGTGTTAGTAAGATCAAACACACTTTGCATCATTCTGAATACACAAATCAAGAAGATCAATTTTCAGGACCTCCAGAACCTGTTATCTGTTCAGTGTATTATATAAGGTATATCAATTCAAGCATGTCTAGTCCAACCAATTCTATGTCCTAAACAGTGAAATTTACTATTCTAGACTGACTGGATTCTGCAAACCACAGTCACGACTCTTTCAACTCATACTGAACCGGTGTAATTTATTAGTATAAATTGCCAATCAGAAACAGGAGATGGATGTTACAATGCAATAGTAAAGTTCACCATAAAAATCATTTCTGTTAAATTTCTAAGGAACCTTATTAACCAAAGTTGTTAAGTACTCAAGATCATAAAGTGCTTGGGCCTCACAGACCTGAGGTGCAAAACAAGGTTCATCCGTTAGTTAGATCAAGCACACTTTTTCATCACTCACAAATCAATAAGGCCAATTTTCAGTTCGTCCAGAAACTGTTGTCCATTCAGTGTATCATATAAGGTAATATCAATTCAAACACGTCCAGTCCAACCTATTCCTGGTCCTAAGCAGTGAAACTTAATATGCATCCCAGTAATTTAGGTATCAATCAAAATTCCAAGAAATGTTTGGCATCATAAAATACAACCTTAATAAAAATTTCAAGAAAATTACCACCATGTCTCTCATGCAACCTTAATCATGGTGCACACCTTAGTTGTCCATTCATAAGTAACCAGAATAGGTTAAAGAATGTTTTTTTTCTGAAATAATATCTTATCGTGCCAATGATAAGCCTGTCAGACCAACAACAAAAAAGAAAAAAAATTCATCCTGCACTACGAAAATATTATCTTTAAATGACCTATCATTACAGTGTTAAGAAAAAGGTTAAGCTGCCTTAGTTTTGAGTTTAATGAAAACCAGGAAACAAAAGCAGATCAAAATGAGGGTTAAACACCTTATCTTTCCCATATGTTTCTTTAGAAGCCATGTCATATTCTCTTGAAGTCTCCTGAAATCTCTTATCTGCCAACTCTTTCAACCTTTTCTGAACTTCAACAGGTTGGAGGTTAGACGAGTGCTGCTGTTTGATATAGATTACATCCTTTCCTCCCATCTTCACACCAATTATAATATGAGTACCAAATCTTTCAATAAACCTAGAAGAAAAAGAGAAATGATATGCATTCACATCCCAAAGTGGGTGGTCATACCAAGAACTTTGGAACTTGTTGCTGAACAATTTTCCATTAAAGTTTAAGTCTTACAACTTCAAAAGAAAGGAACAATAATTTATCCTTCAACAAAGAGTTAAACTTGAAAAATGGAAATAATAGTAATCATATTTCAGGAGAAAATTTTCAACTACGCCCAAGAAAACTTTTGAGATAGATAGCATTCTACAATGAAACTAAAACAATTCAAGAGCAAGTGCTAACAAAGTTAAGATCTGCAGGTAAAGAAACATCTGCAGGAACAAAAGCTAATATATTAAAGAGCCCAGTTATTGTTCTAAAAGTATATATTTAAAACCCCTCACAAGCAAAAGTAATACATGAACTTTATGTTCAGCTATTTAAAAGAAGATATCAAACCTTGCCAAAGCAGCAGGATCCCATGTTGATGGAACTGCATGCTTAACATGATCACGAAGTACAATCTGAGATTTTGATAATGCAAGAGCATATAGTGTAATAAACCATCCATCAAATGCAAGAGCTTTCGTATTTGCTGCATCTTTCTGCCAAGAACCTGAGAATTCAAACATACTGTTGAAGAGGCCAGAAGGTATTTTTCCAGATAAAGATAACTCCTGGTTGAATTGCTCGGACATCTGCAGAAAGTTCCATAAGAATTAAGAAAGAAAAATGACTTGTTACAGCTAGATATATCATAGACATTCCCATTCTTGTTGCCAACACATGCAGAGATGGAACAGCAACCAAGCACAGTGACCATATACAATAATATCCTCAGAGACACCCATCAATGATCAATGAATGGATTTTGTAGATGTTGCGGAAAAATAAGGTTGGACAGTTGTTGCTTTTGTCTAGGTTGTCATTCGCGTACCATTTCCAATTGATCACTCTCATTAACAATTTGTCTTCTAGAGGACATCCATACAACAACAATAACAACAAAGTCGTAAGTCCAACTATTTGGAATCGGCTATATAGATTTTTTGTCGCCATTGAGATATGTAAAAAAATCATATGTTTAGTTAAATTTAGAGTACTTAAATCTTTATTTATAGTTTCTATTAAATTTTTTTTTATGTCTTCATCTATCTCTCTTCATACCACTAACATTAATTATTTCACCTCTTCTGACTATCGCATCTGGAGGTCTTCTCATAACCTCTAGATTATGAGAAGACCTCATAATCAGTCCTATCTTACCTATATAACAAACACGGATTACTTTCTTTTTTGCCTAAAAGAGAACATGATCAACCTTTAATCTTGTAGCTAGGCAAGGCTCCAGTTCAACTTGAGTATTAGATAGTCAAAGCAAATCCTTTATAAAACAAAATTTGAAATGACAAAGCTACTTGGATGTTCATGCTTGTCAATTGCACAAGTCAATATTAATTTCTGCCTTCTCTAGTATTAAAAAAATCTTAATGCAAAAAATTGTGCCACATCAAGCTTAAATGAATTGGAATGAAAATGATCATAAGTGATCCCATATTGAAGTCAGGATTGGGCTACTCAGAAGCCTTTAAATATAATTTGACAGACATTTAACTGGATATGAATATACTTGGGACCAAAGGGCATGCTCTCCAATGACATGCAGTTTATAAGAACAAGTAAGCTCTTACAGAGTATACGAAACTAATTGTCATGGTTTCAAATCCTAAAAAACACTTCTTCCAGCATCAATCAATGCCCACATTTTTACCTTGCTATGAAAACGACAAACATGATAAAAACAATTTAAATCTGGTCTACAATATATCATAAAATCTGCAGTTTAACCAGCCCATATCCTTGAACACATCCAATGTGCATTACACAACAAGAATTACGTAAAGATAATGAACCAAAATGCATCGATTTGGGAACAAACAAACCAAGGCATACCTGCTGAAACGAGAGAACATCTGACCTGAACCTTATTCTTTCTCCTTTATCACACTTTATGGATTTAGGAACATTTGGAATAGACAGTCCACCAGGAAGGACGATGTTGTGAACCTGATCATGATCAATCTCAATCAACCATGGATCCGAGGAATCTCTCTTGCAGTGCTTCAAACGGATATCTCCAGCGATGTCATATCCTAATCCGATCGAGTTGATCGCAATCTCAGCAGCTTTCAGCGGTGAAATCTTGAGCGCCATTCTTGATCATAACAAACTAGCTAAAGTAATTTCTTATGCTGAAATATGATCTGTTATACCCCTCACCTCACACAATCGTCAGGCCTATGAAACCGATATTTTTCTCCTCGGAATCCCAGAACTACAACCCACCAGCACAAAATTCAATTTTTTTCCTATTACCGCCAAAATCGCAACAGAAACAGTGGGTTTTCTCAGTATTCCCGAGGCCTAAACTCAAATCTGGAGAGCAAGCTTCAGCACTCCACCTCTACTCACTCCACACGGACAAATCCTTACCAAATTTCTCACAGAGGCAGAGAAATCACAGATTACCTGAGGCTTTCACACTGAATCTCTTCTAAGACTCCGCTCCGATCGAGAAACAAGAGCAACAAAACCCCAGCTCAGATTGCGGCAAAATCCAGCCTCAGAACCACCCCAAATCTCCTCAAGATAGCCCCAGAACCCAAGAATTCCTAACCCAAGCTGCGTCGGTAGACCGAAAACACCAGCAAATTCCTGCTGCTCTCTCCAAAAAATTGACCTCCCCCGGATTTAGGGTTAGGTTGGTCAAAATCTGACGAGAGAGTATTCAATTGCGATACCGCTGACGTGACGTCCGTGCCCACGACTTTTCCGGACAAACGAATCGGGCATCGCCACCAACACGCACACCGCACACGTCCTGTGGCGACGTCCCGCGACTCCACAACACCTCTTTCCGTGTATCAGAACAACACGATGAGCACCGTACGGGTACCCGTCTCCCAAAGGGTAGACGCGACGATTCGGCAAGCAAGCGGGACCCGCATGGGGCCGGCTCCATTACCCGGTGGTGGTTGTGGTGGAGTTGGTGGTGTACGGATCACACCACACCACTCTCTCACTCCCACCGTGCGTTAAAAATTGCATGCTTGAGGGAGCAGCAAAGCTAATGCACCAGAAAGGGTGGATTAAACAAGCATACATCTCGTTTGGTTGATCTTTAGTGATCATGTTTGACTTGGGTTTACCTCCATTTTTATCATCATCATTAAGACTTGATTAATCTTACTTAATTGCGGCAATTATCGAAAGGTTGAATATTTTAGCATGTCACTGCAGTTGTCACCTATTGTTTTGCATGGGTACATACTGAAGGGAAAGTTCTCAGAAGGTATCCCAAGGAAAGGTCAGAGAGAATTCGTGTGGAATGGATTCCAAAGTGTTGATCGACATTTGTTGTCTCGTTGATACGACATGAAAAAGAATTTTACGTGGCGTTGGAAATGATAGCATGAATTGTCGAAGGAGAAGTGAATATTCCCTGTATTTTTTATATTTTGGTTTGATTTTGTTAGATGAAAAATCTGATTGTTGGAATTGATTATGGAGTCAAAATCAATCCGGTCATATTCCATGTTTGTCTCGTGAGATGTTTGAATTAAAAAGGTGTTGAATTATGGTAATTGTGTTGGACCATTTCGATGGTTAAGTTAGTTTGGGAGTTGAGATGTCGACAATGTGTCTAGAACAATGGTATGTGTTGACATGAAAAATATCGATCGTCTTTGATTATTTGACAAAGATGTATCGATCACTTAGCACCAAAGTATGTGTCATGTAATGTCGTAGTGTTGGTCATGTCATTATTTATTTATTAGATATGAATGACGTTAGTTTTATTTATTTTATCAAAATAATTTTTATAAAAAATATTATACAAAGTGATTCAAAAAATATATATTTTTTATTTTGAACTCAATTATTATCTAATTTGATTATTTTCTTTTCTCTTTATACCTATCTCAAATGTGATTAGCAAGCAATACAATTTAAACCGGTTTAAAATAGGTGTAGTACTTAGAAAACAAACCCGGTTCAACTCATCGATTCGACTCGTGAACCGGTTGATTGATCGAGACGCGATCGGTTGGGGAACGAGTCTGGCGCCCGAGTCGCCCTCGTCATCCGACGAACCACGCGAAGAGTGGACTGGTGGACGGCAATCGCAATCGCAATCGCAATATATCCCCTTTTATCGATCGCTGGCACTCGTTGGCTTCGCCTTCGCATCGATCTCTCCTCGCGCGCCCAATTCAATCGATCGAGGTAAATTCGCCCCTTCACCCGATCGTCCTATCATTGTTTCTGGTGCCATGTTTCGATTCGAAAGGTTTCGGGTCTTTGAAATCCCTAGCGGTGCTTGTGATTCCTAGATTCTCCGTCCAAGTTCGCAGCTTTCATGGCTTCGATAGACCTTTTTTTGTGCTCGATTCTTGTTTGATCGCACTAGCGTGCTTTTCCCTTCACGGAAAATCTAGTTTTGATAACTGTCCATTCGATTTAGCTGCCTCTTGTTCGTGAGTCTGGTATGTGTGTGTGTGCATACGTTTGATTGTGGTTTGTACTCAACTGTTCTTGTCCATATGATTTATCTGTAACCTTGATCTTGGCTTAAGAAAAATGATTTCTCCTGATATACGAATTTTGGTTCGTAATCTTGGACATATCCGATATATAGTTGATCAGTACCCTCGTCAATCTAGCAGAAGAAATCATAACCTTGATCTTTTTTATGCCCCGCCGCGCCCCCCGCACACCCGCCCCGGGTTCTTGTGATACTGTTGTTAGTTGTACGGGTCCGTATGCGCTCAGGCTACTGCTGTCATGTACCGCATGTGCAACATTTTCCAAGTGATACTGATGATCATCTTTCACATGAAATAGAATGTGCTGTAGGTTAGTAGTTTATATATAAATATATAACGTTCGTGCAAAAGGTAAACAAATGTTTGAAAAGGTACCATAAGATGCATGAAGGAGAAGATGAAATATTGAAACTAAAGAATTTGGAACCGAATGGCTGAAATTGGTACTTTTTACTCTAACTGAATATATAAGATATAATTTTAATAATTCTAGGAATAGATAAGAAAACATAGTCAAGTTGGATGGACAAGAAATTCATTTAAGTAAAAGTCTAAAGTATCTTGGGTCAATTATTCAATAAGATGAAAAGATCGATGAATATATTATTCATAGATTAAAAACATGATGGTTAAAATGACGAAGGACATCAAGAATTTTGTGTGATTATCAGATACGTTTGAGATTAAAAGAAAAATTTTATAAGGTAGTTGTGAGACTAACAATGTTTTATGGATTTGAGAGTTGAATAGTTAAGAACCAATATATATAAAAATTTTGTGTTGTTAAGATGAGGTTGTTGAGATGGATGTATAGAGTTACTAGGAAAAATAGGAAAAGAAATATGTTTATTCGTAAACCACTATGTATCACTTCAATAGAGGATAAGATAAGAAAAAATCGTTTAAGATGATATAGGCATGTGCTTAGAAGACCATCGGATGCGATAGTCATAATAGGTGAAATAATTAATGTTAGTGGCACGAGGAGAGCTAGAGGAAAACCTAAAAAATACTTTAATAGAAACTATTAACAAAGATTTAAGTATTCTAAGCTTAACTAAACATATGATTTTTTACGTATCTCAATGGCGACAAAAGATCTATGTAGCTAACTCTAAATAGTTGAGACTTTCAGCTTTGTTATTGTTATTATTATATCGCATGACTTTCTTAGAGGTGTCCATTGTGAGATTAGATCAGTTTCAGCTTTCTTGAATTGCATTAAGGAAAGTACATTTGTGCTTTCATGTTATATGTCTATACCCATGTAATTTTTTCACATGCATGTTCAGAGTATGCGTAATTGGTTGTCCTCCTAGTTCTTACACCATTTTGCTACTGGCAGAGGCATTTTTATATCTTCTTTGTCATTCATTCAATTCTAGTTAGAACTCTTTATTCATCAACTTTGAGTAGCTTATATATCGTCTCTCTTTAAGTCTGATTCATAATAAGTATTGCTAATGGTAAAATCTTTGAAATGGTATATCTCCAATCATGAGGTAGAAATATCTAATTTTTTATTTAATCTTCATCTTCTCTTTCTATTCTTAGTTATTTTAGGTTTTCTATCTCATGTTGAGTGGAAGCAGCATGGATGATGATTGGGACTTTACTATCTCAACCAGTTCTGTTAATACCTTGGTTCTATTTGGAAAAACTGGCAACGGTAAAAGTGCCACAGGAAACAGTATTCTTGGTAGGGAGGCATTCTTGTCAAAGCCTAGCTTGTATGGTGTAACGAATACTTGCGAATTGCAAAGCACTATGTCGAGGGATGGTCGTGTTGTGAATGTCATTGACACCCCAGGTAAGTGTAAATATGTCTAGTTCTTGGACTTTCTATTTATTTGTTATATTGAAAGTGCTATTAGATGTTCATGATTGATGTTTCACTCCACAAGTGTCTTTTTCTTTTCACAAATACAGGACTATTTGATCGTTCTGATGAATCTGAGGCCACTAGTAAAGAGATTGTTAGATGTGTAAATTTGGCAAAAGATGGCATTCATGCAATACTAGTGGTTTTTTCTGTTAGATCACGTTTTTCCCCTGATGAAGAGGCTGCAATTGAAAGTCTAAAAACATTTTTTGGTGAGAAAATTCTGGACTATATGATTGTCGTTTTTACTGGTGGAGACGATTTAGAAAGTCATGGACAAACTCTTGGGGATTTCATAGGTTATAAGAAGCATCGGTCCCTGCAGGTTTGTGTTCATTCTTGTCTATTCAATTAATATTAACTCCTTGCATGTTGAAATGCACGTGTTTTGAGAGGGAGCACAGTCACATTCTTATCATATAACCGTGTGTTAAATAAGGTGCTCATCTCATTTATCGATCATGACTTTCTTTTGACATTCTGGTTTTTCCAGCTTGTCTAATTTAAGAAACCTAGGTACTCTGTAATGGCTTATGTGATCGATTGGTTTCTGTTATGTCACTGAATTGTCCTGCAGAAGTTTCTCGAATCTTGTAGACACAGGATTGTGCTTTTTGATAACAAGACTAAGAATGAGACCAAACGAGCTGAGCAGGTGCGGCAGCTTCTGTATCTTGTGGACTCTGTGATTGCAAGCAATGGTGGAAAACCATTTTCCGATAAGCTTTTTGATGAACTAAAGGCAAGCCAATTATGTGCCTTACTGTTTGTATAAGTCATAATTTATTGCGGAAATGACTACGATTATAGTTTATTCACTTATTCTGTTTATTTATTATATAAAATTTGGGAGACAGGAAGGAGCTTTGAAACTCCATCGTAAAGAAACAGTGGTTGAATCTTTGGAGGGTTACTCTGAACAACAAATTTCTGCATTGAAGGAAGAAATATACAAGTCATATGATGATCAACTTGCACGAATAACTGAAATGGTACATATCATTGCCTTTTCTTTTAAAGCATTCATTTAGCATCAATTTTTGAAGTCAAACAACAATTAACCATATTGTTGTCTTTTCTTTTCAAATGCTTGTAACCAAGGTTTTCAATTTCGAATAATACCGTCCGTACTGGGTGATACGTATTGGTACGCCAGCAAATCGGTACGCGGACCGCCCGCTACCGGACGGTACCGTCAATTGGGGTTGTTTCCGCCTTGTTACCACGCGAAATCGGTTGGTGACGTTCTATTTCGACCGTCGCCGCCCACTACAGGGCAGTATTAGTTGAGGGAGAAAGAAGAAGAGGGAGAAGAAGAGAGAGAAGAAAAAAGAGAACCTGGAGATCCGACGTCACTCTTCCTCGACGATCCTAATTTGTTTCCGTCCTCCCTCGCCGGATGCTGCAGATGAATGTCGCCTCCTCCTCGTCTGAGGCGACGAGGCCTCGACATTGTCGGGGAGAAGAAGCCTCGACGACGTCGCTGAGGCTTCACGAGGAGAAGAAACGAGGTTTTTTATTTTTTTTAATTTTTTATTTTATATATACACACACACATATATATACCGAACGGTATGCTCTGACATACCGCTCGGTATACTCGTACCGTAACGAGCTGAGCTTGATACTCCGGTACGGTACGAAATTGCAAACTTTGCTTGTAACATCAATTTATGGAAATCAAACAATAATCAGACTGTATACTTCACGTATATGATGAATCTGAGGTTTAACTAGTGAGAGAAGTTCCTATTGATTGCATCATTGTTCGATAAATCTGTGATCAAAATACTTGGGAGAAGATGATTCTTCTGCATATATGGTAATTATGTGCAGGTCTGTTTGTGTACTTTTGAATGTAACTGTGGATAAGTACATCCATTCAGGCTCTACAGGAGCTGCAATGCATCAAAATTGGATTTGATTAACTTGAACTGTTATTTCTGCTGCTTAAAATTAAAGGGCATAGGGCTCCTTGAAGTGTGGTCATTTTTGTTGATTGTTTTCTTGATGGACAAATGAAAACTTCTGTTGACATGTAAAATACTTGTAAAAACATATTAGCTCCAAAAAGGAAAAAAGGAAAACCAATTAGCTCAATAATGATGATCAAGTTTGTGGAGACCAATTCGAGTGATAGGAATAAATATGTACTTTCTTAATCTTGTTTACAAAACTCAAATGGAGTATTTGTCAGATGTTGGCAATTGCATCAAACAGATGAAATATTTGACTTTGGATTCAAATCTGTCTGCCACTGATTATTCAAGTTGTAATCTCTCTGAAGCTTTTTGTCTTCCTCTCTTCATATTTTGGCATATAATACATTTCTTGTTTTAATAATTATGTAAAAAACTGTGGCTCTGTGGTATCATTTGTGTTGTTTGTGCACCGTGAGCCTCAAGTGAATTGCTTTGTTATACTTTTTAATGGCTTGGGACATTCAGCTTCTTATTGTTGTTTTTGTATACTTTTAATGGCGTCATTGCTTACACTAAGATTTTATATTTACATATTTCATTGAAAGGCTTACTTTGTACGTAACTCTTAATTTTTTTCAAGCCCTTTGGCATAATTGACGCTCTCAGTGTGACTTATAAAAAAAAAATCTCTATGGGTATTCTTGTTTGTGCCAGAAAAATATAAAGTTTTATACTTCTCATACAACTGCACATTTACTAAAACTGTTACATTTGTATTTGTGGAATTTGGGTATATTATCTTCTTTCATGGTGATATCTGACTAAGCCATCAATTATTGTTTGCACAGGCAAGATAATTTTGGTACTCCAGATAAATGCACCCTTCATTGACTTTTTCCTTCACTTTGTATTTGTGCCACTTGGTTATATATCTTTTACTTTTGACATCATTTTTAGTTTTTTACCCTATCTTGCCTGTAGGTTGAGAATAAGTTGAGGCAAACGGTAGAGAAACTAGAGAAGCAGTTGGCTGAAGAGCAAGCTGCACGACTAGAAGCAGAGAAGATTTCTCAGGAAGCCAGGACGAGGTGGGATGAAGAGATTAGTAAGCTTAGGGAGAGCCTGGAGAATGCTAGGAGGGATGCTGAAGAATTCCGAATGCGTGCAGAGAGTAATAAAAAGTGTATCTTCCTGTGAACTCAATCTCATCAGGCAGGCAGTTATCTCTACCTTGTGTCTTTTGATTATATCTAGCTTTTGGACCTTTCCATGAGAACTTGTTATATATGTTTTTGGGGAAACAATTATGTAGATACATTATATGCATGTGTGTATGTATATATTTGACGGTCTAAATTGTGTAGAGTTATTTGGCCTTGTCCTCCTGGTTTATTTTCCATAGCTCTGCTTGGAAATAGTCAATTTGCCATTGGATCGGATGATTGTATATGGAAATGTACGATGAACTTGGGTTATGCAACCTGAAATGGTTTCGAAGCCTTTAATCACTCCATAACTTAATAGAATGGATTGTTCTTTGTTTTATTTCCTGATACTGTGTTAGCAACACAACATTCTTTCGATTGAGATGATGCGACATTAATTTTAACTCATGGGTGATGATGTTCATCACTACATTGGAAGAGATATTCGTGAGAAAAATTGAAGTGATAAATAGGAGATCACTGATCTAGCTCTTGTTGTGTCTTCCCATTAGGTGTGTAAAACTTGGTGAGTTGCATGTTAGAATCTTCTGATTGTCCAATTCTAGTGGGATGCATCTCTAAAATGTGCAAAAGCTGGGACAAAATTTGTTTGATTCATCTGCTAAAATGTTGGTATTGTTCACAATTTTGGTGAATTGACCTTTCTACCTTACTTTCATGGAGATAGATTTCACTTACAGAAGAATATTACTTGTAATTCTTCTCTAGTATCAATTTTAGGATCCCAACGACATTAAATGATCAAATATCAACAGTTCTTCAGTGTTGAATGACAGTAGGGATAATTTTGTGTACATCATATTTTAAAGTTGTGATGGATAAATATGATATTTTTTGGTATTTTGTAAGGACAACATAAGTATTCTTTTTATTCTCTTCTCTCTCTCTCTCTCTCTCTCTCTAGAGAGAGATAGAGAGGAGGGGGATTCATTTTGTACATCCTAAAAGGAGGAGGAGGAGGTTCCTGTTTCACTTTAGTTTCAACGTGTTCAAGAGATACTTGTAATGGTGTTCTGCAAACAAAAAAGGACTGACAACATGGTAATGGCAAGCAGTGTTCCTGTGGAGAAACGCCACTTTGCCAAACCATTGGAACTGTCATCCTTCGGTGGACAGCATCGAAACTACACCAAATCACAATGCCCGATGTAGCTTCATAGACAGCATCGTAAAGGAGGAAAGCGAAGAAGACAGGAGAGCGCAGTGACTGTTGCAGATGGAATGAGCCTAACAGTTGGTTTCAGAAGTAGAAGAACATCCATGAAGCCATGACCAAAATGCCTGAGACAGTCTTCTGCTACCAGCACTAAGTTTGCTGTGGAATTAACGGTATGATCGTTTCACGCTTCCTTTTCCTTCTTCCTTGTTTAATCTCAATACAAGGTCAAGAGCGAAGAGAAGAAAAGAATCATTCAAGTGATGATGACTGTTTACAGAATACCCTCAGCTCCAACACGCTTAGAGGAACAGAAGCTGTGTTGGCTGTCTTCTGGCGATGGTGGTGGTGGTGGATTCATCGATGCAGGTCGACCTTTGGAGTACCATCTGCACCAATAAAGGTAGTTGAAGAAGTTGAGGAGGCTGAGGGCAGCCAGCAGCCAGTAGAAGAGGTCCAACCTGTCCTTATTCAGGTCATTGTCACTGAGCCATCCACGGCTCGACGAGAGTGATGTGATCTTGTTCACCATCGACACAAGGAGGGAGCTCAGGTAGAAGCCGAAGGAGTAGGAGCAGTACGTCATGGCCGTGAGGAAGGACTGCATGCCGGCCACCGACTGCTTGTAGAAGAACTCGATGAGACCCACCGCCGTGAACATCTCGGAGAGCCCAAAGATGAGGAACTGCGGCGCGATCCAGAAGATGGAGAGCAGCTTGTCGGAATCCACCGCCGTCTCCCTTCTCTTCTTCTCGACCACGGCCGCGGACACCATGGAGACAGCCACGGTGAAGAGGCCGATGCCGATGCGCTGCAGGGGGGTGATGCCGGAGCTGTTTCCGGTGAGCTTTCGGGCGAGGGGGACGAAGGTGGTCTCGTAGACGGGGACGAGGACGAGGAGCACGATGTAGGGGATGGATTGGAGCGACGCAGGGGGAACATGGAACGAGCTGGTGAGCTGGGTGTTCATGGCGCTTCCCTGTTGGACCGACAAGGTCTGCAGCTGCGCCAGAACGGTGTTGAAGATGATGGTGCATGCGAAGATGGGGATGACCGAAAGGATCACCTTCACTTGCTCCACCTCTGCAGCCGTGCACAGCCTCCATGGGCTCTCCTTCTCGTTGGACCCATCTTGAGCTCTCGCACAGGCTTTGTCCAAGAACCTTGAGCACCGGAAGAAATCACGGAGTTCACACACCCCGAGATGACGTACACGTGGTGTTATCGGGATTCGGTTCGGTTCCGTTCCGTTTGAACCGGAATCCAATTGATTTATTGGTTTAAAATCGAATCGAAATCGAATTTGGGTGACTCCATTATGGTTCCTGATTTTTGAAATTGGAGACCACGATTCGAACAGAAGATTCACGATTAAAATATATATATATATATATATATTATAATATTTTTTATTTTTAAAATTATTTTTAATTTTTAAAAATTAACAGTTTCAATCAAAATCGAACCGAACCGAACCGAACCAGAACCACGGATTCAAAGTCTAAATCAGGAGAGAGAAGCTCACCTGAACATGGTGGTGTATCGAAGGCCACCATCGTCGACGTCAAGATGATGGGGTGAGTTGAAGAGGCTTCTCTGAAGCACTCGAGGATTAATGGAGGGGCAGACTTGCTTTCTCTTGGTGAATGCTGCTACGAAGACCTGCAAGTTTACTTCCATCGTAAGGCTGATCTGGTCAAAGAAGCGTTGACCTATGGTTTGACTAAAGACTGCGAGGCGGCAGAAGATTCTTCGATCCGGATTGGATCGACCTTAAGATCCCTATCTCTGTTACTTAGTAGGGTTGGATCATACCCTTGCTAGCGGCATGAAGATGCTGCCATGGGGAGGCCTGTTCCTGTAGAAGAAGGCACCGCAGATCAAGATGGCCAGCACCATAGCCATGGCACCTGCAGATACCCCGAAGCCGACGTCCATGCCCGACCTCGTCTGCACCCAAACAAGAACGGTGAGGGCGACGAGCTCCCCGGCGCAGAAGCTGAAGTAGGCGGCGTTGAAGTAAGTGGAGAGCTTCCTCGACTGGTCGGGGTCGTGGTTCCTGAACTGGTCGGCGCCATGGGAGATCATGTTCGGCTTCAGGCAGCCGCTTCCCACGGCCACCAGGTAGAGGGCGAGGAAGAAGACGGTGGCCTTGAAGCCTGTGGCCTCCGTGCAGTGCTCCTCCTCGGATATCATGTTGCAGGGGGGTGGCCTCAGTTGTGGGAGATGTGCTTGCACTGACAGGAGGATGAAGCCCTGCACCAAAGTGAATGCAATCTCATCCTCTCTGCTCGCAGCTTTTGCAGGAAATATTGCATGCAAAAAAGGATTCAATCGTCTTCAATTAAGCTTCGATGTGTGTGGATAATTGGGAATCGAAGAACATACTGAGAGCTCCACAAATCCAAAGATAAGCATAGTCCAGAAGCTCCCCAGATAGGAATCTGAGAGGAATCCACCGAGGAGGGAGAGAAGGAAGACAGTCCCTATGAAGTTGGTCACGACATTGGCAGAGTTGGACAGAGGGAAGTGCATCTCATTGAAGACATATGTGATGAGGTTGTTCCCAACAGCAGCGATTGCCATGATTTCAAATGCTTGGATGGCTGCAGAGGAGAAAGGTATGCGATTAGTTCAATTACTTTTCACTGAGAAAAAGATGGAATAGCAGAATATTCATGAAAGGCACCTCAAGAAACTCAATCATTCTCTGTAGCATAATAAAATAAGGTATCAAAGACCACCTCATGATTTCTGAACCTATGCAAATAGGCAAATGTATTCTATATTCCAACACAGTACACACCCACAAGCTTTGCTACCAATTGTTTGCCATGAATGCCAAGCTCACAAGAGAGAGAGAGAGAGAGAGAGAGAGAGAGAGAGAGAGAGAGAGAGACCTAATACAAAGGCAGCAGCTTTCATGCCACCATGCTTGTTGGGCCTGCATGGTTTGCCCCTCCAATCAACAGAGACTTCAATCATGGAGTCCCCTTTGAGAATCTGTGCTGTCTGAATGTCCATGGCTTCCCTCTTCACACACTCCCAAGCAGGAGAGGATCTCTTGGGAAGCTCACAGCCAATTATGCAAGAGTGAAGCTCACCTTGCAGGACCTTAGAGACCTTAGGCAAGCTGGTGCAGTTATTTATAGTAGTCTGCTTGGGGAGGGGGAGGGGGGGAGATTGAGGAGAAGGTGGAAGAGAGAGAGAGAGAGAGAGAGAAGGTGGAGCTTTTTGTTGATGTGATGTGCTTCTCTTTAATGAGAGGATTTGTGATTTGAACAGTCTGCCTATAGCTAATGGAGATCTCTGTTGGAGAGTCTGAATTGGTAATGGTTTTGAGCATGCAAAGTGGGAGATCAACAGACAACTTCTTGGAACTCAACCATCCATTATTTTCTGTTAATTCCTCATCCAATCACTGAATATGAACTAAATAATAATGACCAATAAATGGTGATGACATAAATTGCTATCAACAATCAAGATCTTCTATTTGCATGATAATTATTCTCAACAGGGGTATGAGATTGTGCATTTTTTGTGTTGCATCACATGATCAAGCTGAACTTTAGCTTTAATCTTTCATCCACCAATGGGAATGAAAATTACATCATCAAAGAGGATGAATCTGGAAAGGAATAGAGAGATGCAAGAACCTTGTTCCATCCGACAATGGGCATACAAACTCTTGGCTCAAATAAATCATCCCCAGTATCCATCCATGCTTTCTGAGAAGAAACACTTGCTCTCTTGTCCAACCCAACAAACAGAACATGTTCTTGGTTTTTCTGCAGAGGAAGAATGTGTTATTGCACTTGTCATGTTTTAGGCACCATTTCACACAAACCATACTATCATTGTTTGAGAAGTGTTAGGATTCAAGATGTGAGATTCCCTGGGAATGTGGACATAGCTCTCTCTCTCTCTCTCTCTCTCTCTCTCTCTTTCCTGATGAAGCTCCCTTGAGAACATCTTGGTACACCAGTAGTGGAACTTGGTCTTGCTTTCAATTGATATGTGGCAGGACTTCCTTCTCCTCTACATTGACAAGACTAGTCTTTTTCTCTTCCTCCCTTCATCTCTTATCCCACCAACTTCTACTGTAGACGCAGATAACTTTCCTGCTGATCTGCTCAAGATTCATAAATGCTATCTTAGTTGTTCCAAATACAAACAGAAATACTATTATATTCTACACACCTCAAGTGTAGCCAACACCTGGTCACCAACTTTATTTCAGAGAAGGATATTGTTTTCTATGGAGTTCATTGTCACTGACATGGCAAGGATTTCCACACAGCTTGAGATAAAGCACAGCAATATAGATAAACCTATACAGTATTCACATGTGTTCTACCCATGATTTGTAAGAATATATATATATACACACACATCATTCTCTTAGGAGAAGCAAAGAACTGTAGGCTAAATTGATGTTACATAGTAGGTGTTTTCCAGATAGTGGTTTCTCCTAAGAATCAATGTCACAGCTCAGCTAAAGTCCATGTAAAAGGTATCAGCAAAGGTTGGCACAGAACATGCTTATGCTGCCTACCTTGATTGCTTTTTATCATCTAGCTTCTTGGAGAATGTGTTCCTGCATGATCTATTCACATGGAGAATCAAGTGAAACTCCAGCTATGTGGTAGCAGCCATTAATTAACATCAAGATTTACCAGAGCCCTTCCACCATTGGTTTCCAGTGCTGCACTTATTGCTCCTACTAAACACATACTCATCATCACCACTGCCTCTCTCTCTCTATCTCTCTACAGCTATTTACCACCACATGTTGCTGCTGCTGTCATGTCCTCTATTTACCAACCCACTGTTGGGTGGTCCTGTTTCACCGATTGCCATTTCCACCAGTTTTGTTACTCTTGTTTGCTGTGTATGTCAACAAGCTGTGCCTCAGCCACATAGATAGCATTCAATTGTTGTAAGGTTATCTGTTGATCTGCATCAGTTCTTCAGAGCACATCCCTACCATGTATTGCAGGTTGATCCATCATATGATGAACCTTTGCTTGGAGCTTGGATTTCAGTGGACAAAATTGAGCAATTAATCTGTCAATTACATTACTTTACCCAATCAACAAACATAATTTACTGATGATCCATTGATCGATATGGGTCAAGATTCGAATCACAGAGAATGCTCAAGGTAGGCTCTTATGTGCCCCAGCCTAAGATCAAATGGATAAGAAAGCCACACCAGCAGTCAGCAAACTGCCAACTCACAGGTGTGCAGTGAAAGCTCTGCATGAGGGGGAATGGTCCATTCGGGAGTAGATCATGAGATGTATGATTCTTTTCACCATGATCTTGTGGGACCTGCTGAGCTGAGAAAATCCACATAGTTTGGCTGGTGGCAAGGAAAAGGATTCAATGAACAGCACCAACACCACATCTCTTCTGCCATCATGTTGGGTCAAAGAGACAATAGCAAGATGCCAACTCTCCAAAGAGACTGATGTTTTCACAGTCTTGTAGATTTTTCTCTGGAGAGGTAGGAGAGAGTGAGAGAGAGAGAGCTGCAAGAGTGCAAATGAAGCAAGGAGGCTGTAGATTTGTAAACTCTTTCTCAGCCAAGGACAAATTCTCTTGTGCAGTATGGTCCACATGCTAGTGTTTGATCTAGAAAGCATGACTCAATATTTTCTTTTCCTATTTTCCTTCTGTCTTTGTACATTTGACCCATCTGAGGATGTAATTGTGCATGACTGGCTTTACTAGCATTGCAATTGCTTGATTTCTGAAGAAGAACATCATAAAAGAACTGTGAGTTTTCAACTACAAAATCCATAGAGAAGAAGCTAAGGCAAAAAAAAAAAAAAGAGATTATAAGTCAAAATTGAGATTGATTCATTTTCAAAATATAAGTTATGGCAAGGATATAATCCTTGTAGTAAATGGTTTGGACTGACAGGAGTTTCAAGTCAGTGAAATGAATGCTAGTGATTTTTCATGGAAGATTAAATGCTTTTGATAAATAACTAATATTCATTTATTTCACTAAGAATTGCTGAAAAGTAAGGCCATAAAGCTGAACAAAAGGTGTGACTGACCTTCTGTTCCCTGGTGCACAACCTCTGCTCCTTTCTTCTTCTTCTTCTTCATGAAACCCAATGCATCATTCTGTCTCAAGTTTGATGCTAATGGTGACAGTATGCTTTTCTGCACAGAACAATACTTGCAACACCATATGCAAAGTCCATATTTTTATCCTGTTTTAGATCACTGAAACAGAAGTCAGAGGGGTCTCAAGAACTGTTTGTTCCTAATGGATGCCAGATTCTTGGATAGAGATGGTGACCTTTTCTCCCCTCTTCTGCTGTGGCTCTCCAAAGTCAACCCTGGGTTGAATTCTGGTGATCTCAAATGGGTTGAAAAGCATGTGGCAGCACAATGAACCCCACTATCTGATATAAATTTTATATTTATATATATTTATAAACAGTGAAACAACATATTCAGGTATTGCTTTGCTCAGCATGAAAAATGAAAGGTAAATGGGATTATATCATAATCTTAATGTACAGTCAGATCCTACTTCTTCATCCAATAGATGGATCTTCTTCCACAGATGCATTGTTGTTTAAGTAAAGTGATCTGAATTAAGAGTTTGGAGAAGTTTGTCAAAGGATAGAATAGATTGATAGATAGAAAGAGAGGTCAAGTCATTGAGCAATGTGGACATGGAGAATATTATTGTGCATTTGAGCATACAAGGAATCTGAATTTTGTCAACCTCAATTAATAGAACTATCAAGAAAAAAAAGGAAAAATGAGAAGAGTGAAAATTCAACAATGTCCATTTTCACCATTGAGCATTGTGCATTTTGAGAATATGTAGAATCTAAACTTGTCAACCTCAATTAGCATAACTATCAGAAAAGAAAGAAAAAAAAAGATGAAAATAAAAATTCAACTAAGACATATGCCCACATGCCAACAAAAAAAAATGGAGATCATGGTGGAATTTTTGATGATTATTGGTGCTCTTACTGACCGAATCTTTCTCAAAAAATATTTGACCTTTTGGGTAGCTTTGTTCCTAATTCAAATCAACAAATTAATGTGGACCAATTCAATCTATTCTTGAGGTGTGAAAAGAAAAAAATTATTTGTATTTTAGAAATTATTAATAAATAACCAAAATGATTATTATGAAAAATGTTTAGTTTCAGGAATGAGTGTATTGTTTTTCTATGTTATAAAATCCTTTACTAAGAATCCATATATACTTCACATCTTACATAAGAATCAAAAGAAAGCAAACTATTATGATCTCATCTTTTGTTTTTAAGAATTGAGACACAAAAAAGCACATTTTGAATGAGAAAAACAAAATTCTATTGGGAATTTACAAGTTTGGTCCCTCACTTGCCTTTTAGTTGAGGTGACATGATAAAAGGAAAGGCCAAACAATTTGGCATGCAACCATATGACAAAGAAGAGAAGCTGACCATTGATGGACACAGTCCCATCAATGGCATATGAAAATGAGAAGAGGTGGAACAAAGGGTGTCAGCTGAGTCTCTTAACACTTGATGTGTTACTAGTATGATTGTTACAAAAAAGTAGTTTATATATATATATATATATATAATAATAATAATAATAATAAACTATTTCTTTTTTAATTAAAAAAAGAGACATGAAAAGAGCATTCTGAAGGCAAAAAATAAAGCCGAAATTTTATGGGGAATGCAACAAGTTTGGTCCCTCTTCTTGCTTTTAGCTGAGGTGACATGTTAAGAGGATAAACCAAGCAACTTCACATGCAACCATTTGACATAGTGGAGAAGATGGCCATCACTCCCAAGTAAGTCAAAACATTGGAGCATAGGAAAGAGTGGTAGAGGTGCAACAATGAGTGAAGAAGATGAGTCTCCAATACTTGATGTGATGGAAACTATTTGTCTTTCGGCGTTGAGAGTGTTGAAAATTTTGAGACAGCATCACATGCACAATAAAATTTTAGATTATTTAAAGAAAATAATTTTTCATCCAATAAAATTTAAATTATTTAAAAAAATATTTTTTCTATAAAGATTGATATGTAAAAACTCTTAAAAGTAAAACATGTGTATATAAAAAATACATTGACTAAAGAGATTATATATTCTTTAAATATCTTTATTTTTATCTACATGGTAAATATGGTAAATATGCTTCTCAAATCATTGTATAATTTTTTTCTCCATATGCACCACATGATCAAAAAGGGACTATCCTTTCTTGCTGTTTACATGCTCCAAATTAGGGCTGTCGATTGAGAAAGAGAGGAAGGGAGGAGTATAGAAGGTGATAATCAAAAGAAATCTAGCTTATGCCCCATTTGATTCCCTCCTATTTATAAAGGTTCTTATCAACTTAACCATAATGGATTATACCATATTGGATATTGGATCTACATCCAACTATCCAAGCCTCTTGGATTAGTGGATTTCTATCCAATAATATTTCATTAGCTCTTATTAGATCTTATCCATAAGATCCAATAATTCAATGACTTATTAGATATCCAATAAGATATGGGCTCCAACGGATATCTCATATCGGACCATCACTTATAGCAATACCTACCATATATGTGTAACCCTTTATGCCCAATATTGAGCTAGTCGTAAGTCATATATGTCAGAACTCCTTTTAGCTCAGTGAATTATTATTTTTATAATAATTTACTTGACTCATCGATTGCTGACGTACTATGTCACTACGCCGTAATCCCTATACGATATAAGGAAATCTAATTCATTAGACATGTCTGTCTTAAGTTACCATGTATATATAGTCTCTCATCCATCTAATATCCCAAAAACTATATATTGGGCATGGTGCTATCAATCTCATATGGAATTTATTCGAGTCTCGCTCTAATCAGATTCTCCCGGAGAACTTTTTCTCTCTTAATCCGAATTATCGTGGTCAGGGATTTGCTTAAGCAAAAATACATAAGATATTTCTCTCATAACACTTAGAGCAGATAATCATTATTGACACTCAATTGCCCTCGTAAGGTTGACTATTACCTCTGATGATCAGTTGTGCTAGTTCTAAAATTTTTTGACCTATAAATCCGGTATTAAAGAATTAAGTACTCATACAGGATATTCTTAGTGTCTTAAGTCTAAGGACCAGATACACAATTGAGACGATAGTATTACTGTCTGACAATAAGGTATCATCAACCATATAGCATTCTGCGAACGGATCAATCAGTGAACTTATTCTCCAATAAGCATCTGCATTATATCCCTAGTGTTCCTATACAAGTAGTTATAAGACTAACCACCTCTATCATATGGATAATATATGCAGCAAAGTAAATAAAATTAATAAATAATAATAATAATATTAAATTCATCCTCGTTTTGAATTGAATGTCATAAATTGGTTCTCAAATCTAACTCTTATAATATTTATAGAAAAATAAGGAAAAAAGACATAAATTGGTTATATCTCATACTAAACGGTTGTCATTCTAGATTTAAGTCATATCTAATTATCAAACATATATGAAAATATAAGATATGGAATGATTTGTATGACACATGTGGAACAATTATCCATGAGCCATATATAATATGTACATTTTAGATTGGAATGTTTTTGTCGGACACATGTGAAACAAGTATCGAACATGTGATAATGTCGGTAAATGTGGGACATTAATGTAGGATAACCTCATAAAAATGTCATGCATTTTAGATTGCTGGCTATCCTAATTGATAGGTGTTACTTTTTAGTTTCATAGATCCAGTAGCTGTGAGTGCTGTAAGCCTTAGCGTTCATAATGGCCAACACATCCACTTGCAACAGTATAGCATAACCTTCTGTGCTATAGCAAGCCATTTCTTTCTCCAATCCCATCATGAGGTATGCCTATTACTCTACAAAAGACACTGATGAGGTAGCAGATCCACATATGATGCCATTGAAAAGAAAAAAACATGAAGTTTTCTTGAAACAAGAAAGCTTGAGAACCACTCAATAATTCTCTTTAGCATTGTAATTGAGTTTTCATTCCTACATGAGATCTTTTCTTGACTTGTGTCTTGTTGGATAATTAAGTTAGTAGTCATTAACTTGTCCTTTCAATTCTGTCAATGTTGCAACCATAGGAGACCGTAAAGACTTGAACTAGCTTATAAGAATTCATGGTGATGCTGCCATTAATTTTGATTTAAACAATTTGAGACAATCATTTTGTTCAAACACTATAGATGCATCGTAACACATGAGATGTTCTTGTCTAATCATTTTAATTCTCAAACCTAAATCGATGCTTGAAATACAATACTTTCAATTCTTGAGACGCTTAGAAGCCATCAAATTCTTGATCAACATCAAGTCCTCAGCATGAAAATAATGGATTTGGAGTTGATTTATTTAGACTTGAATCATAAACAAATGGACACCGAGTAACCCGAGTCAAAAACAGATGAGCATGCAAACCATAGCCTGTTTTGATCTTGTAAACATGTCCGATTCTGCAAATAGCTTTCATCAGATTCAAAATGTCCAGTTCATATTGCATGTACTGTTCAGATCATGTCTACCATAAACATAATCTGCAACAACTTATTAAATATGTCAGGTTTTTGTGGCTTGGCCAATGTCTAGAATACTACATTATGGTCAATATATCAACAACAATCTATCTCCTGTGAATGCATATCCTACAGGGAAAGAGAACTCCAAAGACAATTCTGTCTACATCCAAGTGTGAGAGCTTGATATATCTTCACTCTCCTTTTGAAGGTGTTATGAGCTGGAAGCTGAAGCAAGCGAGCATTACCATCAAACAAGAACCGTCGGTGCCTCCATTTCAATTCCTTGAGTTGAATTATGTCTTCTCCACTTGCCTGCCCTGAGACTTCAGACCTCCATGTTGGAATGCACTATACCGGCTAGCTCGGAATTGCATCTCCACCATTGTTGGTGGCTTTGAACTTGTCACTTCCTGCTCATACCTTTGTCAGATCTTTCATGTCTGTGATCCTTTCTTTCCGTTCTTCCTGGATTATAGCATAATAATGTTAAGGGGATGGTGGATGACAAACTTGGTGGAAATGACATCTTGAGTGGCTGGATATCTACCTAAACCCCAAGCAAATCATAAACTCTTCAGTGACATTTTGGATGATATGACTTGCAACAGACCACTTCTCTCATTGGAGGATAACTTTCTTTATATCTGCAGTTTAAATGAAGCGAGCAACACAAATCAATTTCCAAGAGATGTTTCAAAATCTTCAGCTTCTAATCATCAGCTCTCTGACTATTCTGCTGTAATACACTATAAACAAAATGCTGTGAAAGAAACAATGATGTTCATCAATCATCAGTCAACATGCATCATGCATCACTGAAGAAGCAAGAACACTAATTGAAACTTGAAAGACCATCACCTTCATTCATCCATTTAAGTTAATGGGATAAGTCTAGCTGTGTCTCAAACCACATCTGCACTAAGAGGATAACTGATGAAGAAGCATAACTTCTCAAGTCTGTCCTATTAAAACTTAAACATGAGCAAAAAAATGCTTACAATGACAAGTTAACGCTCAAGGACCCGTGGTAGTATATATGGATTCATTCTTAGGTCAAGGATTCAAATTATTGCTATGAATTCTCACACGCTGCAGGCCTGTCTAAAACGAATATAAGTTGTAACATGGTCCCTCTTCTTTCCAGATAATTTCTTGGGCTTAATCGATTCCAATTATTCTTATTTTTCAGACATATTACATGATGGTCTGAGTAAAATACCAGATCCTAAAGCATCATTATCATAATCAGAATCATTAAATGTTTAATTAGCCCAATTTGCAAGAGCTAAACTGATCATGTAAAGATTGGGAAAGTTGCAATCCATTACAGGTGTTTTTGCAATTTTCCCAGCTCAGACTCAAGTCTGAGCTTTCTAGTTTGATGTGGAGTCTGAAGAATTACTATATCTGTAGTAAATCATCGCATGGACATGATGATGCACAATGAAACAGTGGATGAATCCAGGTTCTAGTCCAGCTTTATTTTATTTATATTAGGTTATACTCAAGTCTAGTGAGGATCGAGTCGAGTTAAATTTAGTTTTCATTCATTTTCCTTGTTTTTAATTGTAAATTTAGAAAGGCTTAAGAGCTCTATTGTGAGTCAAATTCTTATTTTTGAGTGTCATCTTGAATGTAATTTGGTTAGGAAAGTTGTTTAGCTAATGAGACTACTGTTAGAAATTACTAGAGAACTCAAGTAGGTTTTGTGGGATTATGAGTTTTTAGTCACACTACCTAAACAGTAGTATAGTGAATTACATAAAGAATTTATGCATCGATGTCATTTGAGACACTGACACAGAGAGAATTACTGATAGAAATTGTGACCCGTACCATCAATTCCTTGAATGTAACATGGCTCAGTGTTGCTTAACACTGACATGTACAAAATAATAAGAATCATTGAAACATGATAAGCTTCTTAATGATACATTCTTGACAGGATTAACACCAGTTTAACCAATATCAGCAAAAAAAACTGAAGTTTTAACACCAGTTTAACCAGGATACGTGCTCGACAGGATTACACATGCTAGAACATGAACCTTGCAAAACTTGAGGTGCATCTGATAGACAGAGTTGTTATCACATGAAGTACAAGTCAATACATGTCAAAACATTTGGATTCAGAGGTAAGATGCTTTTTTATTTAGACAACAGAAGTTGCACAAATATGCATCAAAACAAACCTTGCACAACTGCTTAAGCACTGTTTCAATGATTTGTTGAACAAAACAGCAACATACATTAAAAGAAAGCCAGTATGTTAACTCATGTTGAAAACGAAAAATAAAAAGCTAAAACAGGCACATTTATCAGAAGAAAGCCAGTACATTAATTCACAAAAGAAACACAAAAACAAAAAGCTAAACCACAATCTAATAGCACTCAAGTGGTAAAGCTAAGTGCATAGGAGCATTGGGCAGTTTCCATCATCCAAAATATACGCAAGCATTTCAACTCATAGTAAAAGATAATACCAACATGGCCTTGGTGATGCCATAGAAAATTGTTAAAGCAGCAACTTTCTACAGTATTTGCAAGAAATGAAATCCATGTTTGTTCCAGAAGATATATCTGTTAAAAGTGAAACATGGGCATCGATTTTCCATAAGCTTGTTTCTTATGTTCTCAAAAGCAACAATTGATGGGTCAGGTAATACCAATCAACAACATGAACTAGGATCAATCTGAAAAGGAACAGAAATCCTAAGCATAAGTACTTTTGCTTACTCATCTTGTTCAAGCAAGGTGTTCACATCAACCAACATTGGAGACCAGATTCTTAAGGGTCAGTTATTGCTTTCAACCACCAGATGGTATGAGAGAAGTTGCTCTATTATGAAGTTCTTGGAAAAGTAAACCAAAGTCTCAATGAAGTTTAGGTTTGATGCTCCTTCCCCCTATAACACACTCAACAGCGAGAATCTTCAAATAAGGCGCCACAAGAGGCGCAAGAACACTCGAAAAGGAAACTTTAGGACGAAACCCACACAAAGAAGGCCAAAGAGAACACCTCCAAACGCCGGGAAAGATTGGAACGCATCCCTGACGATGATCGCCGCAGGAACGATCCGATCGAAGCGGCCATCATGGATGATCGATCAGTCTCTCTTCCCCCCCCCCCCCCCCCCCCCCCCACTCACCGTGGGAAGCCACAGTAGAGTGACGAGAAGAGGAGAGACACATGCCACGAAGGGGAAGTGTTACAATCGATTCTGTTATATGTCCAATATAATGGGTTCATTCCGTTATAACGGACTTCCGTTATAACGGATATAAGTTGGGTTTGCCAGGCCGGCCCGTTAGGCCCAAGTAACGGTCGAAGCCGGACTATAAATGAAGCCCTTGAAACGAGGCCGCGGCTTACACTTTGGACCGCTCGCTCTGGCTGGTGGAGCGGATGGAGGGAATTGGGTTTGTGTGTAGTTCTGCTGCGACGACGACGAGGACGGCGACGGCGACGAAGAGGATGCCGACAGCGGCGGGGATGAAGGCAGAAGCGGCGCCGCGGAAGACGGTGCTGGTGACTGGGGTGAGCCGCGGCCTCGGCAGGGCGCTTTCCCTCGAGTTGGCCAGGCGCGGCCACGCCGTCATTGGCTGCGCCCGCTCCCCTGACAAGGTCCAAGCTCTCCAACACGAGCTGATGGCCGTGTCCCCTGACGCTTCTTCCTCCTCCTCCTCTTCTGCTTCCCCTCCGTCCAAGCACCTCATCATCGATCTTGACGTGGTCGGTTTGTCCTCTCACTTGTTTTGGTTGATATTTTGAGTGATTGCAAGCAGTATTTTCAATATCTTTTTGGTGCAAGTCATTCATGTAATTCTGATTGCGAAATGGGCGATTGTTGTTTGTTGCTATTGATTGTGGTTGATAGCGGAGTGATTGCTGCTTCTTGTTGTAGAGGTCGGATAGTGGAGTCCAGGCGTTGGCTAAGCTTCTCATGGAGACAAAACGGTTTCCTGATATTATAGGTTCGTGAACTCCCACTCAGATGAATTACATTTCGTATTTAGTAAATTTTATCTTAGTCTCACCTATGTTGATTTTGAAGAAAATAATAGTTTGACAAAAAGTTGCAGTAGAGGAAGAAATATTGAAAAAAAATTATTTTGTGTTTTTTTTACTATTTATGAACAAATAATTGTATAAAAGAGATATAGGACGGAACAGTTGATATATAAATGTAATACAAGGTCAGACAAGTAATATTGTTATCAATTTGGGTCACATAATATTTGGCACTAAAGTAGAGTGGATGGCTAAAACAGAATGGGATTTTTAGGGGGTTGTGCGGTATAAGGAAAGTTTTATAAATTTGTCGTAAGGCCATCTATGGTCACAATGTTGGGTGTTTAGAGGATAATTTATTCAACATGGGGATTCTAAGATGAATATATTAAGTTATTAAAAAAGGTTGAGTATGACATGATCAATACGTGGAAGATTAGCGACAATACTAGATGATGATACCATTAGGAAGAGTTAATCAACATAATTTGTACAATTTAAGATGTCTATATCAAAGATTGTCGTTTTGGGTACTGGACGCATTTTGATGATTTGGTTAGACTGGTACATATTAGTCAGTACCGATGTACCATGTGTTGATACTTGATACACTGGTATATACTGGTGTTTCGAAGAGGAAAAAAAAGTACAAGGGTGGATGGAAGAAGAAAGGAGGAAGAGGAAGGAAGAAGGAGAGAGTGGAGGAAGATGAAGAAGAAGAAGGAAGAAGAAGAAGAAAGAAGAGGAGTAAAGGTGCGAGTGTACATGGGGAGATAGAAACTGGTAGTAGTGGTGGCAACATTGAGCGGCAATGACGGTGACAATAGCATTGCGAGAAGACGGTAGCAACATTGCAAGAAGATGGTAGCAGTGTTGCAACTTGCAAGAAGATGACAGCGGTGTCGCGAAGTAGTGGCAGGCTAAGAAGCACAGACGCGGGACATGGGCATGACACGACACGGACATAGCGACATGTCATTTTTTTTTAAAAAATAGGACATCGACATGCAAGGACATGTGTATTCTTTAATATATAGATAATATTCGATTAACCTAAGTTTTATAGTTTTTATACATAAATTTTATAAACTCTGCAATGTGAACAAATAAATATCACCATACTAGTTAAAGCAATTAAAATTATTTAAATATAGGTATCCAAAATAAATGTTGAGTACATTAAATAATATTTAACAATCTCTAGACATAATGGATGGGCCCTATCGATATTTTAGGTTTTTTTAATTTTTGATTGGTTGCGGGGTGGTCCATGTATTGATCCACGGTCGGATTGGTACGTACCGCCTGTTCCATACCATTTTAGGCGGTACAGTAGTCCTTGATCTGTATATACAAGTTACATTTAATATCTATATAAACTAGTAAAAATAGTGCAACAAGTTGATTGGATTTAGTGGTGCTTGACAAGGAGGACCGAAGAACTTTGGTCAGAAATTAATGACAGTAGATGGCATTGATTCTAGTCTCTTCATCCTTGGCAGAAGTACACAGCAGGATAGATCCATCTAGCTGAAGTCTGAATTAAATCAATGAGAGTAATGTCTTATCATCAAATCTTTTATATGCTTATTTTCATAAGTTATGATTGTCTATTTTAATTTTTCTTAACAAACGGTTGAAGTGATTCCCCATGACAATGTTCTTTTTGGAGTTCCATCATATTTTTCAGCTTGATATCTGTTTCTTTTCATGCCAATTGAAATCATTACTGTAAAATTCTTAATTAAGTACTACAATTCTCCTTTCTTAGTGTCTGTTCACCTAAATTTATTTTGTCTATAGCAACTATGATAATGAGTAGCCACTGAAATGGAGTTTCAATTACAGTAAATAATGCAGGCACCATAAATAAGAACAACAAGATATGGGAAGTTCCAGCAGAAGAATTTGATATGGTCATGGATACCAATGTCAAAGGAATATCAAATATTATACGTCACTTTTTACCCCTTATGATACAAAGAAAGCACGGCACCATCGTGAACATGTCCTCTGGTTGGGGAAGGTCTGCAGCTGCTGAGGTAACGACACCCTCTCACTGGAGTTACTTCCTAGTTAATATTTTACTCCTGTCAGTTATGAAGTCATCCATACATGGCATTTGCTTACAGGTTGCACCCTACTGTGCTTCAAAGTGGGCAGTCGAGGGTTTGACAAAGTCTGTCGCAAAGGAATTGCCACCAGGGCTTGCAATTGTTGCTCTTAGTCCTGGTGTGGTAAACACTGACATGCTTGCCTCATGCTTTGGAAGTTCTGCTTCTCTTTATCAAACTCCTGAAACATGGTAATTCTGTATGTACACACATTATATTTTTCTAAATTGTCCTTTTCTTAGCAGCTATTTCATGAGTAGTCTTGCAAGGTTAGTTTTCATAATGGGGTTGAGAATTGTTTTTGTGCAGGGATAGATGAACTGTGTGTGTTGATTATGTCAGAATATTGACTTTTTCAATATCGCTTTACAGGTTTCTAATCCACCACTAAACTATGTATCATGAAGTTAAGATCCATTTGCACCTGTATCCAATAGGTTGTAGAGGTTATGCAAAATACTCATGAAGGTTCTAAGAGAAGAGAATTAAAATGTTGCTTCACCTCTCCCTGAGCCTAACAAAATTGGCGTAAATTGAAGTGCAGTGAAGAGTTGCTATGCTTGTTTCAGTTAAAATGAGTCTTATAAACAAATTGTTCATGGAGGTTGCCAATAAAGAAATTAAACCCCCAACTTATGAACAAGAATGAACAAACAAGAGATGTATTTTTACAAATGTTCTTGATCCACAAAATAGAAAGGTGGTTCGTTTATGGAAAACCTTTGAGCAGATTGTTTGAAACTGATCAAATTTGTGCATGGATTTTTTCGCTAGCAACATCAAATTTGTTGGATCGCACATCAGTTGGTCAGGTTGGGACAATCAACTAGATTATAAATTAGTCAAACATATTAGATGCATATTGACTATATGAAACAGAAAACAAAACAGCTAGCCAGTTGGAATTTTTTTGATGGAATTCTGAAATGTTCAACAGAAGGCAGTGTATACTTGCCAATTAACTATACGAGATTGTTACTATACTATTTGAAGGAGGGAAAAATTTTAGAATAACAAAATATATCTATTAGCTCATTCCAACTAGTTGTTAATTATGGATTCCGCTGCTGCTGGCTCTTGTGAAAATTGACATGTTGCTTCTGTCATCTACTGGTGTTGCTATGTTGAATTTACCATTGGAGTGGTTACAGAACACAGGTCTTCCAATAAAACCTGTAGAAGGCTTTCACATTCTTGTAGATTTGTGGATGTTAATTTTGATGCACACGACTTTTTTCTGACCTTATTGCCGCACACCTACAACTTCCTCATTTGTAGATTTGGATCTGTTGTCTCATGTCTGTATCAAAAATGGGACTGTATCCTATAAAAATTTCTCAGTTAATGCTATCTTCCAAGAAGCAAGATCAACTTAGATTTCTCCGTCAAGGAAATCTGTCATTTTTGGAAAGAAAAGGTCAATCGCATGTACATTCTGTCAAAGGAGCAGCTTTGATTTGTTGTTAATGTGCTTGCATTTGTTCATTTCTCCATTGATTTTGTGTAGGTAAGAATAAGATCCCATCCATACTTATATTTCCAATGGAGATTTGGCAATTTCACTTTTAAGTCCTTAGCTCAGCGCAAATCACATAAAAGTTGGTCTTTAGCAGCCATCCAACTTCCAGCTTCTGCTTCCTTTCTGCCAGAATTGGTGTTCGAAATTCTGTCATGAGTTATGTTGAAAGACATTGACTTTCCCCAATTTTCGCATTATCAATTGTGAAAACTCTAGTTAGCATTATGTATGTTAATAACAAATGCTCTAAGACCCCTGTTTTTCGTCAACATGTTTATCATTTTGTTTCAGGGCTCCTAATGCTGCTACAATGATACTCAACCTCACGACGGAAGATAACGGCGCGTCACTGACCGTGTGAAGCTTTCGGTGCTTGATCAGTCTAACCATTTGGAATGATGCTATCGGTGTCAAACTAGTTCGCTCGGTGTAGCCTTTTAGGATACTTTTTACTGCCTTTATTACATATGAATTTAGGAGATCCCTAAAATTATGAGTATGCACTCGAGTCCGAACTAGCTTTTCTTTTCCGGTCAATTCGCAAAGATGTGCTCTTGATGCAAACAAGTTTGAAAAATAAGTGCTTGTAATCCTCTTGTTAAACAAGGCCGTCTTTTGTGGTTTTGTGGCCTTAACTTGTTTCCTTTTTTTTTTTACACCCACAGTCCTTTGCGTGAGACATCACAAATCTGGTATTAGAATTAGAGTTAGTTCAGGCAGTATCTCAAGATTTAACTGTACACATTGCATATGCACATTACTGATGAGGTGATGACATTTCTCCAAGAACTTTATCTCTCTATGTCACCTATCATCTTTGATGCTCTCACTAACTTCTCATTAACAGTTCCATTTGAAGGCTTCAATCATGTTGTGTGTCATGGCTAAGGTCGCTCGATTGATGTATCGACATCTTTCTACCAATTCCAACCATAAATTAGAGACCACACATTTGTATGGTTACATTGGAAATCATTATTCAATGCATTAAAGAATCTATCACGAGAAATTATATGTTCTAAAACTAAAACATAGGCTATAAAAATTTTATGTTCTACGGGATGCGTATTAAATTAAAATTTGAGGGAGAATTGTAGGAATCATTAAAAATATTATATACACCGTTTTACACTTTTTTTTGGGTTTACATATAAATGTCAGCCCGCATTTCAATATAGCAAATGTTTATTTACACTCTTCCGATATTTTGACTCCCTCATTAATAAAATTTAAATTTAGATGGATATTTATCAAATTTATTAATTTATGAAATGTTGTATTATTGAAGTAGCATTAATGTGTATATATATATATATAATTATTTTTCTATAATAAAAAAATAAAAGAAAATTGCCATGATTCGAGACTTATCCGGTGATCATGGAAATGCCACGTGGCCCTAGAATATTCCTTAAAAAAAAAAGATTTATTTTAATTTAAATGGACTCCGATTTCTCCGGCCAATCCTCTGAGCTCACTCCTCGCCGTCGAGTGGACCTCCGGCCATGGCGACGTGCTGTTGCTGTTCTGCGCCGCATCGCCCATCTGCTTTCCTTGGATCACCGCTTCGCCATCCCGTAAGCCTTTCAGTTCTTGACTCGGCCAATTCTGCTTCGTCCCTTTATTCGACTCGATGCGTGAAAGCAATAGGGAATTGTACCCTAAATCAGAGAATCTTCCTGAATCTTTGCACCATTTTCATTCTTGACACAAAGTTTCCGGGTTTAGACCGGAGAAGCGTCGTAGAGTGGAACTTCCTGTTGATTACCGAAAGATTTCTTTGATCTTTTTATCGTTCAATCTTTGGTATTTGATCTGCTTTCTCTGGAACAACTTTGTAGTGCAGATTGCTTCTTCCTTCTAATAATTTTATGTGATCTTTGATCGAGATCTTATAATTCTTTTCTCTGGCCATTTACAGGGGAATCCATTGTGCAGAAAAGGTTCTTTAGTTATGGTTTCTACATTTAAGGTTACTGCACTTTTTTGGGGGCCTAGGAGGATTAAGGAGCCACGCGAATTGAATCCTTCCTTAGGAGCGTACAAACTGTTAAAATCATCATCGGAGGTGCTTCTTCATGTTCTTCATTTTGTCATGGCATGGATGGATTAATATTTTATCTTGCTATCACTGATTTTGTTGAATCAGCTATGCAACCATAGGGTGTATCTGTGGATGATAAGACTCCACGGGAGATATCCTTGTCGGTTGTCTCATCAATTTCAGATATTTCTTCAAATGATTGGGATGCTTGTGCCACTGATGCAACTAGTCCTGAAAAGTTTAATCCTTTCATCAGTCATGCCTTCCTCTCAAGCTTAGAGGAGTCACGTTCTGCTATAAAGGTTGAACCCTTTACATTTTTAGCATCCTAGGATTATCTTCTCCCTGTTTCTGATTACTACTCTTGCTAATTATGCCCCCTGCTTCTTGCCTTATCTTTCTGTCTATTCCTTGCTAACTTTGTGTTAATCATCCTAGAATTCTATAATTGAGTTCCTTATAACTCTCAAATTTATGCATGAAGAGTGAAGGATGTCTTTTTGATTTTTCTTACAGCACAGAATTGATAACTCAAGAAGGTCCTCAATGTTAAGAAAGTAGTGCCAACTTCGTCTTGGTCTTGCTTTGAATGCACGAAGATGATTTGCAATTATCATGTTTGGCTATTACAGAAATCCTAATGTTACATAATGACCTAACATTATATTGTTATACATTTTAGGCTTGAAAAATCCTAGAATGCTAAGGCTGAGATGATCATTAACATTATCTTTTGATGAATTTTCTGTTTTGTGGTCTTATTTTTGTACTTTCTTCTGTCAAGAATGGAAATCAGAGCAACAAAAGAAGCCCTTGTTTATATTTAAATGAGGCAGCTAGAAAAGGCTGCAGGGATATTGGTTCTCAGTAAAAAAAACAAAGAAGCAGTCCTGCATAGAGTCTGACCAGATATAGCAAGTAACAAGGTTCAGGGTTGGATAAGTAATGCCTTGAGAAGTAGGCCAATAGTGCATGCTCTTCCTGCAGAAGTCAATAATTCTTCCACTTTGCAATTCATAACCGACCCCTTGGTATACATTTACAGGTTGTTGTACGGATTTCTTTAGTACCAATGTGATAGTTTTCTTGCTGACTTTTGAACTACTGACATCATATTTTTCTGTCATGTGTTAGTGTCCTGTGACTCATGACATGTTTCATGTCCTCTGGAGGTCGTGAGGACGGTATGGCATTCAAGATGCACAATTTAGTTATAGTTTCTTGCAACTTGTAGCCATTCTGATGGACCCTTTGACATATTCATTTAGGATTTTTTTTTTTTTTGGTGAACCTGATTTTTTTTTGGAAATTACTATTTATAATTGGATTCTCAATGAGAAAAGGGACCTAAAGAATTTTATATCATGGTTGTAACATTTCAAAGTGGAGCATCTTAGTTCAATGATGGAGATAAGTTTGTTGGAGAAACAGGCCTTGTGAGTTCCATGACTTTTTTTTCTTTGTTGCATTGTTGACACATTGTCGGCACATTATTGTTTTACGACATGACAAACAATTGTGGTACTGATGCAAGTTTGTTGAAGTATCATATTTGGTCTCCTCTGGCACAAGATTAAGAAAGTGGTACCCTCCGACGATCTTATTCACTTTAGATCATCTTCTTCTTTTCCGTGTCAAATTTTGGCATTTAACATTGAGATTGCTGCGTGCATGAGTGACCGAGGTCTCTATTGATCGTTTATCTTAAACCATTTCAGGAAACAGGATGGTTGCCTCAGCATATTGTTGCTCAAGATGAATATAAAAATGTAATAGGTGTTGTTCCACTTTATCTTAAAAGGTTTATCATCTCGCAAGCTTTTAAAGCTCTAATGCTTTTATTTATCAACAATATAAGCTAGTGCACGCTGATCTACATTAGCTGCCTTTAACAGTGGCTGAGATGAGCTATTGTAATTTGAAATTGCAGTCACTCTTATGGAGAGTATGTGTTCGATCACTCCTGGGCTGATGCTTACTACAGATATGGATCTCAATATTATCCAAAGCTGCAATCATGTATACCTTTTACTCCCGTAACAGGTCATAGAATACTAGTTCGTAACACTTGGTATACAGATCAGGTGTTTGACATGTTAGTCATGGCCCTGAAGGACTTGACTACCAAGGTATTTCATAAGTTAAACATATTTTTTTATTTTCAGATGCTGTACAATTGTTAATTCTTTTATTAATCATGAAGCCACTTTCATGGATTTCTTGAATATCAATTTTATTTTAGGCTGGCTTATTAATTTTGGCATAGCATGGCACAGACTAATCAATGTGCACTGCTCACGATTATATCTCTTGCACTCTCCTTTGTTAAAAGGTGCTGGTTCTTTTCTTTTTTCTTTTTCTGCTAATGGGTTTCTGGTGTAGTAGAATGTGGAGACAAAGTAATCAAACGATGGTAGAAAACTTAGCATGTAAAAACATACACTTTTTTGCTTTATTGTTTACTACTTATTTAATTTTTGTTAAAGTTTTCATAAATGCGTTGTTGGTGTATGTTACATGAGAATCGAGTTGTTTGGCATTATCTAAGTCTTAAGAGATAATTGGATTGTTCAATATTATCTAAAGGCCTAAGACATAACTAGTACTTGGTCACCTCCTAAAATAAACTTTGTAGTCATTGTGCTGTAATTTGGGATCAGTGTTAAGAATGCTTTCATCGATAAGAATGTTCTCAGTTAAAAATGTAGTAGGTATTTTTCAATGGTATGGCAGCTACTTTGTTGAAAAGTTGGGATACCAGAAGCATGTGATACTTCATTAACCACATGCTATTGTTTAATATTTTTACAGCTCCGGATCTCATCGTTACATATCACTTTTCCATCTGAAAATGAATGGCACAAGTTGAAGCAAAGTGGCTTTTTGCCAAGGATAGGAATACAATATCATTGGAAAAACCGCAATTATAAAAAGTGAGTGGAAAGAAAATGATTAAATTTAAATCTTTATTAATTTGTTTGCTCTTTCTAGAATGATAGAAATTATGTCTTCATATTCCTTCTGTTCTTTCATCTAGTGGTGTATGAATGAATAGAAAAGTTTAGCATGCATTGGCATGATATGGATAAGGATGTACCTTGCACTTGGTGGCCCTGATATTCATACCTCGTCCACTTGATTCTAATTATGCATCAGGAAAATGGTAGTTTTCTGATGACCCTAAAGGTTTTTTTCCAAATGCAAATGTTGTCTGTTCTCTTTTGCTGAATTGATGAAATTTGTATATGTTTATGTTGAATATGTAACTCATGTCATTTTGATCTGACAGTAGCATGTCTTGTACAGTTGCATTTCTTCTTTATTTTCTTCTTTTTCATATGAATTTTAAAGATACTTGGGTTCTTTTACTTTGCTGAACTACCATTCCAACATGTCATACTTATGGGTTTGTTTTCGATCATGGTTAAACAGCTGATATTAGCCTACATGATTTGCATCCAACATGGAAAGATGAGTTCACTGAAATATAGGATTTCCAGTTACTAGATGAAACATAAGCTTTAAGACTTCCTAACACTTGTAAATTATCATTTGCTTATCTATTGATTGTCATTTTGTTAGTTCAGCATGGGGAATATCCATGCTTCGGTGGTTGAGGTAATGATGTTAAACTTAGTTTGAAGCTTGTGAATTTGATTCTTCTAGACTGTATTAATTCTCAAATGAACATCTTTCCTAAAGATTTTGATTCTTCTAGACTTCTAATCTTAGTTAATTTCACTACCTTTCCTGATGTACTTTTCTAGAGATGGTTAATATGCTTTCCAATATCTAATTAGTTATAGTTCCGTTACTTATTATTGTTAATATAGGAAAAAAAATCAGTCAAATTCCTGTTTTGTAGATACCAAGGATTTGAATCTTGATTGGGTACTAGTTTTAGCATTGGTCAGATTGGTAAGGTACTGGTATACTGACCATACATTAATTTATACTGCTTAGTCTCATGGAAAAATAATTAAAGAAATTACCTACTGATACTGAGCAATATGATCTGGTATTGATCTATGATTGAACCATGAATAGTCAGTATGTACTTTACTGGTTCGACCAAGATTTGATGCCTTGGTCAAGACATATCCTGATGCTTCATGTAAACATTGATCATTTGCAATTTGCAACTCTGTAACAATCTTCATTGAATGTGTTTGCCCTCAACAGTTTTGATGACTTCTTGATGGATATGAAGCAAAGCAAACGAAAAAATATCCGACAAGAGCGGAAAAAGGTAATCTCGTTACCTTTGTCTCTTTAATATTTCATGGGTTGAAATTTTCAGTTGTCTTGTAGACATAACAATCAGTGTTTAAGAATTGAAAAGTAATTACACTAGTTCTGCATCTGTATATTGGAAAATCTATTCATTTGTCATGTTAATGGTCTTATTTAATTTTTGTGATTGGTTCAGTAATACAAATGGTATGCTTGCCTTTATTCTGCATCATCTATATTTTGTCTGCATTGTTGCCAAGTTTAGCCTGTGGTGTTTTTGCAGCAAATTTGTGCAGTTTATTAAATACTTTGGTGTGAATTTTGGTCAAGTGGGGTTTTCAACTTGTTTTTCATACAATAGATATACAGTTGAAGTCTGATATAATATGTAACTTGATGTAGGGGCTTAACATGTCCACATGGATCCTTTTCTGCTAGTGAGATATTTTGAGGGCAATATTACTAATCAAGTTAGGCAACCATCAAATCCTTATATTGTTTCTACTAAAGTCTTATAGGTTTTCCTCTACCTTTCATTGTGTCAATAATATGAGCATTTTCAAGTCATCCAAATGAGGATTGATAACAATCGTTTCCTTAGAAGACAGAAATACAAGACGTACATTTGGCAAAGTCAGAGGTACTTCACTAAATGAATGCAGGTTGTTTTCGGATGTTTGTGTAGGTCCAGCTTATATAATGTAGTAGACTTGTCAAAAGCAATTCAGTTCAAGTTTGAAGTTTTTGCAAGATAGGGAGGAGAAATACTGAAGCTGTATCGAGGGAGAAAAAGGATCTTAATTAGGATACAAATACTGTACATTGAGATGACTGGAGAAAGAATTATAATGAGGAGTTAATGCTTAGTGCAGTTAATTAAACAGACCAAAGCCAAATGAAAAATCTCATATTTTGATGGAAAACTACAGAAATGAAGACAGGTGAGAGATATGAAATAACCAACATGGTGAGCCATACTATCTTTAGGACAATATTTTTTGTAAACTTTCGTCTGCTTCCTTTACATGTTAACCATTCATCAGTATCAGGATTAACAAAAGAATCATGCAGCATTGTGTTATCCAAATAATTCTTGTATATGATTCTTTTCCAGTAACTTTTATACAATTATTTTACCCATGTTCCAATTAGTTAGAGGCCTTAGCCGATTACATATTAGGATCCTTTACTAGATAGCATTCATTTTAATGTCAAGTGGATTGCCAAATGATACATGTCTGTCTCTACCAATAATTATGTAAAAAATGATTGATCTATATTCCTGTTATATTGAAGCTTTAACCAACTATTGTTGGCTCCTTTGTTTTGATGAAGAAACATAGTTGATGGATTAAACGAATTAATCTTTTTATTCAAGTTGCTTGCAAACAAAAAGTCAGCAAAGTTTTTTTTACTCATCTGAAGATTTAGGTTGCGTTTGGGAACGCATTTGCATTTTTAATGTGTATTTGGAGAAGGGAGATTAAGTGAATGTGCGGTTGTAGAATATTTTGAGTGTTTGGTAAAAAATAGATGAAAACTGCATCTCAATGTGCATTGAAGTGAGTCTTGTTTGGCAAAATTGTATTTCAAAAGTCCATTGAATATTATGTGACAAATTTATCCTTCTAAAATTTTAAATATTTATTCAAAAAAGAATACATATTTTTTATTTAAATTAATATTTAAATAAATAAATAAAATAAATGAATGTACATATGCAATCTTACAGAAAGTTTCGTATGACCTAGATATATAATAAATAAAAACTATAATCATATAAATAAATATAAAATAACTTTTAAAATAAATAAATAAAATTTCACCTTATAGAAGATATAAATCATGATAGTTTCTTATTAAATTATATTGACAATTTTGTGATTTTAAATAATGTCATAGGGTACTTTGAGAATTTAAAAAATTACATTAGCATCCCGCAAATACTGAAATGTTCATTTGAGCATCTTCATTGTAGTATCTAGGCCAAATGCAATTTGAAAAAAACTTATGAAACCCTCATTGCACATTTCAAATGTGTCCCCAAATGCACCCTTAGAGACATGGATTTATTGACTTTGATGTGCAGAATGATGCATGTTAACATGCAAATTCATAAATTCAATCGCTCGATCGTTCATCAAAGATAGCTAGATAGAGCTGACACATTGTAAGTGATGGTACCTAACGTTAGCCTCACCTTGTTTGGTGGTGTCTCTTATTAAAAGGGGGTAACTATCTTATCCAATGGTGGCATCTCCGACCTTCAATGGGCATCTAGCGATGGCATTGTCTGGTTGTACCACTACCAAGAAGCTGCTATGTGTCTAATAACTAGATTTATGTAGTCGACTCCAAATAGATTTATGTATTTGACTCCAAATAGTTAGGACTTCACGACTTTGTTGTTGTCCTTGCTGTGTAGGTGAGAAGGTGCTACTTTAAAAGGGTGAAAGGGTGATCTACTGAAGTCTTAGTAAAAGGAGAGTGAATCCCAAGTGTAAAGATAACATCAAAACTATACAAAGGAGGAAGCTGTAAAATGGGTGTTTGAACTTGGTGAAAATGACGTCAGGAGAGGGGGAACTGGGAGTGGGAGTAGATAGTGAGCCGAATCAATATGAAAAGTTTTGTTTCCCTTGTTATTTCTTGTGTGTTTTATTTCATGAGTTCAAGCTTAAATTAGCTTGCACAAGTTCTAAATTGAACTTGCAGTAGTTCATCCCCCTCCTCTCTTAATGCCATTGATCCCACCAATTATATGTTAACATCCACTTGAACTATGATATCTTTGAAACCCAATCTAGAGTGATAAATCATTACCTGTTTGCATGCATGGCTTGTAATCTGTGTGAAATTTCTCATGCAGGTCCTTACACACAATTTGAAGATGAAGCGTCTTTTTGGGGATGAGATAAAGGTCAGTATTTTGTTTCACATAATGCGTTTCTTAAGATCAATACAATTCATATGGTTGTTTGAAGATATATTCTTTACATCATATACCTGCCAACTGCATATGCTTCTGGATATTTTAAAATTTTTAATTGCAATAATTTAATGATGTATTGCTAACATAGGGCCATCTTAGGCATGGTTTAGATAAGTGAATTCGTCTTTTGTTTTACATTGACTGGAACTCCCATGCCTCAAGTTCTTACTAACAGTTAGCTTGATATATTATTGCAGGCCAAGCATTGGGACTCTTTCTATAAGTTCTACAGGAACACAACTGATAATAAGTTTGGTCATTGCTAACCTCCAATTTTTTTTAGTATTTTGTTGTGCATTTTTTATTATTTTAGGCATTGGATGTTTACCTTCTAGGTATTTGTGATCTATATGTTGTGACCTTATGTTGGTATTGAATTGATAGATAAGATTTGGTCTGATAAGATGCTGTTTCTTGACTTGCAAGAGTGGTGCTTAATTGACGGGATGGGCATCCTGATCTTAGATTACTGGTGTAAAGTTTGAATCCAGATGGCTTTTGCAGAAATTCACATTAGATGTTCCATCTCTGGCACTTGGTTCCCATCTGCTTTTTTGTAATTGCTTGTGTAATTGAACCAATAAGATGCCATGTTTTCTTGTAGCAATGTTGCTGCAATTGTAGTTGTTATAATAGCATTTTTAATTTAGCCTTATTTCCATAAAGCTGTTTATGATTGTAGCATTTTATTGTTGCAAGTTTCTTATTATTTTGTCTCTCCAAAAAACAGTTTCTACTTGCAATGAAGTGATGAACACACTTGCATCTGTAAATACTGATCTTTTACTACTATGGTTTCTTTTAGACCTATTTTGACAAATCACTTATTTTGTAGATGGGGTAGTGCTTATCTCACAAGGGACTTCTTTCACATCCTGGGATCAAAGATGGGTGATCATATACTGTTAATTGCTGCTGAAGATGAGGGTGAACTTGTTGCTGGGGCTCTTAACCTTATTGGTGGTGATACATTGTTTGGTCGCTTATGGGGTTGTCTACCACATGTTTATTTTCCAAATTTGCATTTTGAGGCCTGCTACTACCAGGTAAATGTCTTATTACACCTAAAACTAGAAAGACCACTCTTATCTAATCACATCATTTGATGGAATTAAGTTATAAATGTCAAATTCTATGGCGTGGCAAAATTTTGATGTTTTGATCAAGTTTTAAATTTTGGTTTGATTTAATTTTCATCTAAGACAAACAAAGAAACAGACTGGGATAACCGCTAATCTTTGATTGATCTAGTTATACTTTAATTGGATTGTATCATTTCTTTCTGGGTCATCAGACTGATCTTGTCCCATTTCTGGTTCTAACTAGATTGATAATAATTCATTGACAGCCATATCTATGATAGTGACTAGCATCAAATAGAACAAAATCCATTTGTCACTTGTACTTGAGCGAAAAATATACTTTCAAGTTTCACACAAGGATTTAAATTTCGAATAATACCGTCTGTATTGAGTGGTACGTACCGGTCCGCCAATAGACCGATACGTGAACTGCTCGTAATCGGGCGGTACCATCGATTGAGACTGTTTTCGCGCCATTACCATCCGAAATCGGTCGGTGACGGTCGATTTCGATCGTCGCTGCCCGTTACCGGGTGGTATTAGCCAAGGGAGCAGAAAGAAGAGGGAGAAAAACAGGGAGAACTTGGAGATCCGACGCTGCTCTCCCTCGACGATCCCGATCCGTCGTCACCCTCCATGGATGCTGCAAATGAGATGTCGCCTCCTCGTCTGAGGCGACGAGGCCTCGGCGTCGTCGGCGACTTCTCCTCATTCGCGCAGGGAGAAGAAGCCTCGGCGACGTCGTGAGGAGAAGAAATCGGGTGTCATTGAGGTGACATTTCTTCTCCTCACGTGGGAAGAAGAAACGAGGCGACATCACCTCGTCACCCTTTTTTGCGCGGGGAGAAGAAAGCCGAGCATTGTCGAGGCGACCTTTCTTCTCCCCACGCAGGTAGAAGAAACGAGGCGACGTCGCCTCGTTACCCTTTTTGCACGGAGAGAAGGAAACCTCGATTTCTTCTCCCCACCCGGGTAGAAAAACGAGGCGACGTCATCTTTATATATGTATATATATATATATGTATATATATATATACACACCGAGTGGTACACCAAAAGTACTGTTCGGTATACTCGTACCATACCATACCGAGCTGATCTCGATGCTCCGGTATGGTACAAAATTACGAACCTTGCTTTCACCTATTCATAGCCAAGAAAGATTTTGCAATGCTGAATGTGACTAGTGTAATTGGCTTGGTGAAATAGTTTTACTAAGTGGCAGGGATGCTGAACAATACTTGAGAACATGTTAGTTTTTTTAATCAAATCTCTACCTCAGAACTTACAGGAGAGATTGGTAAGTCTGGAAAGAGTGCTAGATTGCAACTTGCTGGATATATACTTGGGATGATTCTTTACCGTAGGAGATATGGAGTTCCAGAAATAAATGTCTCTTCTAGGGAATCATAACGGATGTTGAGGAAGTATTCAACTTTTCCATCAAGGGTTCTACAGAGTGGAAGATAAACATACCTTTGAAGGAAACCAAAAATCATGTTGAATTTTGTTTTATGGTGAAAATGATTTTAAATAATATTCACCTTGGTGCAAATTTGTTTTCTTTTGTTTCATTCTTTTTTCTTTACTTAATAAAATTATAATGAATTAAGATGAGATGATCTACTTATCAATGTCTTAAAAAGAATTTTTACCCTCTTTTTGATTTTGTACTAGCTCTTTATTCAACCTCTAAAGGCACAAATGACTGTACTTTTATTAAAATGGTGTTAATATGACATCCATTCTTCTTTTGTGCCTTGAAATCAAGGTTTTTAATGTCGAATAATATCGCCTGTATTGGGCGGTACGTACCGGTCCGTTGGGTGGTACCGTCGATTGGAGTTGTTTTCGCTCCGTTACCACATTAAATCGATCGGTGATGGTCGATTTTGACCGTCGTCGCCCGCTACTGGGTGGTATTAGCTGAGGGAGAAGAAAAGGGAAACCTGGAGATTCGGCGCCGCTTTCCCTCGACGATCCCGATCCGTCACCGCCCTCCCTTGCTAGACGTCGCAGATGATGTTGCCTCCTCCTTGTCGGCGACTTCTCATTCGCGCGGGGAGGGAAGAAGCTTCGACGACGTCGTGGGGAGAAGTAACGAGGTGACAACGTCGCCTCGTCGCCCTTTTTTGCATGGGGAGAAGGAAACCTTGGTTTCTTCTCCCCACGCGGGCAGAAACCGAGCACGGGGAGTATCGAGGTGATGTCATTTTTTTTACTTTATATATATATATATATATATATATATATATATATATATACCGAATGGTACAATGAAATGTACCGCTCGGTATGCTGTACCATACCGTACCGAGCTAAGCTTGATACTCTGGTACAATACGAAATTACAATCCTTGCTTGAAACATCTCTTTCCTAGCTGGTACTTCACCAAGAAACTTGATACAAATATTGTGCTGAACTGCTAATATTGTCCCATACTTTCTGTAAACCCAAGACCCCTCATTCTTGGTAATTTGGTGTAACAAAAAGTCCTGTTTGATATAAGGAAAACTTACTAAAGGTGGAAGCTGGAATGAGGGAATCTTTAGTGTTATCAATGATCTGGTTAGCTTGATTGACTTTTCATAAAGTCTCCAGCGAGAACAACTAAAGACATGGATTAATGTTGGAAACTAAATTTTCCATATCAGAATCAAGGAGTATACTACTGGATTAATCCAAGTCTGCACTAACACTAATAGAATCGAATTCAATATTCTAGGGGAGAATGAGATGATGATCGCATAGGAGATAATCAGAAGATTACTAATGTTTATCTTTGCTGCATATATACTTTAACACAAGCTGAATCATCTTCTAGGCAATTGAAGCTGCCATTGACTTGAATTTGACCAAGGTAGAGGCTGGAGCTCAAGGGGAGCATAAGATTCAGCGTGGTTATCTTCCTGTCACAACATTCAGCTGCCACTACATTCTGGATGATGATTTCAGAAAAGTTATAGACAATTTTCTTGTGTATGAAACTGAGCAGGTATGATGTTCTCCTACCACTTTTGAGTTTACTGAATATTTTAGATAATATACTTGTGACTTGTGAGGATCTTACTTAAGAAATTACATGTCATCATTTTTGCTAATCATGAGCTACTGATAGTCTTGATAATATTTCTATTGTTCATGTCAATGGTATGTTTTATCTTTTCTTGATTAGCACATAATACGTGCATTGAGTTGTCAGTGGAATGATACACATTGATTTGGTCTAACCTAGACTAATTTGATCATTTTGAACCATTTATTCCAAACAATTTAATCTCAACTTCTGACTGAATTTGTTTTCAGTTGAAGCTTTCTTGATGTGCAGACAAGTGAATTGGTTATTGTTTATGTGAACTCAAGCTCATCAGAGTGTTGATCTAACCTTGGACTAGTTACATCTGCTAAAGATTGTTAAGCAGTCTGAAAGCAACTATTCAATGCAATATGTTATTCTCATGCAGATTATAGATGTAAAGTCACAGAATTTAACTTGCATATCATGTTTAAGCCTCCCCAGAGTCGTAATAACATTCATTAGTAGGCTTAGTAGGCAAACTGTCCTACTCTCGAGTCATTGCAGCATGAAACATTGCATGATTTCCTTGTTGGACCATTTGAGACTCCTCGATTGTGGTTTATGCAACCATATTTTGAATCTGCACATCAAGTTTCTTTGGAAACAAGGATCAAGGCTTCTATTCTTCAGTTGAAGATCAAAATTAGGGCTTAAATTGAATTTCTACCCCTTGATTATGATCTATGACATAAAAAATCCCAAGAAACAGAAACCATGTAAATTAAGGACCTATTGCATGTTCATAAGTCACTGATAGATTTTTCTAAAATCATTGATACACTAAACTATGATCATTTCATTTGATATCTGAGCCACTGGTCCAGTCTCAAACATCAGTAGATACATGCATGCTAAAATTCAGCATATTTTGATACTTTAAGACTTTTAATCAAACTAAAACATGTTTTATGTTGTTAAAACTGTTCTTTTTTACTTTTAGATGAAAAATCATTAATATATATGACCACTTAATTGACTTTTAAATATTGTGTATCATGATTCCTGATCTTCAATTCTGGTGCACTTGTAGATCATATTCAATGTTCTTCAATTTAGGGGCCGTCTCAATTTGTAGGGTCAGAATCATAACCTTTTCGATAGGATATTTGCTCAAGATTGCAAGGAATTGCACCCTAAAAAGAGTGTATATGTTGGAATGCAACTCTTGCTGAGGACTATATTATCAAGTTTTAACATGGGTAGTGAAAACTTTAGATTTTATAGATGCTTCACCTTTCAAACCTGGAAACCTTTTCCGGCAGAAGTATGTTTTGATGCTTATTTCTTTTTCTTTCTTTCTGATCATTTAACTGTTTTGTTGGCAGGTTAAGCATGTCATGCAGTTGCTTCATGAATCTGGGCCCTTCAAAGAAGGAATCATATAAATAACTGTATCTTAATCTTTAGAAATCAGCGACGAACAAATTGACTCACTGTGATGATATGTATATACTTATTCCTCTAGAATCAACCAAATGGTTCAGGTTTCTTTATAATATAAAGAAGAATTGGGAAGAAGGCCAACCTGGTTATTCCAAAAAGAAGATTCCCTGTAGCTGTGTGCAAAGTCCTACTTTTGTATTTTATTTGTCAAGGAGAATAACTTGGATGATTCCTTTGATAAGATTTATATAATAAAATAGTCACACTGCTCTTTAATAGAAGTTAGTTTGTGGTTGTTTACTAATTATTGGAAGGCATAGTTATGAGAACTGAACTGGTCACTGAACCAGCCAAGTCTAGGCTTGCTGGACACTACTGGCTTACACCTCTACTTGTGAACTATGAAAGCCCATAATGACTAGCAGCATCTTTATTCATGTTGGTTTTTTTCTTCTTCTTTTTTTTTTTTTTCTTTTTGAATGATGACAAATGAAAGGGCTGTTCCCACCATTTTGGATATTATTGAAAGTAAGATATGCAATATCGTACCATATTGGTGTTTTGAGGTTGATTCGGTACAGTACGGTACCGATGTATCGAGCGGTACATTAATAATTATATATATTTTCATACTGTAGCACTGTAGTATTGCGGTCCACGTATCGGTATATCATCGGACTGATACATACCGCCCGTACCGGGCGGTACCATTTGTATACCAATTTAAAAGAATATTCACAATACACCGTAAAGATCACTATTCATACCCATCAATTAGGCATTGGATTTGGTGCTACACACTTGTAATGGAGGATGAAATGCATGCTTAAGCAAACACCAATATAAAGCTTTCCTACATGATCACAAAGAGAAGATTGAGACTGCTACAGGATGAGGCTTACTGATTGATGCAGTAGAGCTTTCATTGAATATAATTTGGAACATTCACAGGGATTCAGAAGAACAACTTTTAAGTCTATAGATGACATATTCACTCACATCACCCAAGCAAACTCACTATGATGGACACACCAAGAAGTGGGATAGATAGATAGTAAGCACTAAACTTTAGTTACAATATCAGAGAGGGCCTTTGTGTTGGTGCTTTTTTAATCGTGTTGTGAAACTGAGATTGATCGATGGACGGACGATCGTTATCGTGATAGTTATCATGACACCGCCAGCCCGGTGAGGCGTGGTCTTCTGTCCGAGCTGCTGTTCTCAGCCATCAGTTCTAGTGTCATTTTCCTCTTGGTGCCTGTTCTGGGTGATAATTCTATTGGTCGAGCGTAGCTCCTCAATCTCAGCACATCGTTCGTCTGAAGAGGCTTAAGGATGAAGTCCTCCGCTCCAATAGCTCGGCACCTACCGGGAGATGAACACACATCACTTAGCCTTGTCAGTTATAGTTCAAGAACAAACACCCTGAAGCTAGTTTTGTAGGACAATTCAACAGGCAAAGCAGTTTCAGAAGTCATGGATGAGATTAAGAAATGGTGTTCCATGATAAGTCAGATATATGTTGCTGGATGCTACCTTGTATCGTCATGATTTTATGAAATGATGGATATCCAAGACCAATCTTGGCATGAAAAGCCGTTTTGCAATCATGAGGAAGAAAAACTTAAAAACAATCAACCCAAATTCTTTCCAGATAGCAAATTTCTGGTATTTAACTGTTGCGAGATATCCATCAAAAATGTTTGTTCGGCTACTCATAACATATCCACGTTGTAACACATATGCATCCATCCATGTTCATGCATAGAACATAAAATATCGAAGCTAATCTTAGTTAAAATTTACTTAGTTGATGTATGTCTGAAAAGTATCATCCCTTACAAGCATCGTATTCGGTGAAGGAAACGAAAACTATATGAGGAAGCTACAAACCTGCTGATTCTCTGTGGCTCATTTTCGGAAGACATTATGATTACAGGAATAGGTTTTCGGCAGCTCTGCTCCTAAGATCACAAGACAAGATATTGTTTTAATAATATCACAATGCATCGGATATTAGAGAAAATAGCAATAACTATGATTAATAGGAATATGAAGCATAGCATAAAAAATGTTTCCCAAAACCATGATACCTTGACAGTCTTCAGCAGGTCATATCCAGTCATTTCTGGCATGGAGTAGTCGGTGAGGATTATGTCTACCTTCTGGTCCTACATCATGTATAAATAAACCTTATCAAGGTGCATTATTTCAGTGAATTAATAAAACCGAAAGATTGAACGACAGTTGGCTCGATTTTAAAATAAAATTGATGAGAACGGAATGCGGATTAGAAAGTATAAAGCTGAATGCAACAATGGTTATTGGAAAGTTGGACCACAATAATCTTTCCTCAAGATTGTCAATTGCTTTTATTCGACCGAAAAAAAAAAGTTCCTAACAAATGTTGCCTACCAAAAGAAAGTAACAGTAACAATTATAAAAGTCACATATTCTCAAAATCTGCCTTACATCGACGGTAGGATGTTCAGCTTTGTCGTCAGTTAATCCAAGAACTTCCATTGCTCTCTTTCCGCTATCAACAGCTATAACTGAACAAAAATAACTCATTTGAGCAATTCAGCTTTAAAAAGTTATTCAAATAATTAATAATGAAATCCCAATTAGAATTAATAATAGTAACAAGGGAAAGGTAGTTGCTGATACGTCAGTGTGGACTCGACAAAATGATCAGTCTCAGAAATCTAAACTTTTGCTTTTTAATGATTACGGATTGCTTCCTAAAACTCAAAACTTTCGGTAGTCCAACTACTGGGCCAATGAAAGAGTCGAGGAACATATTTGTTGCTAGCTAAAGCAAAAGTAGAAGCTTTGAGCTTTCAAATTGGATCTCGATCGCTAAAATCTCACAAATGTGCTCTGCAAAATTTCGCATCATGCATATGAAAAGTTGGATCATCGTCGAGTCCCTAGAAAATTTAGCTTATTTAATATCCACCGATTCCAAGTATCGAAGAAAAAGAATATGCATTACAAAACCTACTGAAATCTCAATCTCAACAGCAAATTTGCATATCTATAATGGTTATATATGGAAGAAACCCAATAGAAATTTAATCGATGGAAGGATGTATCTCTGAAACTAAATTCTAAACGAAGGAGAGGCAGACAATTTAGGTGTCTGATCACTGCCCAACTTATACCTTGAAAGTTAATGCACAAAAATCGCAGTCAACACATCACCGATGATACTAAGAACATCATCACCGACGATATAATTTAGACATTAAACTTTCAAGACTGAGGTTACAAAGAAGAGAGAGCAGCACCGAAGAACTTCAAACTTAGGGGAATTATGTAGCATCATGACAACCCAAAGCAGGTTGATGAAGAGGGTGGCGGCGATACACTCAAAAAGTCCAAATTATTTGAGTCATTACAATTTCATAACCACTGCATTATATAGTCTGCATCATAAAAAAAGAATCTGATGCTAATAACATTTTATAACAAAATGTACATCAAAAATTATAACTCAACCAAATAAAGCATTGCAAATTGTAACGAAATGAAGACAAGTAAAGTAGACCATTATGTCATCTGCAGAAGAGTGATCTATTTTTCATCTTAACTCAAAAAGAAAGCTTAAAATCTCAAAGACATTTAACAAAACAAGCTTCCATATTGAAAATTCAGAATTATCTTAGACAAGTGGGATTGAAATGCTTCAATTGATCATATCAGAGAGCATCCAAATGAAGATACCACAAATATCCCAAACAAGAAGATCAAAAGGCTAACATAATTTCCATTATGTCTATGTAAAGAGAAAAGCTCACTGATCTCACCTTGAAACATGGCTCCACTCTTCTTGAGCAAGCCTTCCACCATCCTTCTCTCCACCGGGGAGTCATCCACCACCAACACCCTCACCTCCATCCCTCCTTCGAACACGCCGCCATTGCTCCCCTCCCCCTCCTCCATGGCTAATCTCCTCCTCCTCCTCCACCACAACCACCCACCTACAAGTTACTACTGCAGACTCCAACTCGATAGCCTCATGTTGCAACAGCCGTGGACAGGAGAGAGCACGAGGAGAATCCGAGACGGAGGAGGAGCGGGATCAAGCTCTTGTAAAGGAGAAGAAAAAGGAAATGGGAGGAGTGGCGGAGATGGTGGGACCCCCGCGCGTGTTGTGTGGTGTGGGGCCCGACAGGAGGGAACGGAATACTTTCCCCAAGATTTGGTTGTCGGGGAATCTATCCGGCCATGGGATTCGAAGACATCGACCTTAAAACCCTCCTCCACCCCACGCTCGCCTTCAACCAACAGCCTCCTCCTCCGCCATGCCTTCGTACCGCAAAACCCATCGGTCTTCTCCTCCCCTGTCGATCTGTGCATCGTGATTAGGAACACAAAGAGTGTCAGGTGATGTGGTGATGTTACAGAGCCATCCAGACGCCATGATTCAGCTGCATGTAAGCTTCACAGACTACACTGCCAGAAACCATCCCTATAGAGAGAGAACTAAGAGAGGCATGTCATTCAAAAGGTAGATCACCCGATGATAATGTTTGCGACACTTTGCATGTTTAATGTTTGTTTAATCATTGAACTCCACACAACATTGAATCTCTCACCATTTAATTTGACTCAAGTTACTATTGTCAGCCCACAGTTTTTTTTTTTTTGCTTTTCTGGGTCAAACCAATCCTTCCTACTGATGATTTCTATGCAACACATGATTGACCATCTGCTCAGTGTTCATCACCAGCATATATTAGGTTGTGTTAACACTATCCTTTTGTTGATTTAGCTCTGCCTTGACATCTAATTGAGTCAAATGAAGGGCAGAAGCATAGTGCATTGTTATGTCAACATTCTACATGTGGACCCTACCATCTTGAAGCTTTCAATTGCATGAGATCCCCCGAATCTATGGTGGACCCACCAGTGGCCCCACCTATCCTCTCTCTCTCTCCTGCCTCTGGTCTTCTCTTCCCTCTTCCATGGGAGGCCAGAGAACATATATTTTATGCAGATATATGAATTACTTCTCAAACCTACTGCCTCCCTCCTAATACAATCTTATCACATATTATTGTTCTTCTATTGCCACTGATCCAGGACAAAATTTTAATTGATTTGATTCCAATATCTCTTATTATTCATCTCAATCTCTCTGATATCTTCTTTCATACCTTCCTTCCAATTAGAATTTTCATTTTAACTAATTTATTTATAAGTTTTTAGTCAAATATTGTTTGACAGAGTCATTAAAACACTTACCTCCTCAGATATATTGTGAATGTTGAGTTTTCTGTTTTTCATATAAACCACACTTTTTATGGACTAATCTTATTTGGATAATAAACTTCTATGATCATTGTCATCGAGTTAGATAAATCTTTTACTGTTGTTTATTTATTTTAATTCAGCATAATCATTATCAAACTAAATTGGACCCAAGAAAGATGTGAAGTCATGAAATATCAACAACACTGAAGATACTAAACTTTTTTTTTGTGGCCAAACAAATGCAATAGAAAGTCCAAACAGATGAAAGATCCACACCTACTCTGTCACCACCACTTGATCATATTTATATCTACTAAAGCAAATTCTAGAATTACTCTCACACCAAAACCTTGAAACACATAAAGTACTTGTAAAGCAACTAAATCTTAATTCTCAAGGTTTTTTTTTTCCCTTCAAATAAGTGTTTCCAAATGTTTTTTTTTTTTTTGTCAATCCAACAAGTAATTGGTGTTTAATTAAAGAATCCAAAAATAATTGCAATTCATCAATTATCAATTAGAATAATTCAAGCTGAATCTGAGAGTGGGATTGAGCTATAAATTACAAGACTTGTACATCACAAAAGAATGTGTGAAGTGGGGTAGGAAATGAAACATGGTGGTTGGGTTTCAGTGTTCATCTCTCTAACTTTTGAGGAATCACAAGATCTCAAAAGCGACATCATATCTAGAATATATCTCTGATGCCGTAACTCTGAAAGAAACAGGTCACAGAATACTGTGGATTATGGTGATGAGATATTGCATCCATTTCTAAGGAAATAAAAACAATTGAGGTGTTGAAATAATTTTATTTTTGTCAATTCTTGTCTGCAAGCAGGGAAGAAAACTCTGATACCAAAAAAGATAACTAAGAAAGTTAATGAAAATAGTATATATATATATATAATTTACATGATTCAGCATCCTTTAATTTATATTCATGAAGAGAACCTTAAGTTCTTAGCTATATGAGAAAAATGAAAATATAATTTAAAATACTTTAAATTAACTTAAATAAAATAATTTTAATTAAGGATTGATGCAAATGATTAGAGGGACTACAATACTTGAAAGATTTCTGAGACTGATATATAAAAATTACTAGCATTGCGAAAAGTATCATTTTTCTAATTTAAGATAAAAGAAGAGACTAAGCATAAGAAAATAGTTTTTCTTTTGAAACCATAAGCCTGAAACTGTTCTTGTATCAAAATGATAACAATAATTCAAGCCCTGTGTAAATATTTTGGTGATCAGTCTGCACCATAAAATTAATTCAAGAACTCCATATAATAATTGAACTTGCCCAAAGGTATAACTTAAGAGATCTCCAGACCAGTGCATGAAAATAGTTCAAACACTACAAAAGCTGCTGTGTATCTGCAAACTTTTGTTGCAGTCACTGACTTGTCTTCCTCATCTTTTGCTGCCCAAATGTAAATTAGCTTTCAGCACCCAACTCTCTCTCTCTCTCTCTCTCTCTCTCTCTCTCTCTCTCTACATATGTATATATGTATGTATGTATGTCTGGTTGTTTATGTTCCTTCAAGACAACACCACATATTAAATCCTTTTCCTAGAAAGAATGTTACATTGGATTTGAATCAGAAGTGCAGTAGAGGGTCCAAAGCATCTAAGAAAAGATGCTGTACTGAAGCAAGTGGAATCCCTTGGATGGTACAAACACAAAGAAAGAGGAGGCCATTATCTTCCTTTGATTGCCAGCAAAATGATTGAGAACAAACATTGAGTTCGAAACATGGGATTGCTTGCAGATTTGGATTAGTTGGCTGGACCCAGATTCTGCAATTAATTCTAAGAAGATGAAACATCTTTGTGCATTGCTTGTGCATATATACATGTATTCATACAAGGATGACTAAGATACAAAACATTAGTGTGTATATGAACAATGATGACACAGTTTATATGGCAAAAAAAGGTCCTAAGTTAATCAAAAGGCTTTAAGGAATCTGTTGTGTAGGTTAAGAATCATAAAGGGTTTGCATGCTTCCTTCACAAGCAATAGCCCAATAAAAATGAGCAACATGCACATGGTTGTGAGCTCTTGCAGCTTAAAAGGCAGATGCCAAGCTTCAAGTCTAAGAAGGAGATCTGAGAGGGAAGGAGAGGGGAAATGATGCAGGCTGTGCAGCATTCAGACCCCGCAATGGAGTCCTCAATAGGGATATGATGAGCAACGACAGCATTATTGTAGGCCTCTCTCTCTCTCTCTCTCTGTTCATCATCACATGGAAACCATCTCCAAACAGCAGCAGCAGCAGCAAAGAGTCTTTGCCTCTCAAGATAGCTACATCCATGAACACTTGAATTCACTCGACTCATGGCTAACACAACTTTCTGAGATCAAAGTAAGAGAGAGATATACAAACTCAATTAAGGACAGAGGATGTGAGTCCTCAATGGATCCACTTGACACCTTTCCAATTAGTCTACACAGAAGAGTGACAGGATTGGGTCCATGTGACAGCCAGTAAGGTTTAAGTTTAACCCAAACTTATGGTGGAAGAAAAGAATAAGGATGAAAAGAATTAAAAATTGAGAGTCAACTAAAGATTCTAGAGAAGAAATTTTGGATGATTGATTCAAACACAATTTTCATGATTTTTTGGTACATCACTTTTGACATCAAGCTCTGAAAAATGATCAATATTGATCCTTGAGAAATCCTTTGTCCTGCTTCTCACATCTCTACTGGTGGGATCAGATGTATTTAGTTTGTTTTATCACTGAAATTTATCCTGGTAATTATTTTCTTGATACCCTTTTGATCTAGAGAGAATTATTTGTAATCTATAGATTCTGGTGTGTGAAAGAATTTAATTCAAAGCTGTAAAGAACAGGGCTCTGGAGATTGCTTTTGACAATGCTTGGAAAGATATTATTTGAGAATTTTGTTGCTGTGTGGTAAACTTTTTCTGCTTAAATTTATCAGTAGCACCTTCAAAACATTTGTCTTCTCCATCACAAACTTCATTGTGGCCTTCCCCTCAAATCTTCCAAAATTTTCAACAAATCCAAATTTTAGGTTGGGCTCGAAAATAAAGGGATTCAAAAAGTGTACCAAATTAATTGCTTTTCATTTGTGTCCAACTACATAACAAAAATACAAGTCTCCTTAATCATGTCCACTAGTAAGAACATGAAGACAAAGGGATTAGAAAGTGCAGGATGGTCATATCTTTTCCCTTGGTGTATCTAATTAAGCAGATGTTCAAGTGTACACATTATACAACATTCTTAGGGTCATATATATTCCCTTGGATGTATCCAACTATCCATGAAGTATACAACACATTCCATTCTACTAAACTCATGTAAAAATGTGTTCTGGATAGTTTATATTCAGTGGAAGCGCAGCATTTGGAAGTTGAAGACCCACTGATGAAGGGATTGGATATAAAGATCCTTGGATGTTATGGTGCCTGCTTCTCCTATTGATTTGACTCTGCTGGATTCTGATAGCTGAGGTGGAAGCTTTTTCAGTTGATCGACCGTGGGAGGATGCCCCACTGGTGCAAGAAGCCTTCTCCTGTGGTTACTTCTAAGACCAACAATGCCAGGACGGCTAACATGGCTGCTCTGCCATTCCAGGTCTCGGCACTTCTGGTCCAACCCCATTCCCACACTGTCACTGGAGGAGGAAGCTCGCCACGTTTTGAGTCATATGCTGCCAGGAGCTCCTCTACGCTTCCAAGCGGAACAAGTGACTGCAGTCACCAAAATCATTCTAGCATTAGGCTTTACAACAAAGCAATTTCTATCCTCCAAGAAACTGTTTGCAAGTTCAGACAACATAATATACCCATATAATTATTGAGGACTTTGCAATATCAAGATGATATAACGATTAAGGTTTTAATCACTGCAGGATGTAAGTTGGCTCAACAAAGTCGACGCTGACCATCATATTAAATCATTTAAGTAACGATCACAATTTGATTCAATTTAGTATGATAATAGTGCTTAATTCTGGAAATCCAGCAAGCCATCAGGTCTTCTCAGGAAAGGCTGTGAAGCAAATCTTGAGAACCATTCTAGAAGTAGTCCCCACTTTAAGATCAAAATAGTACCTCACACTCTTTTTTATTTGCTTCTTAGAGCATAGTAGTTTATCCGAAACATTCAACAAGATTAGTCCAAAAAAGGAAAAAGCTACTAACACATTATTGGCTTCGAATATTGCTTATTAAGCAAAATGTCACAGATCTTTCAGATATATCTAAAAAGTAAACAACATAATTAGATACCATAATATGGGCATGTCAAACTAAATAAAAAATACTCAAGGATTAGTCACCATAAGACCTAGATATGGGGAAGGCTTGAACACTACCTATAACAATGTTTAACTATTATCCTTCTTCACTCTTACTGTAGTGTCCAAAGCCAGACTCGTAAATTAGTAAGAAAAAGCCTCTAGCATTCATTAGCTTGTGGTATTTGCTGAAAATTAACAAATGTTACCTGCCGAGCCTCAAGACTGGAAGCTGCCATTGCTCCTACATAAGGAAGACTTTCGATAACAGCGTCTGCAAGATCAGAAATGAATGTGGGCTCACATCCTAAAGCAGGTACGCGCCCCCAGTTCTGAATGCCTGATTTCAGAGCCAACTCTTTGTACTCCACATCAATTTCTTCAAGGGTTTCAATATGCTCACTGACAAAGCTGCACATTGAATACCAAAAAAGTAAACAACTATATGTTACCCAACACTAAAAATAATTGAATTATGTCTCATCTGCATAAATACAATTTTTAAAGGAATCTGAAATATTCATTTGACATTGAAGAAAAATGAATGATGTGATGCAACTATACCTAATGGGAACAGCTAGTAGACTTTTGACTCCTTTTTGCCCAAGCTCAACTATTGTCTCATCGGTGTAGGGTCTCAACCATTCGACAGGTCCAACTCGACTCTATGAAACCATCCAATGAAGCTTAATAAAAGATCCTATTATCAATTGTGGAAGTCTCAAAGGAATCATAAACATTGTATCCAGTAACTTTGGCAGTTGGCAATTATGAACAACAAAATAATACAAAATAGAATGAACAAAGAAAATTTAGATCACAAGAACTCCATTTACTTATCTCTAAAAACTACCTACACTTCAAAAAGTGATGAAATAATGGCAACACTACAAATATATATATTTGCATCTATATATAGAGATGAGCCTGTTCATCAAAATGTAGTTTAAGATTTCAAAATTTTCATTTCTTAATAAGCTGGATCAAAGTAATATATTTATAGCCTAGACTTTATCAATTCAAAAGTTGTGCACAACCAACCATATGATGAAAACAATCAGATGGACGACTCACTATCTGAAGGCAATAAATGAGGGTGAAGAAAAAGGAACAGAAATTCAGGAGCTAATCTGACTGATCTTAGTTGTTAAGCAGCCATAAGACAGTGGTGGAGGCATAGAGAAGAGAGAAACCCAAAATACAGAACAAAGAGAAATAAAGGCGGAGAATAGAGAGGTGATAGAAGATAGAAATAATAGAGGAAAAGGCAGAATATAGAACAAAAAAGACAGAAAATAAGGGCATCAAGTCAAAAATAAATTCCCATCTTTGCCAGTACTGTTAGTTCAGACGTGTGAGACCTCTACTTAAAGACTGAACATTGTGAAAATAAGAAAGCTCTGATGTTCAAAAATGTAGTTTATGCTTTCTGTTGTCAATTTGCTGTATTGTTATGTGCCAAAATCGAACCCAAAATAAGGCCTAAATTTATCTTGTTGATCACTTTTCACATCTTCAGATTTGGTAAATATGCAAGTGAGATTTTAATTAGTAATCATAAAAATTGAAACCACAAATTAATCTCCCATATGAAACATGATAAGATGATTGCGAGAGAAACTATGACTAGTTTAGATGTGACATAAATTGTCTCCACTCTCCAGTATATTAGTAGTTGCATCTGTTACTTTATTGAAGACAACAAAAGGGTATACCTAGGAGTTTTAAATGTATGATGTACTTTACACAGACACACCTATTGATTTTTACTCAATTGCATGCACATATACTAGACATTGTTGAGTGGAAAAATATAGCATGTGTACTTACCTGCAGAAACACATTCCCACAAGAATATAGCCAAGCTCAAGCACAAACATACATATAAAACACACACATATAAGAGAGTGAGAAACAAGTAACACAATAAGGACTGCAGACATTCATAATTAACATAACTACAGCTAGCATTCTGACCACAAAAGAGAACATGTGCAAAGAAACAACCAATTATTAAGCTTACAAAATATCATGAACAATAAATTCGGTTACCTGGTAAGCAAGGGTGTATGCATTAGTAATGCCTCGTTTTTCCAGCTCTTCCATTATTAGATCTACACATTCCTCCATTTCTGCTTTGTAAGGGTCCCCAGCTTCTTCCACATAAGCTAGCGGAACACCATGAGCACTAAAAAACATCATAACCTACAATGCAGTTTTCCAATTAAAGTTATGATATTTTAGTTGAACAAGAATGTCAAGAAATGTACGATCAGTTGGCATTTTAATTTTGAAGGTACAAGGGGCAAAGAAGAAGCTTCATAAAGGAAAGGGTAAGCTACTTGAAAAAATGGGGAAGAATTCCAATTTAATATGCAAGGTAAACATATTAGGTCAAACTTATCAGTGGTTTTCAGTAGGTTTTGTGAGCCAATCTTTTCCTCATTGTCACAACAAGATCCGTCAACCATTATCAAAGCGGAAAAGGACTGTGTCCTTTTTTCATCTATTATTTAAAAAAAAAGTCGCATGCACAACCTTTTCAAATTAATGACGCTTTATTACAACAGGCTAAATCAGCTCCTATCATCACTAAAACTTGGAGCCCAAAAGGACAGAAATGTGCTGTTTTTTTTTCTTCATTCAACAGTTACAGCTTATATTATCCTTGATATCATAGACAGCTCAACAGAGATGTAACAAAAGGCACTAATGTAGTACCCAATCAGGAAGCTCAACAGCTTTATCCATCTTTATGTGATTTCTGACATGTCAAATCGAACCACTACACTCAAATGACTAATAAAAGATAACAATCAAGGAATTGTGCAAGATAGTTTATTTTTGCAACTACCCTTGTGCTAGTGATTAAATAATGAACAAGCATTGTACAAGCATGTATGTGCCAACAGACACAGGCCCTCCACCATCCCAGTGCTCCATTAGTTTGGTATTGGTAATTAATATGCCATTTCTTGATGTGACAGCTGCCACAATTGGCCAAAGATGCCTTGATATCACAAATATGACAATGTATTCAAGACCCAGCATACATCTCATGTGAATTGTGATGAGATCATTCCACATGCCACCGTGAGAATACAAGCATGTCAAAAAAAAAATCCAGGATCAAGAATGAACAGTCTGTTACACACATGATCATTTCCAGATATAACTAATCAAATAGGGTGCTTAGAGCTGATTAGAGAAAATCCCCACCAACCATTCCCAAAAAGTGAGATAAACTCTTCCCTTCATCAATATTTGCTTTCGAATTTTGAATATAACAATCAATAGCTTGTGGCGTTATCTTTCTGAAAAATTCTATCAAAATCAAGAGTAAGTTGATATATGCTATCTCATTATGGGAACCAAATTACGTAGTTCCATGAGTGCAAGCTGAGCTCTAAGGAGCAAAAGATAAATTAGTTCCTATATTAAGCCATGTATTCCAAGGAACAAAAGATGCAAAATAATACGAAAAAAAATGTGACCATCAAAAGTATATAGATTGTAATCAGATCAATTTGCACCTTCTCAGGGGATTCAAATTTTTGCACCTCCTTTTCAATTAAATCTGCCATCGCCTTGATGTATCCTTCTCGTTGATACCAGGATGGTATAACTGTATGTTGCATATTTACCAAATATTCGTCATCCCTACAAAGCCAAATCAATGTCACAAATTTATACAGAAGAAACTTGAATGCTAGTGGTCAAATTTAAACACATGACCTGAATATACTTTCCAACAACCGAAGACTTGAGCCACTAGTTGATATTGAAAACTGTGGGTACAGAGGAAGCACAACAAGTTTTGTGATCCCATCCATTTTAATCTGCGAGTATAAAAGGTCAAATAATGAAGTGCACTGGAGCAACTATGCACTTTCTTCACGTCATATTAGTAGTAAATTAGTATGACAAATACTCATGGATATTGCTCATACCTCAAAGGTTTCGTCATGCAAATTTAACTAAAAGTGAGAAAAAATGCAACATCACTTGTAAAAAACTTTAGTTCTCTAATAAAATATTAAGATTCAAGATCCAGAAAATTGCTGAACCAGCAATCTTATTGAAATAGTTCCAAGAGTTAAAAGGAGAATCTACCACACATGAACCAAATTAGAGAAACTTACGAATCTGCTTAGTAATACAGAAAATTGAGAAGTTTAGTGAAACAGATAAAACAGAATATTGCTAAATTGAGAAGTTTTGCAATTACAAGTTTAGTGAAACAGAAAAAACTTACAACGAAAGAAACAGATAATGCAGAAGCTAAAACTAAATTGCAACTAAAATAGGGTAGGTTATTATAGCCTGAAAACAGCATGGTTACAAAAAAATTACTGTGCTTTTTTATCATAGTCCCTTTCATACAACCAAATTGAGAACTGTGGCTCGGGGGCATCATTGAAATATAAAGGAATCATAATCACAAATTTCGAGGACTCTGTATACAGTTTTTGATGGACCTAATTAATGTATTACTAAAAGCCATCGATATATGCCTTCTAGACACAAGCAAACATGCTCATCACAACAAAACTTATCACATAATGGAACCTCTTTTTTACTATAATCTGTTATATATGATTTCGACAGTTTTTAGCATATATTCACTGGACTTTTTAGACAGTCTAGCACAAATTTGACGAGTTCTATTGATTGTCATTTTCATGATAACTCATAAATCAACAGGTGTTGTAAGAGCTAGATGATGCAAGAGCAAAAGAACCGACTAAAAAAACAAGTCATACTAGAAAGAAAAAATGAAAAAGGGTTTCCTCTATCAATTAAGTATTAAAGTTCTGATTGTACCGGTCAGTATGGACTAACTTTTACAGTCCAATGGCCGATGGTGTGCGGAATGGACAATATTGACCAGTCGGATCTGGAACCAAAACTTACCAGGTAAGCTTACCACACTGGCTTACCAGGTGATAAGCTAACTGGTACTGGGCTGCACTAGATGGTAAGCCTTTCTTCAAGTACCAATATCTATGTACTGCTTTTCTCTTTCTTTTTCTCTGCTTCTTCTGCTACTGCTTCTACTCCTCCCTATCATTTCGTTGTGCTGCCAAGTGTCACCTCTGCCTTTGTTGCTCATTTGCATCATTGCGTCACTGCCTCTCCTCCATAGTATGGTACCACCTGTACTGCTCCATCTCCACCTTCTCTCTCTGTTTGTAGCGGTTTGGTTAGTACCAACCGATACTGAGTCGAACTGACATTCTGTATATTATACGACACAGACACTGTACCGATTTTGTAGCTGACTGGTATCAAATGGTATCAATATTGGGCCAAAATATTAATCCTTGCTGTCAACAACCATTGGTATTTCTTTGCTAGGTTGAAATTTGACAATGAAACAGGTATGCTAAAATACTGGTGAAACCAATACATAACCAACATTATTTTTTTATTCTGACCAATGACCGATAACTGAGCCATAAGCTTGACATCACTTGGTATACCATTTTTGTTATGTGGTACCAAGAAGGACTAGCGACTATACCACTTAGTATATCGGTCTGATTGGTTGCTAAAACTGGTATCAGATAGTATTTAAAACTTTGGAAAGCGGGCATATCTTTTAAAGCTAGTCTCACTTTTATTCTGTTTAAATTTCTTGAAGTGTAGAAAATCAAGTAAAGGAGGGCCTATCATAATTACTTATTGGATAATCCTCTGACAGTTTCCTTCATAAAAATAGTTATTATAGATAAGTGAACCTAATTATAAATTTTAAAGTACCACAATTTAGGTGATACTTAGTAGCCATGCCCTGTTGTTTGTATTTTGTAAAGCATGAAAAGTCTTCATGGATTTGGCCATAATGTAGAAAATTAAGCATATAGATATTTTAAATGGGCATAATATGTCCAATGATGTATGAGCTTTGTAGACAATCACATAACAGTTGTAAATGCTTCTATTGAGGTACAAAAGATAATGAACTTAAGAAACAAGATTTTGATACAAAAACAAGATAACAATTGGAAAAAAATAAAATGATTAGCCAGAAATCATAATCGCATTTATATGAAATTTCCTGTATGAATATTCATTCAGATAAAAGGCACTTGATTTACACTTCAACTCACATGTTTGATGACAAACTTCACTTAGGAAAATAACAATGACAATGTTCTGCAACTATGATAGCATATTTTTATGCAAAAATGCACTGATTATTTACCTGGTTGATGGCTTCTTCAGTAAATGGATGCCAATAACGCATTCCTACATATACCTTTGCTGGAACATTCTTGTCGTGCAAGGCCTTTCTTAATGCTTTTGCCTTAATAATACACAGAAAATTTCAATTAAAATAAGTAAACAGTAATTGATGTCAGAATTTTGAATACAATTGTAATGAGTAAAATTTGAAAGGAGAGGGTAATAATTAGTCAAAAGGAAAATATTTGTAAGCTTCTTTATTCTATCTCCTTACAGCAGTTTGTGAAAAATGCCCCAGGCAAATGACAGTAATATTTTGCAAGAACTATTATACACACTTACACAGTCATGCCAATATTTGGCAAAAAATAATCGAGCAGGCTTCTTGGCAATTTTGTCCTATTTAGAGGCATAACTTTGTCTAATCTTCTGCAAAGTCAATCCAGATCCACCTATCCCCCGTTTTAATGACAATCAAACTAAGCCGAATGATCTCTACTTGACAATAAGTCTATTTTTCTGAGAATCATGAAAGTCAAGCACGTGGTCCAGGTCCAAGGTTGAAACATCCTGAAAATTCCGGCTAATTAATGATGGTTGAGTGTCCTATTGAAAAATGTACTGTGTTTAACCATAGCATAACCGAGAATTCATCTGGTGCTACCTAGGTTAGCTGATAATGATTTTATCCACAAGATGTTGGGATCAAGACACGTCTTCAATACTTACCCTTTGCAAAAAAATTAAAAAGTAAACTTAAGAAATAACAGAATGTCTAGTTTATTTTGATAACTTTTGTTTTTCAGGATGTGAACAAATTTTCTAGAAGAATAAAAATCCAGTTGAAAAAGTAGGTACAATGTCACTATAGATATCATATGGTCAACATTAGACAAGGAAGACTACAAGAGCCCCAATTTCTATAGTACTTCAAAATCCCTATATCAATTATTTAAATACCGGTTGGATTGGTATGTGTCGATCGATAATTACAGTCCTTCCAAGTACCAATAATGAAATGTATAGCTTGACAGTTACACACTTTGTTTTATTTTTTATATAAAAATGATATTGAACAGTACAAGTTTGTATATCACCTGGTATGTCTTTATGATACTGGTTCAATAGATTACTAAAATTGATGTCAGACCGGTATTTAAATCCTTGCCCTGCACTATGATTTTTTTTTTTTTTTTTTGCTTCTGCTACAGATACATTAAGTTGACAACCAAATTTTCAAAGGATGAAATAGTTGTCTTGCTCACTAACATACTAGGAAGATGTGTACTGTTTCAATTTTTTTTAACCAAGGAAGATGTTGTACGTTAACAAATGCAAAACTGACCACAGTTGAAAGTTGAAACATTGTCATGCATCTATGTTATGTCTAACCAATAATATTAGAATATAGAAATAACTAAAATTTGAGCTTAATAAGAGAAGAATTTATTTCATTACATTCCTATTAAAGACAAGGACAGAAAGAGAAAGTATACTTGAAAATAATTTCTCAACCAAAATTGAATGAAAAATAACTTACTTGTGCATCAGTTATTTGTCTGAGTGGAGAACCACCACCAATAGAAGCATAACCTTCTTTGCTTTTGGGCGCCCTAACAACAGAGATGAATTGAGCCAAAGGCTTCTGAAGAAACCGGAACATCCTAGGAAGTCGAATGATGTCCTGTCAATACACAGTATTATTAGTTTTGTTCCAAGGAATTACAAATAAGATAAATACTAATAAGGACACTTCATATTGCTTGTCATGTCATTGTCAGACAATGGTACTTCTCAGCTTCTTTCAGTCAAGTGAGAATACTTTGGTGTATAAAAGAAAAATGTATAGACAATGGTATACATCAATTGACAGACAAAGTTCACTTGCAACATGTGGGTGACTCGTTCACATGATGGAAATAATTTGTTGCTCACATGAAAAACCAAGGTTCAAGTTATGGCAAAGTGACACATGGAGATCAAAAGGAGAGAATCACCTAGATAATCACCTTGAATAGCCTTACTCTGTGGCCTTGTGTATTAGATATTAGATAAGCACCTTGTTTGTCTCATACGCCAGAACAAGTGTCAAATGGTGCCTACCATCTGTAGTTCCCTACCTCCTACAAAGTTTTACAATTACAAAGTAACCAAACTTTATGAATGCATACTTTTTTTTTTAATGAGTATTCACATATTTCCACACAAAATGATGTTTTTGAAAATAAGATCTTCCAATATACCAACGTAACCAGAATGATTTTCCATAAAGACATAATAAGTTTAACATAGTTTTCATACTCAAAAGATATAAAAGAATGAAAAAGAAAGTACAAATTCATTTACCGGATCAGCAAATAGATTAAACAAGAATGGTTGAACATCGTCGAGAGTTTCTGGACCACCGAGATTGAGTAACAAAACCCCAACTCTTTCATTATCCACAAGAATTGTACCCTGTGATGCCTGGGATGTTGAGGTCAGTAATGCTTCAGAAGATGATGAGTATACTTTAGATGATCGCTTATGATTGGATGAGGACAGATCAGGCTGCCATGGATAGTTTTTCGGAACTAAAGGTTTCATCCAATAGCATGGTCCAACACCAGATTTCATGTGTTGCCAAGAAGAATGACCCAACATCTGAGTTGAGCATGTTGCTGGCAGTAGAACCCTGTCACATGCAAAAAATAATTAGTTATCCAAAAGAATGTCAGTGCCCCATAATTATCATGAAGGTAAATACTCCAACAAGGTGATTCTACGAATGTGAGCATGAAAAGAATCACAAGTGAGATCATGCATCACATATTAACCAAATGAAATTGGTTAGTGAAGGTAAAATAACTAACAAAGAGCTACAATAGTAGAGGACCAGGATGATAGATAAATAAGTTACGAGTAGGTCATGTGTGATGCAAGCTGGGATGATGGCGGTTGAATAAAAAAGTTAATTGTTCATTGATTCTTTCAGAATTTATGCATGGCAGCAACATATAAATTAAATAGAGTAATGGATACGAGATTGGATGTTTAAAATGAAGCCTTAGAAGAATGGTAAGAGATACTACTGCAAAGTTAAACTTTAAAAAGAAAAATCTTTCTTTTCTAAAATAAGTTGGAAATATCGACAAGAAATGCAGTGAAGGGTAGCTTATTTCTTCAAATGCAGCTAAATAAAGCTACCGTTGTATATTTCCCTTTCCACAGTCTACAATTAGCTTTCAGGTATCAAGTTTTGCCACTGAAAAAAAACACTCTAAGAAAAAAGATGATACTATAATAATGTTGAAACCAGAGTCTTTAGCTGAGGAATACTTCTCAGGCAAAGATTTCGTCCGAGGCAAACTCGAAGACCGAAGCTCTAGGCTGGCCATCTCTATGACACCCCTGGTACTTGCTTGATGAGACGATGACAACCGCTCCCCTAGAGGAAACGAAACACAAACCAAAGGAAAAAATTGCAAATTTAGCGATTTTATAGGAAATTAAACAAAAAATCCGCTTCTTCCTCCAAAAGAAACATGATTTCCCCATATTCACAAGGAGACGATGTTCGTCTTAAACCAGACAACATAAAAGGGCATGACCAGTAATTGTAGATTAAGCCAGAGTGACATGAAACAGGCCTATTGGGTTCTATTCCAGCGAAAAAAAAAAAACACGATTAGTAACTCATTTCTCTCTTCCTGATTTCCCTGATCGGTAAAGAAGATAGGGGAAAGGACGGTGGAGGAGGACTTACACTGCGAGGCAGGAGAGGGGCGGGAGAGCGCCAAGATCTCTATCCCCATTCTTAGGACCTCGAATTCGCCGCCTCCGGCTAGGGATCGAGAATGAGATGGGGGAGGGAGAGTCCAGGAGAGCTGGAATGGGAGTGGATGAGCGAAAGCAGACAGCGACGAGGTCGTATACTGGGAAGAGCGATCAAATCCGCAATGGTTGGTGGGAGCTGTTCCCACCACACCGCCTTGTTGATGACGACCGATCGCATACGTGGAAGCCAATCTAACCCTTCATCACCTACTCCGTTCTCGTGGACCTGATCTCACCGCCACACCTGCTCTCTTGACACGGTCGTGTGTGCCGTGGTTTGTTTCCTTGGTGAGCTGGGGATGACCTGTCATATCCGCGTCACTCCCAATTGTGTCGCTCACGAGGATGCTTGCCGGTGCGGCGATGGGTGGGCATTGACGTACAAATGTACCTGATTGGTGATTGGCGAACACTGTGGAGCCCGCGACCGGGTAGGAAAAAGCGTTGCATTCAAACTTGGATCCCTCGTGGAATCCACGTGAGTACATGGTCTCACCTGCTTGGTGTCACGTGGAGACCATATCCACCCCTGTCTTTTAGGAATTATTACAATTTTGTTACGCAACGTTGACTCTCACAATTTTGACTACTGGTAGCTCATTAATTAATATCGTGGGTAAGGGGCGCAAAACCCTTTATACCCGTTGATGCACCTTTTCTGAAGGTGCGGGACCCAACGACTGCCACGCTTGGCGTCGTCTGTACTTGTTGACGGGTAAGCAGACATATCGGGTCGGATCATCAAAGCAACGACCCAAAATCCGATAAGCCCGCTCGTGTTTCTCGAGTCGGATGCTCTGGTTCGGATGCTCGTCGCTGCACGCTGCTGTACGTAATCCTTTCTTCGAGCTCTTCTTCGTGTTCTTCCATCTTTTGATACCGTCTTCTCATTCTCACAAGAGATGAGCTTCGCCATAGAAGAGTTCGTTGTAAGGAACAGATGAAACCGGCATCGAGAAACAAGGCGGGGAAGATGGAAGTAGGACCATGTCCTCCCCCTCCCCCTCCTCCAAGAAAGGACTCCTCCCGCGGACTCTTAAAGACCGTGTCCGCCGTGATCATCTTCGCGGTGGCGGCGGTCGTGAGCTTGTGGACGGTGGCACGCAGCTCTTCCCATCACCACCACCTCGGTTCGCGGCCGGGGCTTCTCTTCCCCATGAGCATACACACGGCCAACTGCGAGAGTAGTCTCAGGTTGGAGGGCTTCGTCCGGCCAAGCCATCTGCTGCATGAGATGAGTGACGAGGAGCTGTTCTGGAGGGCTTCTATGGTGCCCAAGGTGGAGGAGTACCCATTTAGAAGGGTGCCAAAGGTGGCGTTCATGTTCCTGACAAGAGGACCTCTGCCATTGTCACCACTGTGGGAGGAGTTCTTGAAAGGCCATGAAGACCTCTACTCGATCTACGTACACACAATTCCAGGATACAACCTCAATGTGTCACAGAGTTCTGCATTCTATGGCCGCCAGATTCCAAACAAGGTATGCAAGATCGATGTAGGTTCATCTTTATGAATTCTGATCACCAACACACTCTATGTTAAACTGAGACATTGGATTTGTTTGAGTTGATACGTTTAGTGGAATCATACGGCTTTTGGTTGATACAAGTCTATGCAAAGTCTTGTGTTCTTCCTGGCAAGCCAAATCACATGTTTAAAACACATTAGTAGCCATTTTGATGTGTGTAAAATCACATGAAATACTTCGGATGATGTCATGCTCCTGCTTAGGAGAGTTAACAACAACATTGATATCCCAATCACTGCAAAATAGATGTATCCTGATACATGTATTTTCTTCAGTAACAGGATAAAAATGTTTCTTGTTTTAGCACATCTCTGCAGTAGCAACTAATCTGAGCTGACAGATGATGTTTTCTGAACCTTTACTACTATAGGAATAATATCTAATCAAAGTTTTAATATGGAAGACCTCAAAGAACTGTTCAACTCAAACATGCTGAAAGTTCATCTCAGTGCATTCACTGCATCTGCTACTTGCACTCAGGTAGTTCGATGGGGATCGATATCGATGGTAGACGCAGAAAAACGACTTCTGGCTAATGCATTGCTGGACTTCTCGAACGAGCGCTTCGTTCTGCTCTCCGAGAGCTGCATTCCAGTCTATGGTTTCCCAACGGTCTACAAGTACCTAATGAGATCTGCCCACAGCTTTGTGCAGTCCTTTGACGAGAACTCGCCACTCGGTCGAGGCCGGTACAACCACCGCATGGCACCTGACATTGTGCTTTCCCAGTGGAGGAAGGGGTCGGAGTGGCTCGAGCTCAGCCGGTCGCTGGCCGTGGAAGTGGTTGCAGACTTCAAGTACCACTTCCTCTTCAGAAAGTACTGCCAGCCACCTTGCTATGCTGATGAGCACTACTTCCCCACCTACTTCAACATGTTCCATGGGGCCTTGATTGCAAACAGGAGCATTACTTGGGTGGACTGGTCCAGGGGAGGTCCTCATCCAGCAACCTATGGGTATCAAAACATAACAAAGGACCTGATCCAGTCAATAAGAGAGAGTAAAATCTGTAAATACAACTCTGGAGCAACCACTATGTGTTTCCTTTTTGCAAGGAAGTTTGCATCTGATGCATTAGAGCTCCTTCTCAACCTTACTTCAGCAGTGATGAGCTCTTGATCTCAGCACTCTTTACTTGTTCTCAAATTGAACCTGATTTCATCCATCCTTGTTGATGAAGGAAGGGAGAGGCTGTAATCCTCTTTCCCTTGAAACAATATATGGCTTTTACATGTGGCATACCTAAGAGAAGTTTGATCTCACCTTTCATTGGTTTGCACAGCATGTAATTTTATCTAGAAAGCAGATCTTTACAGTCGCAAAGCCCATAGGAAACCTAAAGAAAATTATGTGAATCAGTACCGTTAGGCAATTATTTATTCTGGTTTCCATTCATTTTCAGTCTAGCCATCAGAAGGAGTTTATGTTTTGATGATGTATGCATGGCTATATGGTTGGGCACACTGAGTGTTTAAATTGCTGCAGACCCCAGTAAATATGGACAAGCCCCGTGTTCTCTTGCCCTAGTAGAGAGACTGTTTTGGTAGTTTTCATTTACCTCTCATTTCACTAGTTAATGCAATCATGGTGTGTTTGATAACTTATACATAATCCAAATGGATGACTTATTTTCACCAACTTGCTTTAATACCAAGCATTTTGCTAAGAAATATATCAGCTCCAGCACAAAATACATATATGAAAATGTCAATCAAGAACCCAATTACTTCTATCCTCTGTCTCAGTTCCTCACACATCTTGAGACCCATGAATGCATTCCCAACTTCGGTACTATTGGGTTTCATGCTATCCACACCTGAATTGATATTTCCAACCCAAAGCATCAAGTCATAGTTATGCAACTACAGGGGTAAATGTTTGGATTATTAAACTTTTTTTTGCATACTTCCACTTCTGATCTTGATAAACATAGATCCATGTCAATAATATCCTGCCCATTTACCTTGAACACCTATGGTCTCTATATTTGTAGTTATAGCAAGGAAACAAATCAATATTTACAACACTCGAAAAGAGTGCAATATGTACTCATAAAATTTCTTTAAATTTTGATATATTATATATGTTGCAATCAGTGTAATTATCCTTCTTGGCTTCTTTGTTGGTCTCAATTACAATTTCACAACTAAAGATGTAAGAACAGCGAGTCTTTCTGAGAAATAAATAAATAACAAAACTGGGATTTAAGTTACTCACACATTATTCAGAGCACGAAAATTGCTGCTGGTTGATACCCTTTGCCTCATCTTGAGATTTAACCTATTCTTCAACTGATAACCACCAAGCTTACTTGAACCATGGGATTCACGACATCTGAAGTAAGAAACCTTATGCAACAAGATCATATTCATCATGATCAGGGGGTACAACATCCAACCTCATCATACTTCTGTATTCTTTAGGCACCGGTGCACCAGCTTGCACGCATAGCTCCACAATAGCTGGAGCCTTTCCATAGTACCTCTTCAACTCATTGGCCAGTGGGGGGCCATCAAGATCACGCACATGCCACACATAATTTGGTCTAATAAGATCATCAATCGTGGCTTCCTGCCATGCATGCAAGCCAGCCCGAAATTGATGTTTTGTAGCTTTGCACATCCTCACCTTGTGTCCCTTAGGCCCCACTTGAACTTCGGGGCAGTAGCCACAGGTTATCACGCTATACTTCTTCATAAGCTTCGTTGCTCCTGATCTCATATCTAACCAGGACTGCAGTGTCCTGGCACTGAATTCACTTATCGTCCCTGCCACATCAAGCCTATCACCATCCAAGATGATTGGAAGAACCTCTCTTGCTGAGTCAAAATTATTTCCTGTAAATGCATTTTTGTCCTCCTCTGGCTCAAAGTCTACAATTCTCCCCTCAATTGAATAAACAGGCTTGGTTCTTCGTTTTGTTGGGTAATCTTCAAGGTGAAGACCTGCTTGAATGCACAGCTCTACAATTGCCGGAAGCCTTTTGACTCCAAACCTTTCTTTGTGACCCACTCTTGGCTTTCCCACTCTATCATAAAGGTGGTAGCAGTATGGAAAGCCAACAACATCTCTTATTCCTCCTCTTCCCCACACATGATTTGAGCTCCTTGAACCACATTTGGGACCTTCACATGACCGTATCTCATGACCAAGTTGACCAATATGCACTTCAGTGCAAAACCTGGTAATCGAAGAATGTCAAATATCCACAACTTGAAGTCACTCTCATTGCCAACCAATTAAAAAACATGTAAAACTAATTGATGGTGATGGATCCAGAGCTTACCTACACTTTTTAACAGGGATGGCTTCCTCACCGTCAACAAGTTTCGACAGACCATGAAGCAGAGATTCTCTGGCATTATAAACTTGATGAGCCACCTCAATGAGGTCAGGGACAAGAAGGCCATTTTCAGGGGCATGTTCAAGGACTCGGCAAGGGTTTTCCTGCCTGGCTTTCTTCTCTTCTTTGGCCCTTCGAATCAACACCTTCATGGGGGTCGGATAAGGCTTCCTCTGCCATGTTGGACCAGGCCTCGGGACATCAGCATAAGCAAAGTCCTCTTCACTGTCAACTTTTGCCTCATTGCTAATGGCACTTGTGGAACCAAAGTGGCATGAGAGTCTAATTTGCAGATATGATAACTGTGTCCTCCTTATACAAGAAATGCGTTGCGTAAATATCCTTCCAAGTAGCATCCTCTTCTAAGAAGTTAACATTCTTCTGACATATAATTCTGAAAAAGGAGGAAAATAATAGTTTTTCTTAATAGAAATGCACAAATGAAGACTTCATACAATATAAGGGCAGGAAGCCACAGGACGGTTTGGTTCAGTTAGCCCAACGATGGTGAGAAAACATCAAAGGATGCATAGAACGAAATCATACAGGAGGAGAAGTTTCTTCAAATCTTTAATCAAAAGATGGTGAGCTAGTCTTCCCAAGGGATTGGAGAGATGGCGATCTAAGCAAGATAAGGAAACGAGAATTTAGGGTTTACGGGACAGAGATTGAAGAGATGATACCTATAGCATTGCAGACCCGCAATGAGAAGCGGAGAGGAAGGCGACGGAGCCTGCGGGACGAGCGAGGGGAGCGGCTGGAGGCGGAGAGGTCCGAAAGGAGGAGACGCGCCGCAGTATGCGGCTGTCGTTTGGGATTTGCGGCTCCGCGATCTCGGTCGCAGGTGACTTGATCCCTTCTTGGTATCTGAAAAGACCTAATTGCGCCGTTAACATTGAATAAACAAACACGAAGTCGAGGGTATTTTAGTCATTATAGAATAAAACTAAGTGGGTAGTGCAATCGGTGCCCTATTTATCATTTCGATCAATCCGGTTACCCTCTCGAGAAGACGGGGTCTTGCACGATGACGGAAGAACCCAAAGGTACCATCTTTGTGCTGTTCTTGCTAGATTTGCAAATGCAGATGGCTTCTTGTTGACCTTTAATTCACGCAAACGATTAAGTGGTTTCCTTTAAATCCCTTTTGCTGGTTCCCGTTGCAATAAAATTTCAGGGCCTGCAGACTAGGTAGGGCAAATTGCTCTCTCTTCTCTAACACTTATGTGGTGATAGACTGTAAGGTTTCCGCGGAAGCTTTTATGAAGTTCTATATTAAGTCCCTTTTTTGTTTCTAAATTTAGTAGAATTTTTGTCTGACTTTTTTCTTCATAAGAAAAATATCTTCTTTTCGGTTTTTGTATGTCTAGATCTTCGATTCTTGAGGTCCTGATATATAACTTAGTGATAAAACTTTCTCCAAAATAGAAATGACAAGATGCATATGGAGCTTTGTTTATTCCTTTTCTCAATGTAATTTAATGAGATTGATGCTCTCGATTGATATATGATGGAAACGATACCCGGAAACAAGGCTATATATACCGAACCCCTCCGGCTGACTTCTGATTTTAGATGATTGTTGACTCCTACTTGTGGTTATTTTATGGCATGGTTATCACGCTTCTTAAGTCAACTCCCTTATGTTGTAATACTGTCCAGATAGAGGCCATCGGAGGTGCTTCGACAAAGATGTTAGCATGAGATTCAATACCTTTAGCATGTAACAAAAGTATTCCAGAGCACCTCGGAGAATATGAAAATTGAGATTACATTAGAGGAGATGAACTTTCAAAAAGTTAGAGAAAAAGGATTGTGCACTCGAAGCTAATGATTGGCTCAGTTGTAACTATGAAACTATACATTTGTGGGCCCCAATTACCTGTAAGATACATTTTGGGCAGGGATGTTGGGTACTAAACATGGAGCATGCATGAGTTCTTTGTTTAAGATGGGTTCATTCACAAACTTCCTTAAAACAACTTGTGAGCAAGTAGGAGGTTGCTATGCAGATTGGAGTATAAGAAGGAAGCCCATGCTAGACCCGAATATTCCAAATACGTATTTCTCTTGATAATTTTAATTTGTAAAATTCAAAGAGTTGTAGGACAAGCCAAATGCCATGTAGGGAACAAAGTTTTGATGTTTCTTCCCTCATTCAATTTTTAGATTTTGATTTATCTTAAACCTTCCATTTTTCTCTGTTTAATTTAATCTGCAAGCAATTCAGTACCTTTTTTATGTTCGTGATCATCCTCCTAATTTTTTGGTTCCCTTTGAGAATCTGTTCTGCAGGCCATTTGTTCAATGCTGGACAATTTTTCTATTACAAAATTTTTTTTCCATTAAGACATTAGACTATGGCTAAATGTTTGGAAATTTGATATTCTTTTTCTTTAATTTTATAATCAGACACTTGCGATATGATTGGAAGCCAAAAAACAAATCCTTCTCGGGATAAGGATCTTGCTCCATATATTAAGATTAAAGTTCTTTTCTTTGCCAGAGCTCGGGATCTTACTGGATCAACAGAGTTATGTCTTGAAATGCCAGATGGTAGCACTGCCAGAGATTGTATGAATAAACTCTTAATTGAATTTCCAAATTTACGGGAAATTTATGATTCCATGGTTTTGGCTCTTAATGAGGAATATGCTCCAGAATCGACAGTATTGAGAAATAAAGATGAATTGGCTATCATTCCCCCAATAAGCGGAGGTTGAAGAATGTTGCAGAAGCAACATGATGTTTTTTTAATGTTGTATCAACTTATAACATCTTATTAATAATGGTCTTCTTGAATACTATAGCATCTCTTTACCCTGCTATTTGACGGACATACATTATTTGGCTGGAACATTTTGCTTTTGTCATCCTACCCCGAGCAAAAATAATAGTAATGGATGATCGACATTTCATCTCCAAGTATTATATTCATATGCAAATTAAGCAAATAATGGTAGAATCAATGCTAGTTTCATTTTTGTGCTTATGATAATATCTGCAGTTTTATTACAAGTTAATGTTGCGATTTGTCAAAAATCTGCATCCTTGTTAATGTTGTATATTTACTGTGTTATAAATCTATACTTTTGGAATGGAGAAATCACATGATTGATCATCAAAGATCGTTTTGTATCATCAAGGTCATTCAACAGATTTAAGATGGACCATTGGGAAGATGTTTAAGTGCCTGTATTGTGCATTTGGTTATAGCAACTCACTATCTTCCCTTCTTTCTTTTCGTTTTTTTTTCCTTGAAAATCTTGATTCTTAAGATGATGAACCGCAAGGCCATCCATTTGATGTATGTATGGATGTTTTATTTTATTTGACTGGTTTCTAAATATTAACATGTTCTGGAGCAATAGATCTTTTGTTCTTCGGTATAATTTTGGTATCTAAAATATTTTTCTTATTTCTGCACAATCTCATGGCATTAAGGGTGGTTAAGAACTTCGATGTCCGCCAAGCATCATCTGGATATTGTTAACCTTTAATTCGATTTATGAATAGGTATGAAGCAGCTCTATGTTTTATGATTCCAGTGCTATTTGGATCATATTGTGATGGGCTACAAGCATACTGTCCTGCTGACTGAACCATGTGCATTTCCATCATGCTCCTTTGGTGGTGAAAGACACAGAGTGTCGAAAAGAAATTACATTTTAACAAAAGATCATTGTTTCTGGTAAGACATGGTGTACAGATTTGCATTAGATCAAAGAGTGCAGATGCATAATGGCTTTTGCTAGATTTGAGCTGCATTGTTTCCTGCTGTCTTTTTTACTTTGAGCCAAAAACATGACCACTCTCTATATATCCTCCTAACCACAAAAGGAATAAGATACAAACTTAGAGGCTAATAAGGTAGTTTAGCACACTTTGAGCAATGAGACTGAAACCAAGTAGCTGTCAAACCAGATTGCCATATGTAATTTATAGAATGAGCTAAAACAACCAACCAGGCTACAGATAGATCACAGCTCAACACAAATGAGATCCAGCAAGGCCATTTCTTCCACCCAAATTACCAGGGTCTAGAGGGCAAGCTACAGCTCAGCTAAAGCTGTTCTAAACTGGTTCATGAGAGATATATATATAGTACTTGCTTGGAAGTATGATCTTCTGTCATCACAAAAGATGCCCACAAAACCTTTACAATAGCCAAAACACATTTTACATATATATCTCCATATATATGTAAAATAAACTGTATATATATCTCCATATGAGCAATAAAGCAAACCATTTTTAGACAACCACTGTTTCATAACACATTTTACAACCACCTTCTTTACCCAAAAAATGACCAAAGGTCAAAGAACTTGGATGATCTACTTTTGGTAATGGGCCTACCTGGGGTTAATTATGACACAGATGAGGGAATAATGGCAGGACCATGTGAGAGTCTGGCTTCGCTAATATCTTCTGATGCTGCAAAACCACCCAAGTTTATGCTGCAAAAAGACGTGGAGCCACTCTTTGCAGATTCATCAGAATTCCTACTTGGCCTTTGATGGCTCTGGTTAACAATGAGAAGAGCACCATCATGGTAGTAGTCATCGTAGGGCGTGCCTCTGATTCCAGCATGGCCTATGTCTCTCAGTGCCAAGGAATCCGACACGGGGAAGAACACTAGAGTGCAGATGCCAACAGTAGTGCAAAACAACAGCATGAGGAAAGATAAGAACACACTGGCCTCATACAGCAGACTGCCTGGGCTAGGAAGAACAGAGAATCCAAGGAGAAGAGCCCTCAATGGAAGGAGAAGGATGACTGATGCTATCAGAACATAAATCCTTCGCCGCAAACCTTTGTTGATGACCAATGACAATATCTGTGCACCGACATATGTCACATAGCAGATCAGGTGGGCATAAAAACCCGCAAGAATTATAGTGCTTAGAAGTGGATACTTGCATACAGTATCGCCGTCTGTTAAGGAAGATGCACATGTGAAGAACTTTGATATACTGATTTTCTTGTCACTCTGCTCTTCATTGCTAAACCCAGCACCAACTAGAATGATGGCAATTTGCATAATGAAAATCGGAAAGCAGAAGAGCAGCACATACGCAAGCGACTTTCTGTTCCACTGTCGGCTCAGTGTGCCAGATTCCCTTTTCTGCAGTGAGGCATGGAGAAGGAATGAAAGAATAAGAAACATGCTTGGTTCTGCAAACCCTAAATTTGAAAGGATGTAGAATTTGCAGATGCTTCTCTGCCATGCTTGGCTGGAAAAGAGCCTTGTATGTAGGAATCTCAACCTAACAATCTCCCCAAAGCCCCACCAAATAGAGACTAGAATTAAAATGATCCGACTAACCCAGGGCCCATTAAAATATCTGAGCTGCAGATAATGTCTTCTACTGATCCAGAACTGGAAGTACAGAGAATGGAAGATGCATAGTAGACCAAGAGTGGCAGTCAGGAAAACAAGGGAAATGGTCAATACACCAAATGCATCGGTGGCAAGACTCTGCAGGGGCATCACCTGAAAGACATTCCAAGCATGCTATCTACCAGCAACAAATCCAAGATGACCCACAAGTAAACCAAAATACCCCTTCATAAAATTTCTATTCATAAATCTTGTATGATGCAAAGATGATTTTCCTCAAAGCATGCCTGAAAGAAGTTGTAACAAACTCAACAAAATTAGGCCTATATAGTCATAAACTGCAGCCTGAAACAGAGACCAAAGAACACATTCTAGTTTACTGAAGGTGACAATTTCCAGCAACCAGTGGCATTGGTATCTTACACTGAATTCCAAATACAAAAAAGGAGGCACAGAACCAAATATTGCACTATTTTTTGCAGGGAAACAACAGGTGCAAATCACCATGAAAGACATAGTGGTACATGTGAAATGCATGCATCCAGTAAATGCAACACAAAAGAATTCCTAACAATCCTGTAAATTTAAATCCCACAAATAACCTAGTTCATATAAATTCCTATACGTTTCAGGGCCATTACTAAACTAATTGAACCTATAATGCGATCTACAAAATATCCCTAAGATTAGGCAATCAAACAACATTTCCCAAGAAGTTAAGTTACAGTAAGATGATATAACTTGCAAATGTTATTGTTCTGAGAATAAAAAAAAGAGGAACTAAAACCAGAATAGAAGCAGAAGACTTTTGAAGTAACCTTTATTTCAACATCAACTAAACATTACCAAACCCATAAATTTGACTGCTTGCATAAGCTTATACCTATAATCTCAATCCAAATGAGGTAGAAATGTCGTGTAAACACCAGAAATTTATGAGCCTAATTGAACATATTGTCATAACTCATGAACAGAAACAAATTTATAGAGCTAGGGCATTAAGGTAGTCTGATGATAACAGTACCAACCAAACAAGTAATGATTTCTGCAGTGACATGAAAATTACATCCTCTGCAGCACAAAGACATCGTAGTTTCGTTGCATTAGCTTAATCCCCCTTCCAATGCATAAAGCTGCTTCATTACATAGTTCTTGAAGAAAACTAAGAACGGATGAAGAAACAGATGTATCAACTAACCAGAAAAAAACCCCTTTTTATAGATAGAAAGCAAAAATTAACACCACTTTCTTGCCATCAAATCCCAAAATAATCATCCATATCACCATTATAAGCGAACCAAACAGCCAAAAAGAAAGGGAAAAGAAAGAGGCTGTTACCCACAAAAGCGTCGGAGAAGAACGTCACAATCGTAGAGGCTACAAACCCCCATCTTCATCGTTCCGGGGGCCGCAGAAGACTGAATCGGGCGATCCGGGCCTCCAAGAGGAGCTCTCGCGGCGGCGAATCCGGGACCGAGGAGAACGGTAAAATCACCCAGCCCCCTTAGAATGAGACCCAAACCCTAATGGAGGAAGAAGGGAGACGGAAGGAGAGAAGGCGAGGAATAGTACGAATAGAACGAGAGAGGAGGAGAGCGAGAGGAGAGGGGGAAAGGGGGAAAGGAAAGGAGGACAAGGTTGGACGAAGCGACGCGGGTGGGGCTGGTGACAGCCTGTCATTCCCGCTGCGGTAACCGCACGGTGGGCGGTGCCAAGCCCTCCGCCACGTGCCTACATGACAACCGTCGATCGAGCATCGGACGGTAATTTCGGGTCCGCCCGTGATGGCTTCGTGACCCGAAATTGTTTCGACACCCCTTCGATCTCAACATCCATTATGATTGGGCTAAACATTCCGCACGTGGGACCCATGTGTGGCCCTACCGCTTCCAAGGGCAGGTAAGAGAGCGGGCAACGCGCGAGGGAACCGTAATAACGCGCGTCATCAAGTCCAAGTTAAACAATGATTACGAAGTAAGATGGTAATTATGTGAGTATGGGATTAGTATTGATGTGTTTTGGATCCGGATTCTTCGGATGTGTCAGCATGGATCCGAAATCGGATCCGATTACTATGGGACTGAAACGTATAAATGTGTCCACCTGTGTTCCTCAAATTCGAATCCGCTCCCGCAGCCCGTCTCTCTCTCTCTCTCTCTCGTTCGTTATCCTCTTCTTGTGGCTCTTATGGCGTCCCCATGGCCTCCTCTCTTTTCTTTCCTATCTTTCCCTCGCTCCCCTTTCGAATTAGGGCACGCGCGACTCTCTCTTCTCCATGACGACCGTGGCGTGCAGGATCTCCGCCGCTGGAGCAATGCTCTTCTCCGCCTCCCCTCGACCCCACCGCAACCACCCCGTGATCATCCCCCATACCCTCCCTCGTCGTCGCCTGACGACCCTGCGGAGCCCCGATCGGATCGCCTGCAAGGCCACCGAGGTCTCCGAGGTGGAGGGGGGGGAGCCGGCTGTGGCGGCGGCCAAGGACGCTGACGGCGGCATGAACTGGGTCCCGGTCGTCCCGTTGGCGGCGCTGCCCAAGGGGGAGCGCCGCGTCATCATTCAGGACGGGGAGACGATCCTGTTGCTCTGGTACAAGGATGACGTCGTCGCGATAGAGAACCGGTCACCGGCCGAGGGGGCATACACCGAAGGCCTCTTCAACGCCAAACTCACGCAGGTTCTCTTCTACCCCTTGGATGTGCTTGGTCTATGGATTTCCTCACTTCTGTGCAATGAGAACGATTGATTTATCATGGAAATGGACGTGTGTTTGATAAATTGGATAAACTAGCTCTGGATGTGGTACATGTTGATCTATTTTTGCTCAATTGATGCGGTGTCAGCTTTGGCAAATGAGATTAAGGAATAAGATTAATAAAACCCCTAGCTTTTAAATTTAGTTATTTGTGTTAGGATTATTATAAGATAATTTCATGTTCTGAAGCTTTCTTAGGATGTTATGTGAGCATGTTGATGTGAATATAGTAGAAGTAGCTACTCTTTCTTTAATCTATTCTCCCTCTTTTTAAGTTTTAGATTAGGACTTGATAATGAATTCTTGTATCTTGCGTAGAGCTCATGAACGTGGATAAAATTCTATACATCTTTTCAGGATGGCTGCATTGTTTGTCCGACTACAGATAGCACATTTGAACTTCGAACCGGAGAGATCAAGGAATGGTACCCAAAAAATCCTGTTCTTAGGGTCCTTACACCACCTTTGAGGAAACTTTATGTGTACCCTGTCAAACTAGATGGAGAGAACATCTATATCAGCATGAGAGGAGGTTCTGGAGGATCCGCAGAGATTGTTTTCAGTGGCAGAGCTCAGCCTGGTATGACAGCATCAGATGTCAATGTGGAGGAGGTCTCTTTCTCTCTCTGTCACTCTCCCATCTGTGATTTATACAACATTTTATAGTTCAATAATTGTGAATAACAAGCAGAAATATAGGGTAATTTATGATCGGTTGTGCAGTTCAGATGCATTCTTCTATCATAGTTAAATATGTTATCATTTCCTGAACATGAACTTTCAATATGGAGACTGAATCGCTATGTTAAGGACCTCTGAAGTTGTTTTTATCAATAAATAAAAAAATAAAGATTTAATTGTTTTCTCTTTTCCTCTGCTTCTTATTTGGTCTCCGATTTTAACCTCAGGAGTAAATATTCCATTATTTTTATTTGGGTTTTGTTCTCAGTCAATTTTTTTAAATACAAAAATGAAGGTTTTGGGTTAATTTTGTTCAAATGACAGTTTGAATGCTTACATGAAATTTTAAACATAACTACAAAGTCTTTCTTGAGTAAGAGGCCTTTAGTTGACTGGAGACAAGAGGCCTTTCCTAAGGGGTGGGAAACTGGAGAAGGGAATGAGAAGTTCATGATGGGTAGAGGAGAATGGGCCTAGGTCATGGGCCATAAAAGGTAAACCTGGAGTGAAAAGAATCAAGCGTTGGACTGACCTATGGTATGATACTATATCATCTCAAGTTGTCCTCAGCTCATCCAACCCTACAAGTTTGACACACATTGCATCTCTTCTCTTAACAGGTAAGTCCATTCAGTTATTCTTCTAATACTTCTAAAACCTATTGATTCTTGATACTTGATAAATGTTTAGTACTTGCAATCAAGGTCTGCCATACCGAAGCATACCACCCGTACCGGGCGGTACGTACCGGTCCGACAGGTTATCAGTACGCGGACCGCTCGGTACCGTTACAGTGCTACAGTATTATACTGTAGCACTGTTACAGTATAAAAAGTATAAAATTATTTGGTACACCAGGGTATACCGCTCGGTACGCCCTGATGTACCGCTCGGTACGCCCTGATGTACCGCTCGGTACACCGGTACCATACCGTACCGTACCGAGCCCGGGTCGAAATGCCGGTATGGTACGGTACGGCGAACCTTGCTTGCAATATTCCACCAAATTGCATTCTAGGATGAGTTGATAGTTGCATTAAACATGTTAATACCAAACAAGTTATCCATTCAATCTGAACCCAAGGAAGATTTTTTTTCTTATTGAAATCACTACAATTAGATAAAGACATCTGATTTTGTTTTTAAATATCTGGAAACAGTGTTTTAGAATGAGGTTATGTGGCTGTTTATGCACTCCACATATGTGCATGTGGACATATGTCTTCTCCAATAAGAGCATGCGGCCTCACTATGCACTGATATCTATATAAAATATACTGTGCATATGTGATCTGTATAGGCAGGAAAATATGATCATGTATGTGGTTTATATTTCCTTACTATAAATATCATTTTGTCTAATATTATTATCTTGGTGTTATTTGTAAATATTCCATGAATTAGATTTCCATCACTTGATACTCATTTTTCTTCTTTGAATAATTTCTTAATGAAAATAATGACATTATATAAATTTTGTATTCAATGTTAGCATATAATTACCTTGTAATAATTTAAATTTGCTAGCATATTTTTGTTTCTAGTTAATCAAATATTATTTTTTAATATTTCAACTAAATTGCACCCATGGCCCCATGGCTTCCACATAACATGCTCACCATGCAGTATGTTGACTGTTCGCATGCCACCACTTCCTTTTTCGTTTTTCGTTTTTCGTTTTTTTAAGTATTGTCTAGAACACCTACTCCACTGAGTCCATTCTCTCTTATTACTTTCTGTGTTCTCAGATTCATCCAGCATAGGGGCCGTGTACTTCTACCATGCACCAGAAGTAAAATTTTTGCTCAAAATGAATATGTAGCTATTTTACACTTGTCTTATCATAACAGATGAAGATTTGTCCTGAAGGTCCTTGACATGGGTTTGTACTGCTCTAAGCATTTAATTCTGAAGTAGATTTGAAGTTCTGTGTTGGTTGTGTCAAATAACAACACACGAGTTAGCTTTCTGTTTCTGCTTTCTTTCATCTTCATTTTCTAATAACTATATTGCAAGACAAAATAAGTTATGCTATAATTCCCCCACCCCAGCAAAGAATTCCAAAGCAAAAAAAAAGAAAAAAATCCTAATTATGGTATTTCTGCTACTATGATACTGTAAGAATTTCATGATAAATTTGCATAATTTAAGCAACTGCTTCAAGGTCTTACATTTTCTCATGGTGCTTCAATTTGTTTCAGGTTAGGATGGTAGTTGATGAGGATTCTGAAGGATTTGGTTTCACAGGAAAAAATGAACTACTAAATGGGAAGGCAGCCATAATTGGCTTCTTACTATTGATAGATTTTGAGCTTTTAACTGGTAAAGGTCTTCTCAAGGGGACAGGTTTCTTGGACTTCATCTATTCAGTTTCGAAGGCTTTTGAATCCTTTTAGGCATTTCTTCATTTCCTCATCAAGTTGTTGGAACGTCAGTAATGTTCATAATCTGCAGAAGGTATCTTATTTTCCTCACACTGGGAACTCTTGTATTCTTCATTTTGAAAGGTTAATATTTTGAGTATCTTGATTTGTGTTAACAACTGAACTTTTTTTATACTATGAACTGAATATTTTTGGAGTTATTATAAAAGACCTGTTCAGGAAATTTTGCAAGTTAATAGGTAGCCCCGCTGTTGTGGTAGAGGAAGTAGCTTGGTGATATGCAACCTCTATGAATTACACCCACCCCGTGTGTAAACAACCAGAAAAAGGTTGTGCCAGTGATAATAGCACACTGGAGAAAGCTACTATTTGATGAGATTTTTATGGTCCAAAATAAGTATATTTTTATAATTTTATTTTATAATTATGATGATTGTTATGCTTGTGTTAAAAAATATATTTATTTTTTCGAAGGCTGACTAAGGTCATAACTAGCAAATCCAGTAGAACCTGAGTATTTGAATTTTTAATATAAACATTTCTCAAAATCAAGTTCCTCAATCTCTTGATCTTTTTAGTGTCAAAAAGAGCTTCATTCATAAGATAAAATTTTAATTATATTCTAACTTGCAGAAAATGATTTAGTAGAAAATTGGAGTTATGTTCTGCTTTCTGTCCCTTTGTTACACTATCCTCATGATAATAGATTTACTGGATCCATCTTAGATAATCTTGATATAAATTGGCTACTTTTTTTTGGGTTTGATTGTTGGAATTTGCTAAGCACTTCTTGAAGCAAAAGTATATCTAAATACAGGTACATGTGCTAAAAGGCCTATAGGTGACTTATTGTAGGTTTTTCAGTATTGGCATGGTTGAGTTAATGGACATAGCACATGTTGTCAGTGTTTGCTGAAAGCAACATGATCCTTATCACTTAAAAAAGATCTGGTGATATATATGTTGTTAATCATATAGTGATTGTAGACCTAAATTAGTACCAACCTATATGTCAACAGAGATGTCAAATTTGTCTTGCGGTTTTTTCAATACAGATATGTTTACCAGATTTCTTTTCTCTTATTTATTTGGATGATCCTCTGTCTCAACAGCCAGATGTATAATTATATATTTAGTGATAAGCAACATGATCCTTGTCATTTCAAAAAATCGGGTGATATGCATTGGACATATATGTTGTTAATCATATAGTGATTGTAGACCTAAATTAGTACCAACCTAAACGTCAACAGAGATGTCAAATTCGTCTTGCATTTTTTTTCAATGCAGATATGTTTACCAGATTTCTTTTCTCTTATTTATTTGGATGATCCTATGCCACGACAGCATATTTGGTTGTGTTCATTTTCAGTGAACTAGTAGAAAATAACTTTACATGAATTTGATGGAGTGGAACTGAATTTTTTAGATCTCTAGATTTTGAAGTGATTATTTTAACTGCTACAAGTTTCTTTTTCTCGGGTGTTTTAAATTTCAGCCATCAAATCATCTTCTGATCGTTTAAAATATGATTTGATAATTGATCCTCGTTGCTATAGGAAACATGCATATCATACCTTAGTTTTATACGGACATATGAAAAGGAAGACATCAGTTAGTGGGATTTACACTCAAAGACCAAAGACAATGGTAAAAATATAATGAAAAATGTTAATAAAGAAATATTTTGTGAGGGTTTATACCTTGATATTTCGTTAAACACAGGTCGATAGTTAACTTCGCTTTTTCTTTTACAGGTAAATGTTTTACATATGTTCATATATATATACATGGGTGTGTGCGTTTCTGTTTATTGACTGTGGTGTATATTGTTGCTTCTAATCGGGATTTCCGTGTTTGATTGACTGCATTTCTTTGTCTCTCGTGTAATGGTGATTGGCTTTGTTCCCTTGCTACTATCAGAATCATCAAGTGTTAATGCACACGGATAAAGCGGCCTTCAGTCGTTTGCAGTCCCATGCCATGCTTAAACATCATGCCCCTCATTATTCAGGGGTTGGCTGGATTCACCTTTCCTGTTAGCTGCCACATCACTATCGCCACTGACACAGTTTCCCAGATGTAAGTTGGCACCTATCTATTGTTTCTTTTACATTACTGGCCTGAACCCTTTGCCAAAACTATGTAAACTGTTCGAAGTCTTTGAGTAATCTTGTACCTCATTATTTGTGTGATAATTTTGTTATGGAGAATGGGTCTTTAACATGTAGTTAGTCACATTTTTATGTCGGTACATTTTTTTGCTGCAAAAGTAAAATTTCATGGAACAATCCAGTTAGCTGGTCCGAGTAGAATGACCCAAAGAAAAGACTGTTGAAATGGAGAGAACAAGGTCTTATATCCGAAGATTCTTACTTTTTGCCAGCTAAATCTTAGGTTCTGACCTTTGCTCTCTCCAATCTCCTTGGAGATTGGGTTCTCCAACTAAACCAGATTTGATATCCTGTAATCAGACATAGAATGAATTAGAATAACAAAATATGTATATATATGATCAGCTAGGATTGGAAACAGTGAACATTTATTATTGTTATTACCTTCATCTCTGTCAATGTTTCAGATTTAACCAAAAGGTTATTATTCTGATACATAGGACATTAGTTGGATTTCGATATGTGAATGAAATGAAATTGACAGGTGAACTACCCATTATAAATGTACGATTAAATGATAAATAGTGTTGGTTGTATAGCTTAGATGTTTGCATCTATTAATTTGCTTCAATCAGATCCAGTTTTACTCCAGGCCATGTCAAAAATGCTTCTTCTTTTTTCTTTTTTTTTCTTTTTTTTTTTCTTTAGTCTGTAGGACTTGAATGGGTTTAACTGCTATGGGTTAGATTGAAAAGATAATTAATAATACAAATTATAAAAACTAATTTACTATCATTTTGAACAATTTTTTTTTTATTTTCATTTTATTTGAAACAAATGCCCTTCTTTAAAAGAGCTGTTGTCTGGATTTGCTTGATAGCTGTCATGACGTGATATGTTCTACATCTGATGCTTCCAAAGCCAGCTCCGATTGATGTGACATCGACACACCATATTGGACAGACTCATCCATCCATGTAAAGCTAGAACTAGAATTTAAACATTCCATCTTACTTTGCATCCAATAATGCAACCTTTTCTACTTCTACGATTGCTTTGATTTGTTGGTTCAACTCTCCAAGGATCACTGGGTCTCATTTGTTCTGCTGATCGTGACCTGCTCTTTTCCTTTCTCAATCATTTCATCTAGTACAATGAAATATCTGGTGCTTTTATGAGCCATCTATGCATCTTGATTGCTTGTGTTAGCATCAGAAATTTAAACTATAGAATTATTTACTCAATAAGTCATCCAACAACAGCATGTTCATTATTATTATATCTCAGTCTGAGACCCACATCCATCCTAATATGATGACTTGCCATCTTCTCACACCTGCATGCTTTTTTACTATTTCTTTTCTCCTTTTTAGTGTTCTAACATTCCTATTGTGCAAACAGTAGGCCACCGAATCATCACTTCGGTCTCGTCTCAATCATGCTTGCCCACACTGCACCAAGTTTCACCATCAGAATCAAGCCACAGCAACACAGGCAAGAGTGACAACCTCCACATTATGTTTGCACATCACACTCTTTCAACGATACGAATGCTCCGTATGGCTTCAGAATCATTACCAGACATGTTTCTTCCTCAAGCTTGCACGTAAAACAATTTCACACCTAACAGTTGGTCACCCATCCGCATCAGTCCCCCCATTTCCTTTGCTGAGTCTTCAAGGATCATTCTCACAGTGGCAGCAGCAGTCAGCTTCCTCCTTCGATACAATGCCTCCCTCAATCCTCTTCCAAATCCAGCCGCAGAGACGCATTATCCTACTCTTTTCCCATGTTGTTTGCATGGCTCTGTCCTGTCTCCATTAATATCTTCTTGCACACCTCTTCATCCACACAAGTTTCATCACCCAAGGACCATATATCCCAATACCAAACCATATTCTCATCACCTTAATCCTCTATTCGCCCACACCATGAAGCCCAAGAGCCCCAAGACCTTCAAACCAAAGCTTCTCCTCCTCGGCTTCTGCCTTGCATTCCTACTCCTCCTCTTCCTCCTGCTAACTGCTGGCCGCTCATTCTCACCACCTTCACTGACCGCATCAGCAGCAGCTAAAACACCTGCGTGCACAAAGCTTCCACCCTCTCTCGCAAAAACCATCGTCCACTACACCACCTCCAACATCACTCCTCAGCAAACCCTCCGAGAGATCTCCGTCACGGCAAAGGTTCTCGAGAGGAAGTCGCCTTGCAACTTCCTGGTCTTCGGCCTGGGCTACGACAGTCCGATGTGGAGCGCGCTGAACCACGGCGGCCGCACTATCTTCCTCGAGGAAGACGAGTCGTGGATCAAGAGCATGACCCGGAAGTTCCCGGAGCTGGAGGCGTACCATGTGAAGTACGATACGCGGGTGAGCCAGGCGGATGAGCTGCTGGAGTTAAGGAGGTCGTCGAGTTGCACCACGGCGGCAGCGGCGGACACCAGATCTTCCGGTTGCCGGCTGGCGCTCACCGAGCTTCCGGATGTATTCTACGGAGTGGAGTGGGACTTGATCATGGTGGACGCGCCGACGGGGTACGTGGCGAAGGCGCCGGGGAGGATGAGCGCCATCTACACGGCGGGAATGGCGGCTCGAGGGAGGAGCGAGGGGGAGACCGATGTGTTCGTGCATGATGTGGATAGAGCTGTGGAGGACAGGTTCTCCAAGACCTTCTTGTGCGAAGGATACATGAAGGAACAGGAGGGAAGGCTGAGGCACTTCACCATTCCCAGCCACAGAGCCAATCCAAGCTTCTCATTCTGCCCCTGATGAGTTGGAGGAGAAAGCATAAGCAATTATTGTTATTGTTATTATTATATTATTTTTTTTGTGGGGAATAATGGAGTTTATTATATTACATTCAGGAAAAAGGATTACTATATATCTATGCATTTTATGTTGCTTATGTCTGATGTTTTACGAATAAATATGTTGCATATGGTGGATATTAGATTGTTCTACTTATAAATTAAAGAATTATTTGCCATTTTTTTATTGATTTGTCATTAAAAATTATTTAAAATCGAAAATTCTGGAAATGAACCCTTGGCCGATTTTATCTATTAATTGGGTCCTTTTTTATTGATATTAATCATAAATCACCTAAATATAAAAACTCTTTTTTTTTTTCAAGCCAATTTAATCTTTTTTATGGAAAAAATTGATTTTTTCTGAAAACATACATTATTCAATTATTTAGACCTATCATTCTCTCTCACTCTCTCTCTCTCTCTCTCTCTCTCTCTCACCTTTTTGTTTTGTCTCGTTTATGCCATCACTTGTTGTTTTCTTATTTTCTTTCTTTACTTGTCTCAAATTAAAACAAATTTTCACAACTGTATTTTTTTATAGTTTTAATTTTTTTATTACAAAAATAATTGTATATAAATATATATTTTAAAAAAAATATATATTTTACTTTAAAAAATAATATATGGTTTGATCATTTGATACACTAATTCGTATGACTCGATTGGTTTGAAAATTTCATATCCATCTTAGGTTGGAATCATCAAAATCTTTACTAACTAAGCAATTAACTTAGGAACTAAAAATCTACTCCTTTTGCTTGCAAAAGTAATTTAGCGAAGCATCATGACTGTGTCTTTTTATTATAAGTTGCAAAGATAGGAGAAGCATTTGATGCCTACGCACTGTGACGCCAACAGCAGCTTTGCAGCCATGCATTGGTGTCACAGCTCGTACACATAGCTCAAGAAGCTCTTCATCTTCTCCTCCTCCAGTGCAAGCCAGATGTTGATGCCACCCTTGCCGTCCGAGAGCAGCAGCACGCACTCATGCATCACGCTCACCACTGGCCCTCCGTAGATCGGCTTCCCCCACCCGAAGTCCAGCTCGTGGAATGGCAGCTTCCACCAAGCTGACACGATGAAGTTGCCATGGCCGATGGCGGGCATTCCCTTGTTGACCTCAAGCCAATCCACCGCTGACCTGATGTACTCGTCCGTCACCCGCTGGATCGCCTCCCTGACCCTCTTCACCGCGAAGCCCAGCGGCTGCTCCGTCAGCTCCGCCACCCTGGCGCTCGCCATGGCCATGACCACCGCGTTGCCTACGAACCCATCCGGCACCCGCGGTGTCATCTTCGACCTGACGTCCACGGCGAACAGCACCGAGGAGGTCTCCGATGGGTCATCGAAGACCGCCCTCGTTCTCGCCCTCCACAGGTGAGCCACCACCGCCTGGAAGCTGGAGCACCCGGCCGTGGCCCTCTCCTTGAGGCCATCGATCATGTCGAGACTCAGAGACGCCACCTCGTACTCGTAGTTCTTGGACAGCATCGACACGAACGAGGATGGAGATGGCTGGTCCGGGGAGACCAAGCTGCTGGCTTCCGTCGGCTTCATGTACTCTGCGTGCTCGAACTGTATCTGTGGTGGATCTCTTGCCCGGATACAGGATCTATCGACATGAAGCTTCACGTTCCTCGGCTCTTCACCCCTGCAAATGGCAGCAAGGTTGTCCAGCATCTCGACTGCAGATTTCCCGTCGAGTATGCTGTGGTTCGTCATGAAACCGATCGAGAACCCGCCGCATCTGAATCGAGTCACCTTCACAGAGAGAGAAGGAAGGCAAGTGAGGTGATGGATGGAATTGGCACATTAACTCCATGAGTGAGTGCACGACCAAACCTGGATCGTGAAGATGGGAGTCTCAGGGAGGCTGCCGAATTCCTCGGCTCGGAGAACGAGACGCTGGAACGACGGATTCGGCGCGGAGAGGTCGCCGAGCTCCTTCAAGCTAAGGCTCGACGTCGCACCGGCAAACAGGGCGCCGGCATTGTTGCAGACAAGCTCCAGCCTCTTCGTTTCGACGTTGAAGTGGACTCTCCCGGCCATGAAGTAGTAAGGGACCAACAGCTCCTCTGACACCGACCTCTTCACCCTTTCGATGATGTCGAGCGTGGACTCTGCTCCGTCCGGCGTCGTCTCGTAGAAGAAGACGGTCTCGACGGGGAAAGCTGCTGTCTGGTCGATGTTCGACAGATGGATCGTCTTCAAGGGCATCGGATTTCTCGGAGAAAGCAGAGCATATGTTTCTCCTCGTTCGACATCATGCTCCGTCAAGGGAACCGCGATCTCTGTCGACACACAGCCCATGGATGATCCCGCTGTGGTGTGAGAGCAGAGAAGATGAAGATGATCCAACTGCTGCACAAAAATTACATGATAGCGTAAGAATTGTCTCCTCAGTAAACAAAGAACAGCATCATCATCCTTTCGATGCGATGTCCTCGATTGCCACCCGCTCATTCTTTGTTCGTGTGTCCTCAGAAACTGGCACGATTACAGTGGCTTATGTCATAAGAATCGAGTAGTTTTCCGGCCCATAAAAATCACCTTTGATCAAACTCACGTTCATCCAAACATCGAACAGAGAAAGATTAAAACGACACTGAGATCTGAGAACAGAACGTAACATATAAAATGTAAAGGATAGTTATCACTTGCTGCTTGCACAGCCATGCAAGACAAGAAAAGTCTACAACCTTTCCGGCAGAGATGAATCAAAACTAGGTTACTGCATGGCAGCTTGACATGACCATCTGTCTGTCATATGTTAGGTCAAGCATGAAGAAACAAGGCCATCAAATCCCTCAGGTTCTTGACGAGTTAATCATGATAAAGAAGAACAGTGAACCCGCCATAAGATCCTTTCACGAATAACACATGATATACTGGACAAACAACATAACAACAGCAACATAAAAGAAACCAAACACTGCAGAAGAGGAGAGCCTACTCACTCACCGAAGAGCAAGTGTATAAAGGAGGAGAACCTTATGCTTGGGTTGCATGAGCTACAGGAAAGGGTGCCTATTTATGGTGGGCTGAGCTGCTCAAGTTGCAGCTATTCGATTGACTTCAACCCAATCTATCCATGTGTTACTGATTTGGTGAGCACACGTCCATGGTATTGATCGATCAAGATTCTTCCACCTGTGGAACCCAAATCAACCATGCTTCAGAGTCTTCGCAGATTCTTCCGAAAAGAGAGTCATCTTCCGAAGGCTCGAGACTTTCAAAACCATTAATTGATTGCAAAGAAGAAGAGACCAAATTCTGGTATCCTTTGCCTCGGAGTATCTTTGTCACCAACCTTATCGTCAACGAATTCAAAGGTTCACGTAGCATCAGATTTGTCCCCAGCAGATGTCACTATGGCGCTGTGATATTGGGACTGCTTGACAAAGTCTAACTATGCATGCGTTAGATTTCCCCCCTCCTCTTTAATGCTTCCCACTCGCCGTCACCCGATGCGTACGCCATGCTCAAACTTGTACACGAGTAGCAGGTAGGTTGCTGACAGTGGGTTTCACTAAATTCTCTTTCATGTAGACTTCCACGGATTGATTGAATGCTTTGCAAGATACCAAATTCTCCACGATCCAACACAATGTATCAGCTGCATGCTCGATGGCATCTTCACAGACCAGACGTCTGGGACAAGTCGATTCCTTTTTCTTCGACGTGGTCTTCTGGAAACCGATGCATCGATGTCTTTGAGTGTACAACTTAGTTGACTAGATCTAAGCTCGGCGGTGTCCATCGAAGCATGGAAACGTTCATCTTCTTGTTCACCATGGTCATTGGATTTGCAGCGAGAAGAACGTGCTCATGGAATCATCAATATCAAACAAAATAACAGTGGCAACAATAATTTTCTTCGCAGAAATCTCGTCTGCTTGGTTTGGTAATAGGTTCATCATCAATAGCATTCACAGTAATAAATGATTCGATCGTATAAAGTCAAATGTACCGTATAAAGTCAAAATCGAGACATAATTAGGCACTAGAAAAGAAGAAAATCTATGAAGACTTCATGTTTCTACCAGAAGACTTTGAACAAGTCATTTTCGAGGATTAGGAAAAATGTCGTCCCAAACAATACTACTTTATGACATTATTGCCATGTTATCTATGCTGTGGGTTGATGTCATTCCGCATTTTAGTGGCTTCATCATCTCGACGGCTCTTTAGTCTTGGTTGTCAGAAATAGAACACCTCATCTTCACAATCCATTCGAAGAAAGAAAGATAAAAATAGACTGTTTAGTCTGAAACAACACAGGAAAAAGAAAGAGTAGAGAGAGGATTTAGAACACAGATCACAGATTTCCACTTCAGAGTTGGAATTAAGTTGTTGTGGTGATTGATATTTTTTTTGCTTATGTTGTGGATGGGTCAAACTAATCCAACTCTTAACTTGTTTATTCTTGTGTTGAAGGAAGACCATAATGAGGGCCACCAAGAGAAATATATATATATATATATATATATATATATATCAAAGGGAAAGAATATTTGGAAATAGGCTGTATAACCACACCATTAATAAGTCTCTTTGTTTCCTTTTTGTACCATTAATACTCATTGGTTTAATAATGTCTAACTGAACCATTGATATTATCATTTTATTTTCTATTTAATATATATCTATTCGTCCATTAATAGAAATATTTTATTGATCTTTCTTAGTAACCTTACACATCAGCCTATTTTTTTTTTATAAAATTATGAAAAAAATATTTTTTGTTTGTATAATGGCTTGTAGAAAATTACAAATTGTAAGAAAAACAAAAGGCTAAGATTAAAAGAAATGTTTAGCCCTAAATCTCTCCAAATTTCTAATTTATTCTCCAACCGGGTTCAGCTCGAACCGGGTCGAACCAAATCAATTTCGCCAGCGGATCGGGTTGCTCGGACCGGTTGGGTTCGTAATGGGCTATAAAACGAAGGCCCATGAGCAGCCGGCCCATTGCTAACTACAAGTGCCTCTCTCTCCACGGCGCCCGTGACCTCTGCCGATCTCTCTCGCCATGATGGCCCAAACCCCAGCCCTAATCGCAATCCCAACCCAAATCGGGCGGCCCAGTGCCGCGGCACAGCCGGCCGATCTGCTCCTCTTGATCGGTTCGTCGCCGCCGGAGGGCGGAATTCCTTTGTGTTCCTTCTCTCGTTCGGTGCCTCTACCGATCCCCCGCTGACAACGTTGTCCTGCCTGTTGTTAACTTGGTGGTGCAATAGTTCACCTCCACCTCTTTCGGTTGCGGATTAGTTGTCGAGGCTTCATTTTGGGTCTTTCATGTGAGTTCGTGAGTAATTTTCTGATTCCTGTATAGGAATTTCTCGGTGCCTTGGTTTTCTTGTCGCCTCTGTTCTATCTCGTATGATGCTTCAGCTCAAAATTTGTTTCGTGGGGTGCTCACTGGTTGTTCGATTGCAGAACTATGAAATTTTTCTGTGCAGTGAGGCGGAGGATCTCTGGCATCTGTAGGTTCTACTCCTCCTTGATAAGATATGAGGTATTCTCTTCTCCTCCAAGTTAATTGTCGTTGTTGACGTTGAGGCTGGTGGTGTCAATTTTTCTAAATTAAAAAGATTCGTGCTTGCAGTGTGCTGTTTTATTTATGTAGTTGTCATTTGTGTACCATTTAGATGGTGTCTTGATGACCATGTATTATTGCTCATCTCACTATTACAAAGATAATAGATGATAAACTTTTTTTTTTTTTTTAGGTGAAAGGACTCATAATACTTATACCAAAATATGCTAATATATAAGCAAGATACATGAAATTGTCAATCAGTTTGCACAAATATTATTTTACTTTTAATGAATAGTGATAAAAATGATAACTGTCATGCCTATAATGGCTTATAATAGGAAATAATAGCTTGGCTATTATTTTTACCCCAACTATTTTCTTGCAACTCAATGAGATTAAGGTCTGGTCAGGATTCTTTGTGTTGGATTGACCCCAAAATATTAAATTATGAAGATCTGGATATATATCATTTTAGAGAATTAGAATTCAGCGATTAAGAAGTTAAGTAAAGGTAACTTGGACTTGCCTAGCTGTTCTATCTTTTTTCATTATTTCTTTTGGAGTTCTTCCCCTCTTCGACCCTTCTCGTATAATTGGTGGAAGCCTCTTTGGTGTGAGAATTGAACGGAAAGGGCTGTGAGTCCAACTTAGGTGATGTGACCGAGATTGGACACAATCAGTTCAACCTTGATTCTTGTTTTATCTAGAGACCTTTGAAGTGCTTGGGCTTTGCCTTGCCACTAGAGCGCCTAGGAGGGTACTCGAATGACTAAGCGAGTGTTTGAGCACTTTTTGACAACACTACCCAAGTGACTAGGGAGCACCCAAGTGACTAGGCGAATGCTTGAGCACATTTTGACAACACTATAAGGCATTCATGGCTACTTTGTTCCACCTTACAAACAAGGAGGAAGTTAGCTATTGCTAACTTCTGTTTATGGTGTTGGATGATACATTAATAGATCATTATTATGATCCTCTTGAGGGTATATGATTACAACACATTTTGAGGGTTTATTTATATGCAATTATGAACTTCGTAGTGGAATGCATGCAAAGTGGAATTTCAGAGGAGTTATGTTGTGCCAAACATTCTAATAATTAGAGAGTGCTGTATTTTTATCAAAATCATCCATCCAAAATTAAAGTTTCTTTGATAGCATTCATTTCTATTAATGCATCTTAATATATGTTAGTATTCTTAATGTGGTATAACAGGAGGTGATGATAATGAACCAGTCAACACAGAAACACCACCGCCAACTACAAGACATAGGAGAAAGAAGTCATCAGTTTGGGAGCATTTTACAATCAAAGAAGTCTCTGGCGGATGTTTGCGAGCTTGCTGCAAACTGTGTAAACAAACCTTTGCATACAGTCAAAGATAGCGGGCACTAGCCACCTCAAGAGACATATCACCTTAGGTTCCTGCCCCGAAATAAAATATCAGTACAAACTGGCACTTGCATCGGTGGCAAAATCTGATGGAGATATCCCTGATCCACCCGAAAGACGCTATAGGTCATCTGGTTTTTCAAGTGTTTTTGATCAGGACCAAAGCTGTGTGAATCTTGCCAAGATGATCATTGTGCATGAATATCCACTCGACATGGTTGAGCATGTTGAATTGGTGGAAGCTCAACCATCTCAAGTATCCAACGCTCTCGAAGATGGCCCGAGATATCATTAGTTTCATGGTTTTATTTACACATTTAATTTTTGTTGTTTTATCTTACATGTTGAATTTTGTTCATGTTTTCTTTGACTGTGGGTTTTGCCGCCTTACATTTTTGGTTTTCGTTAATTATTTCAGATAAATGCTAGACATATTTGAAGTTTATCACTTCCAATTTTTTTGAAAGTCTGTTTTTCACTCACAAATATGGTTCATTTTGTAGGTTGCGGTGTGATCTAAGGAAATAATATGATCAAGGAGCGTATCATCTCTTTCTTTCTCGGGTTTTCCCCCTCCATGTTGAAGTGCATGGATGTCCCTGGACTATGTACCTACCTGCTCTCAAAAAATGTGACCTCTTGCTATCAGGGACTTGGCAAGTTCATTGTAAAAGTTCTGAAACATGAGAGGAATCTTTGTTGCCATTGATTCTGCCAGCAAAAGCCGGACTGTGTACCAATTTCTATTGGGAGTGGCTGGGTTCGAATGGGTAAGTGTGTGTGATCGATCAACAAGGTGGTGGTTACATGATCCTCCTGAAGACCTCATTAAATGGTGTATCATCCAAGTGAGTGAACCGCTGTGAGAAATGGGAAAGGTCTTTTATAGCACGAGTTTTCCATCCTAAAACAGCCCCATCATTCTATGATCTATGGGTAATATGGTAAATTGGATTTGCTTCCCTTCATTTCTCGAACATTTTTGTGGCCCCCAGAAGAAACAGTTAGTGACTGTTATGCTTAATTCGAGTTACTGACTGTTGTTATGCACGATTTGTCGTCTTGTGCTTCTCTAAGAATTTGAGAGATAGAGAGAGAGAGATATCACATGATCCATTATTAAAGTAGTCAAGGTTTTGCGGACACAAGTGGTTAAAATAAAAGGTAAGTCCTCTTCTTCTTCTTCTTCTTATTATGTTAATGATGTATTTCTATAAAAAGTAAAATATTTTATGGAATATTGTACGAGAGAAAGCAAATGTTAATGATATATTAATTTTAACATATATTAATTTCTATACATCATGAAATATTTCATAAAATATTCTACGATAGCAAGTAGATGAGTAGAAAATGATATGGATGATTAGCTGAGAATGTATTCTTTATCAAACAATAATCAATGCTTGAAGCTTTAAAAGATTCTTACTACTGCTATTGGCATCATGGAATTCCAATACAATGCCCCATTTTTATATATACTAAAATAATATATAGGAGGGGGATAGTCACACACACACACACACACACACACACATATATATATATATATATATATATATATATATATATATATATATATATATATATATATACTAAAATAATCTAGAGGACTTACTGGTTCAAGCATAAAAGTGCTCATGGTCTCCTTCTTTGATCTATTCGAATCTCTCACCATGCCTAATGCGTAATGCTAGATTTGCTTAGATAGAGAAATTTATTGTAACTCAATCGATGAACCTAAACCTGGTTTCAAATGTTTAAATGACCAAACTCTCATATATCAATTTTTCGTGTGTGGGACTCAAAACAGAAAACATAACATGTAGTAGTCTTGTCCCTACCCCATCTGATCTTTATAAATAATACATACATACGCTTACCATATGTTAAACTAACATATGCTTCCCAAGTTGGCATGGAAGCCAACCGTAGGTGACTAAACAATGCACATACATGATTAAGGTCAAAAAGCTGATCTATGAAGACAACCAAAACAAAACTTACCTGAGTTCCTCGAGCGGCAATGCAATTCTGATCTTACGAAGAATCACTGGATGCATGCATCATCTTAGATTAACCAATCTTACTCGTAGATGATTGCAATGCAATTCTGCAGTGGAAATCAACATGATCTTCTCCGATCATCACTTGCACAACCATCATACAGACACTTAAACCAGATAAGCTTTTATCTGGAATAGTCACCCACTGACTGATGATTCCAAGAATGACCAAAGCAGCCACCTCTAGAGTACTTTGAAGTGAGTCCGGCATGGCATAGCATGGCAGGGCGACCACTGCATCAAGTAAGTGACCATCTTGGGAGATAACTCTAGCTGGGCGTCAATAAACATTCAAATGGGAAACACCACACTACACTAGGACGGATAACCTACCGTGTCCTAGAAACATAAAAGCTGGCACAAACATTACATTTGCAACGATACATAATGCTACAAGGAAGCCACAATTTATAGTCATCCTAGATTTCCATTTTGACTATAGCGGTGGATGGTGGCTCTGCCATGGTGGGCAAGTATTGGAGCCAGTCCTTCGCACAGAAAAGTGCCTCCACCGTCTCCGGACGTAAAGAGCTTCGGTATTCATCAAGCACTCTGCTTCCAGTTCCTGAACTAAATATGGAGCAGCCCGTTGAAACCATGGATACGGGGATAGCTAAGATATCTCGGGCCATCTTTGAGAGCGTTGGATACTTGAGATAGTTGAGCTTCCACCAATTCAAGATATCAAAATCTTGGATCCGTGGCACAAGTGACTCTTCTAAATATTGGTCTATCTCTGGCTTAGATGGCTGATTCACAGATAACTCAGACAGATACATATCAAAGTCTTGAAGCCCGTCCACCGTGGGCACATTGCTGTCATTGCCATTGATGTGGTTGGCCTCACCTTGGTCCACATAAGCTGGAGTCAGAGGAAGTGGCTGGGCAACATACTCGAGGTAGAGTTCATGAATGCTGTCATCGACCAACTTTACATACCTGGCAGAGTCTGCACCATAAACTTTTGAGAAACTGAACTCGACAAGCTTAATTTTGAAACGGGGATCCATAACCACAGCAAGAGCCAAGATGAGGCTGCAATCTTTCCAATATTTGTCAAACTTCTCATGCATCTCATTAGCTATGCCGCTGACCATAGTGTCCTCGCTCAGTGTTGCACTATTCAGCTCCACCAGGACTTTCCATGCTTCATGGAAAAATATATTTGCGGTTGGATCTGCTGTTGCCATGACGACATTAGCGGAGTCATACAGAAGTTTTAGGTATGTGCAAACGACTTCCACCTTCATCCAGTCATCAGCTGATGGAGCTTCGTTGTAGTTATCATCACATGTTTCCAAGAAATTAAATGCTCGTTTATATTCCAATGCAGCTACAAGCATGAGGTAAGTTGTGTTCCACTGTGTCGTGACATCAAGAGATAGGGCTTTTGTGCTGAGAATTTCAAGTTGTAGAGCAATCTCAGCAAATTTCTCTTCACGGGCTGGAGAAGCTTTCACAAATTTTATACTTTCACGGATGTTATATATGATACCATGGATAGAAGCAATCACGTCTTCTGCAATAACATTCAGGATATTGGCATAGCAACGCACAACAAACAACTGTCCTTTCAGCATGAGCATGTTCTTGTTGGAGAGGTGGTCCCTCAGGTTTGCACTATAGATGTCGTGTGATGAGCAGTTGTTGTCCAAGGTGATCGTGAACAACTTACTTTTCATATTCCAATCTGAAAGGCTAACACCAATAGCTTCGCTAAGAGCATTTTCTGAATGAGGAGAAGATACCATCATGAAGCTCAGCATCCTTCGATGCAACTTCCAGTCGCTGTCAATGAATTGCCCAGTAAGGCAAATGTATCCAAGAGTCTGACTGGTTGTCCAGAGACCTATTGTCAGGCTGATCCTTCCAGGTATAGTTACAAAGGCTTGCATGAGGTTTTGTTTTTCCTTCTGATATAAAGATAAGACTTCTCCTTCAATAGTACTCACATCAACCATCTTAAACTGCGGTTGGAGACTTTGAACAAAAGCAACAAAGGCAGGGTGCTCAACCATATCGAGTGGATATTCATGCACAATGATCATCCTAGCAAGATTCACATAGCTTTGGTCCTGATCAAAAACACTTGAAAAACCAGATGTCCTATAGCGTCTTTTGGGTGGATCAGGGGTATCTCCATCGGATTTTGCCACCGAAGCAAGTGCCAGTTTGTTCTGATATTTTATTTTGGGACAGGAACCTAAAGCGATATGTCTCTTGAGGTGGCTAGTGCCTGCTATCTTTGACCCACTACTGTATGCAAAGGTTTGTTTACACAGTTTGCAGCAAGCTCGTGTACATCCGCCAGAGACTTCTTCGATTGTAAAGTGCTCCCAAACTGATGACTTCTTTCTCCTGCGTCTTGTAGTTGGCAGTGGTGTTTCTGTGTCGACTGGTCCATTATCATTACCTCCTGTCATACTACATTAATAATAATAATATATATTAAGTTGCATTAATAAAAATGAATGCTATTAAAGACACTTCAATTTTGGATGGAGGATTTTGATAAAAATACAGCACTTCAATTTTACTGGGACATGTCTCCACTATTGGTTTTTTACCGGATGACGCCCCCCTATTCGTTTTACCTGGGGACGCCTTTTTTTCTAAATGACAAAAAATCCCATGAACCAAACCCAATTGAAATTAGGGACTTTTTGGATCGATTCTGTAATCGATGAGTGCAATTTAGTTCAATTTTTGAATGTAACTAAGTCAACTTCCAGTAAACCAACTCAAACTTTCAATTATAGATCATATGATCAATTTCAGGATCGATTAGGTCAAGGGGATTGGGATCACATGAAAAATTAATTTTATTATAAAAATAATAAACTAACATGCTATTAGAAAATTTGAAAATCGAGAATGAAAATCCATATGTTGTATGCTAAAAGAATTTTCTGCATCACGTTCCTTAAGATAGCTATGGTTTGAAAAAAGACTTACCCAGTGCACGAGGCTATGTCTATATTATTCGAAACTTACCAAATCTTCCTAATCACAAAGAAAGCAATGGTTACAAGAATGAATATGAATCTAAGAAATAAAATTATATAAAATCAATGATAAAAAAGACGTTCTTTATAAATATGTATGATATATTTATCAGAAAATTATCAATAGTATCACATGAAAATACTAACATAGTAACATTTTTATATATGTCACGAAAATTCAAAATTTATTTCCCTACATTTTTAAAGATCAATGGTGAAGTGTAGAGTCATGTGCAAAAACATATAATTAAGATCTATTTGAAGATATCTTTGACCAAAAATTTGAAATTAATTTCAAAACTCGTCACATCTCCCTGTTTATAGGTGACAATACATGCTTACCTGATTAGTAGACTAGACAAATAATTAAGTTCTACGGTTATATTAACACAGTTGCAAAATGAAAAGCGTACTAAAGGTATCACTAACATCTGATCCTTGTATGATCCCTAAGATTTTCATATATTCATCGTCTAGATGTGACATCTTGGTAGAACATCCATCATACGGTTATGACATTGCATAAACCTTGGAGGTGATTTTCTACATCCCTAAAAGGACATAGGTGATCGAACCATTATTTGCTTCTTTTAATTTTTTTTTTATAAGGGATACAAGAGATTAACACAATATAACATATCAACTCCAGGTCCATATAGGACCCTACTATCACTTTAAACCACACTACACAATGCAGCTTCAATGACAATAGCATCATGCAGATGGGTTTTAGAATGAAAGAAAAAAGAAATTTATGTAGGCAGAGAGATAGCAAAGAATGTAATGGACAAGAAAAGATTACAGATATAACATGAAATGGCTCCTAATGCAACTCATCTCATTAAAAGAAGCCTTCAAGTCACAAGTATCTAATTCAATATCTGACGAAAGTGAAACATGAGCTACATTCTTTCTTCAACAGACCTAACTAACATGACCCCAGACCAAATATAATCTGTTTATCCTTAAAAACCATGGAAATGATTACTACTGTTGGTTGGAACCAATTATGACATTTGATATTACCAAATAGAATTAGGAACCTAACATGAGTTAGTAGAATTTAACAGCACAAAATCCAATACTAATTGGAGCACATTCCTTATTGATTCCCTTTTCTTCATTGCTTGCAATGAGTTTGGACAGATCCATTTATCAAATTTCTTTTTGTGATTAACGGCCATCATAACATATACCAAATCCATGGGGGTCTAATTCATATTTACCAAATCAGCCAATCCGATCCCAGTTCAGTTGATCTCAATCGGGATTGATCAAGAATCAAGGTTGAACTGAATGTGTCCAATCCCTCAGTCGCATCGCCTAAGTTGGACTCACAGCCCATTCTGTTCAATTCTCACACCAAAGAGGCTTCCACCAGTTATACAAGAAGGGTAAAAGGAAGTCAGTAGACCAGCAAGAAATCATTTGACAAACGAAGAGGGGAAGAACTCCAAAAGAAATAATAAAAAAAGATAGATCAGCAAGACAAGTGCCAGTTACCTTTATTTGACTTCTTAATAGTTGAATTCTAATTTTTTGAAATGAAATATATCCAGATCTTCATTATTTAATTTTTTTTGGGGTTAATCCAACACAAAGAATCCTGATCAGACCTTAATCTCATTGAGTTGCAAGAAAATAGTTGGGGTAAAAATAATAGGCAAGTTATTATTTATTATTACAAAGCCATTATACCACGACACTTATCATTTTTATCAATATTCATTAAAACTAAAATAATATTCGTGCAAACTGATTGACTATTCATGTACCTTTATTATATATTAGCATCTTTTGGTATAAGTATTATGAGTCCTTTCACCCAAAAAAAAAAAGAGTTTATCAACTTTTATCTTTGTAATAGTCATATGAGCAACAATACATGGTCATCAAGACACCATTTAAATGGTCCACAAATGACAACTACATAAATAAAACAGCACACTGCAAGCACGAATCTTTTTAATTTAGAAAAATTGACACCACCAGCTTCAACGTCAACAACGACAATTAACTTGGAGGAGAAGAGAATACCTCATATCTTATCAAGGAGGAGTAGAACCTACAGATGCCAGAGATGCTCAGACTCACTGCACAGAAAAAAGTTCACAGTTATCGCATCAACAACCAGTGAGCACCCCAACAAACAAATTTTGAGCTGAAGCACCATACGAAATAGAACAGAGGCGACAAGAAAACCAAGGCACCGAGAAATTCCTATACAGGAATCAGAAAATTACTCACGAACTCACATGAAAGACCCAAAATGAAGCCTCGACAACTAATCCGCAACCGAAAGAGGTGGAGGTGAACTATACCACCACCAAGTTAGCAAAAGGCAGGACAACGTTGTCAGCGGGGTATCGGTAGAGGCACCGAACGAGAGAGGAACCAAAGGAATTCCGCCCTCCGGCGGCGTCGAACCAAGCAAGAGGAACAGATCGGCCGGGGATCGGACGGCGGCGCCGCGGCACGGGGCCGCCCGATTTGGGTCGGGATTGGGATTGGGACTGCGATTAGGGCTAGGGTTTGGGCCGTCGTGGCGAGGGAGCTCGGCAGAGGTCACGGGCGCCGCGATCGAAGACGTGGAGAGAGAGCCAGTTGTGGTTGCCCATGGGCCGGCCACTCGTGGGCCTTCCTTTTATACCCCATTGCGAACCCACCCGGTTCGAGCAACCCGATCCTCTGGCGAAATTGATTTGGTTCGAACCGGTTCGAGCTGAACCCGATTGGAGAATAAATTAGAAATTTGGACACAATTAGGACTAAACATTTCTTTTAATCTTAGCCTTTTTTTTTGTTTTGCATGATCAATGAGAAAATAAGGATTGAGTTTTGGTGGAGTTGAAGGTAGAATTTATATAGCTAAGCACTAATATCTTGCATTGGTTTAGATGTAATTGTAATAGAATTTATAGGTTTGCTACAAGCCATTGTTGATCTACTCATGTTCATCCAAACTTCGAACAGAGAAAGATCAAAAGGGATGTTAAAGGGACAGTGAGATCTCAGAACATTGGGTTTTGTCCATCTCCTTCTTCCTCCCGGATATTTCTCCTCTCTTCTCTATCTTGTATGCTCTTCGTCTACCCTTTGTTTGTGAAGCGCTCCACCCACCTCTCGTGCCTCCTATGCATTCTCTGCCTCCGTTGGATTCATGAGCTGTTGCGGCAGTAGGAAAGCGGAGAAGATCATGTTGGTTGATTTCCACTGCAGAATTGCATTGCAGTCATCTACGAGTAGGATTGGTTAATCTGAAATGGTGCATTGATCTCATCTACTCATGTTAATGTCAACCTCGATTGTCGTTGCTTAGATAGGCTCAACAACGTTGCATGAAGACCAAGCTTAAGAAGTCGCACATATCATTACACGCTTATTTATGTTGGCATTATTTGATAGCTCTCGACTCGACATGGATGGGTAGATGTAAGCGGACAGGAGACGCACACAGCACAACGGTCCTTCAGAGATCCACCTTCTTGGCCTCGCTGCTGCTCCCTTGAACCTTCTCCTCGTCTCCTGCGTCGTCTCCGCCGGCGATGCTCACCACCCGGGGGCCCCTGATCTTTTCCGGGGCCAGCTTCGGAAGCGCCACCGTCAGCACACCGTCCTCCAGCTTGGCGCTCACGGAGTCGAGATCGGCGTTGTCCGGCAACCGGAACTGGCGCCAGAACTTGCCGTGGGAGCGCTCCACCCGGTGCCAGTGCTCGTCTTTCTTCTCCTCCTCCCTCCGCCGCTCTCCGCTCACCCGCAGGATCCTGTTCTCCTCCACCTCTATCTTCAGCTCCTCCTTCTTCAACCCTGCAGGTATGCACCCACCCACCGTCATCATCATCTTTTCAGCTGCTACCTTGTGTGTGTGTTAGAGAGAGAGAGGGAGAGAGAGAGAGAGAGAGAGGTACTCACCGGGGACGTCGATCATGATGTGATGGTGGGTGGGTGTCTCCTTCCAGTCGACCCTGGCGTGGGTGACGACCGCCATGTCGTCGCGGTCGAGGCCGAAGGGGATGTGCTCCAGGATGCGGAACGGGTCGGGGACCCGGTCCGACAGCGGGCTCCCCGCCCGGTCCAGCCACGGCAACAGCGAGCCGCTAGACGGCGTCGCGCCCAACCAAACCGGCAGTAGAAGCAGCAGCGGCAGTAGAAGCGCGGCGGAGAAGGGGAGCCTCATCGTCGCCATATCAAGCAAGCCAGAAGAGAAAGAAGAAGAAGAAGCGCGAGTTGTGCCCTTGGCAAGGTGTCGTTCGTCGCAAAGTAAGGGAATGCTTTCTTACCGTATCGCCGATGTCCGGCGGTCTCCCGGTTATATAGGCCGGTAGGACTGGGGTCCGCCATCGGACACGTGGCGGCATCAAGGGGCCGCTAGGGAAGACGGGAAGGTTCGAGCGAGCTCAGCTGGAGGATGTAGGAAGGTACTAAAGAGAGTTCGAGAGGGTTCAGTGTTGGGGCTCTTAAGGGCCTATCGCAAATCCCCATACGCGAATCCAACCTTACCCACTCATGAATTCCGTGGTCGCGGTCGAATTCGTACGCAAAGTCGTCCATGTGCTACTACCGAGTTGCCGTTGCTGAAACATATCTTTTAACCAATACAACGGCCGGCGTGAGCGAGTCTTCGTATCTCCTCCGAATCATCGTCGTCATCATCATCGTCTCTCTCTATCTCTGTCTCGCGTTTCTTTGGTTGATCTTTTAGGAGATGGCGGAGCCGGCGAAGCTCACGCTGTATTCCGACTGGTGGAGTTCGTGCTCGCAGCGGGTCCTCATCGTCCTTAATATCAAAGGTTCTTCTTTCAAGGGTTTCTAGCGTGACGCGTCGATCGCGCTGAAATCTTAACTGTTGTTTTATTCTTTGGTTGTTGAATTCGACGCCGTCGGTCGCGTTTTCTGATTTATGTGTAATGAAAGGGTTGGAGTACGAGTACAAGGCTGTGAATCTTTTGAAGGGCGAACATTTCGATCCAGGTCGGAGAGCGAATACCTTCTTTGGATTTGGCAACAATTATCGCGTGACCAAAATTTCTTTTTTATTGTTTCCCCTGCGCTTCTTGCACTGATTGTTCTTCTTGAATCCAGAATTTGAGAAGCTCAATCCGATGAACTATGTTCCGGCGCTTGTAGACGGGGATACGGTAATTGGTGACTCGTTTGCAATCATATTGGTGAGCAAAAGATGTTTTTTCCCATTATTTGTTTTATGGCTAAACCCGTTGGAGCCTGATTCGTGGGTGATGGTTGTTTTGGTCTTCGCATCTGCTAATTGAAGGTGTTGCATTGGTTTGTGCAGTATTTAGAAGACAAGTACCCTCAGCATCCCCTGCTCCCTCAAGACCCAAAAAAGAAAGCACTCAATCTCCAGGTGAACTTCCTAGGTAGATGATACCCTTTCGTGGTACGGTTAGGTGTCTAGTTGGTATATGTTACCCTTTCCCACTGTATTCTAGTGAGATATCCTATGCTTACAAAATAAAATTTTGCAGTTCATGTTGAAGACTAGATATTAATGGTTTGTTTTGAGTTATAGTATCATAACATTATCTTAGAGGAACTTAGCATAATCCTTCTTATTATTCTTCTGTTTCATTCTTTCGTGATTTCCGATTTCATATGGAATCTCTTTATGAACATCTCATTACACGATCCTTGTTTCGACAGGATGACATTAATTTTGTACTTCACATTCATCATCTTGGTATATCTCATGTGCATTTTTCTGTGAAAGATAAGCCTTGGTCCTGGCCCCATGAACCCTTCAGACACAAGCACAGTTTGATTATTTTTTCACTCTTTACGTATATATTGCAATATCTGTACCATGAGTTTGAATTATCTTCTGCTCTTAGTTATTGTTCAAAGTTACATTATTTTCAGTTCTAGCAAATCTCAGTGGTTCTTGCGGCCATTTGTTTTTACAGGCAGCAAGTATAGTCAGCTCGAGTATTCAACCTCTTCAGAATCTTGCTGTACTGGTAAATGAAAAGCTGTACCTACTTTTTCAAAATGTCATTGTTATGTAAGATATATGCTATTCATCTTCGAAAACTCTAATGATAATACTCGTTGTTTCCTGCTTGTGAATTTGCAGCAATTTATTGAGAACAAATTTAACGCTGATGAGAAACTTACATGGGCTCAAAATCATATTAATAAAGGATTTGCAGGTTGTGTTTTACTCCGCAATTAATGCCTTCCGTATTAGATAATAGGTTTTATTACTGGTGGTTTCTTAGAATATGTTAATCTGTTTATGGACTCTCTTTGCAAACCAATGCTAGTTACCAATCGCTGTGGTGCTTTGCACAACCAAATGGTTATCCTCCCTGCTTATCAAACTAATACCCCTATTCCACCTCTTCTTCATCCTCCTGCACTTCTCCTCTGCCTCTTCCTTTGCCTCCTCTTCTTCTCCTTCTTTATCTCCTCCTCCTCATCTACTTCTTCTTCTCCTTCTCCTTCTCCTTCTCTTCCCACCCTTCTCAGTACCACGACATATACAGGCATCCAATGTTTTGGCATGATGGTACAAACCTGACCTGTATCAATCCAGCCGGGGCTAGTATGGGTCTAGTACATGAGACTTCAAACCATAGTCTGTTATGCCTCTCCCACTATCCCATTAATCAGTGAGATATAACCAATCTATCATTAAGTCGATACATTTTGCTGTACGTAATGCCTACAAAGTCATGTTTTCAATCAGTTGTTCATTTGCTTCCTTAAAATTAGTCATTACCAGTCACCACTTAAACTATTTTGCATTCCCCTGTTTCATCTATTACTGCCTCCCTCAAATCTAATTCACGTGATGAACCTGATCTAACACATTAAAGGACCTGTGAAAGAAGACCCTCATGTTATACGCCAGAAAATCATTGTTCATCCTAGCAGGTTTCAACAAGCTGTTATACACAAGGATCATATCGTAGAGGTTTTACTACTCTTTAAAAGACTTTGACCATGTATGAATTTTCTTGATCTCATCATTAAAGATGCCTCCTTATAATCTCAAATAGAAATCCCAAAACCATTGTAAAACTTTCTAGATGGTGGATATCACAAGTCTATAATAAGTGTCCCAAATTGTCTTAAGAGGGATGCGATTGAAATTGAATTTCACCAAAATATGCTAGATCAGTATCCATCTTCTTCTCTTATAAAGAGGCATTGTGGAACCTGCATTATTTTAGTGCCTATAGGGTCAATATCACTGATATTTGATGCTTGTCTACTATTGAATAAGTTGAGGAAACACCTAATGCCTCTTAGGGGATGAGATTGGTTGCCTTATACTAGTGCTGCTACCTACCCTAGGAGCCCTACAACTGCATTCATACTAGTGTCTGACTCATCAGCACCACCAATTGCAATTATTGCCACTCAAACACCTAATGCTTGATGTTCCTGCAGTCGCATGACAATGAAAGTGTCAATTAGTTGAATTTTTATTCTGACAGTGTTCTTAATTTCTCTGTAAACTATTCTTAAGTTTGATTGTTTGTTCGTCTTCAGCACTTGAGAAACTCTTAAAGGAGCATGCTGGCAAATATGCTACCGGGGATGAGGTCCAGCTGATTAGTCCAACAGTAGCCTTGCGATAAAAATAATTATAGCCGATTAATTTGCTGCTTTATGTGTTGTCATTTTGGTGTTTTGTTACATGTTTTTAGTAATTTTCTGGAATCTTTTTAGGTTTGAAGTGAATTTTCTTTTCTTGCATGTGTGTTTAAAATGCATGCATGGAAGCATAAAAATGCATTCTGAGCAACTACTTTTTGTGCTATACTTGTTCCTTTTCTTGTAAGTGTCTGCATTGTGTTCACTAATGATTGTCAATTGTCGAGTCCCCGTGGTTGGAAGTTAGAACCAGCTGAGTTCTGCTTCAGCAGTTGGCATAGATCTGCTTGCCTGATCATAAGCAATAGTGATGTTTTGACGATTTATGTCCTTATGTCCCTAGCATATCTGAATCCAGAGACAAGCCGTTCTTTGTCCTGTAATTTAGCATATTGCAGGGTTGAATCACTGTTCATGTGCTTGCAACTGTAATTGTTCTCAGGTTTTCCAAATTAAAATAAAGTAATTTCACTTTATTGTTGTCATGTGCAGGCAGACGTGTTTCTGGCACCCCAGATCTATGCAGGATTAGCGCGCTTCCAAATTGACATGGTATTATATGTTGCATAAGTTTTTTTGCTTTAATAAAATATTGAAATTTTTGATCAAAGTTAATGGAAATCCATCAGATCTCCTCATCCTCTTCTTCCTTTTGCTTTCCGGCATTACATTTAACCTTATTCAATCTATCTGCCAGGTTTTGAAACCATTTATATGTCATTTTTTGCATAACAGACAAGAACTACCACTTAAGCACCAAAACTTACATGATCCAATAACTCAAATCTCAGATTTTGTCGAACTTGGCTCAGATTTTGTCGAACTTGGTTTCACAGTCCCATAGGTGAAAACCAGTTTTTAACCAAAAACATCCTTCTATATATCTTTTTGGCATGACGAAGAGACATCAGAGGTGAAAAACTAATGGGATGAGTCCTGAAATATGAATCTCAAGCACTCTCTTCCTGAATAACTTTCAACATTGAATTCAGTATTTTTCTTATCTGCTGAAAGCCGCTTCATAGCTTACGTGTTCATCCATCGACTCTTTATATCTTCTCTTTATCATGAATGCAGTCTCTTTACCCTACACTAGCCAGATTGAACGATGCATACAACGAACTGCCTGCCTTCCAAGCTGCCCTCCCACAGCGGCAGCCCGATGTGCCTTCTCCATCCTAAGGATCTCTCTGTTGCTGGATTTACTTTGGAAGGAGGTAAAGTATGAAAATAAAGCTACTTATAATGTTGCATCCTCTGCTGTGTTTGATACATTACTCCAATTGCTCCTGGTTGTGTAATCAACTACGCCTGGAACATTTGTAAGTTAGAGTTTACTTGAGAAGGAACACACTAAGTAGTATCAAAATGTGAAGTTTACCTCTGATTTAACCAGGTTTAGATACAGCTATAAAATGCTTGAGTTCTAATCAATGCTTGAAAATTACTGATGAATGCTAAACCTTGACATATAACATCTGACATCTGACAACCTCTGAATTCAAAGAAGAGGAAATGGAAAAAATGAGTGTTTGAGTTGTAGCCATAGTTATTTGGATGGAATTGATCATTGAACCTTGTAATTGTACTGCAGGTTCAGTTATAATAAATTATATTTTCTTTTTTTTCTTCTTTCTTCCTGTCAGTCTCTACTCCCCTCTTTACTCCAAACTTCTCTTTCCTATTCTCTTTCTAATTCCTTTCATTTCCTTCACCTCTTCTCCCTCTTCCTATTCTTTCTTTTTGCTCTGATAACTATGAATGATAAGTTGCTAACATTAGGCAGATTAATAGCAACAATTGCCAATTGTTCCTACGCTTATCTTAGTTTATTTGGAGTTGTGTTAGGAGTTATCAAAATCCAAAAAATGATAACAAAGAGATGAAATGAAAACCCTATAAATTAATTTTCTCAGTTCCAAAAGACCCTTCGAAGTCATTGCTATCATCAGCTGAGTGAAACTCGAGATATAAAATACTCTCGAGCTCTGGAGGACATTTTGTGCCAATCTAATGGCACGTCAAGCATGCAAAACAGAATTCCAAGTTGAAATAAGAACTACACCAAATTTATTTTTTCAGAACAAAGATCTTAGTCACTGGTACTAACAATTTATGAAACACGGTTAATTCCATGACCATAATGGTAAAGATCAACAGAATTGGATTTATTGGGTAGGTGGAGCAAGGTAGCCCTTTGCTATCAGGCTCTCTTGAGAGTCTTTTATTGCATTTTCTAGCGGTCTGAAGCAGAGGCTGAGCTTGATCAGCTTCTTTGCTGCATCTTTGAGTGCTACAAGTCCTGGCTGAGTTTCTTCTGTAAACCTGGTAACCGGATATTAGGCAATCAGTGCATATACAGAAAAAGAAGGAACAAATCAAATTTACAGAGGGTTAAGTTCTTCTAAAACACTATAACCAAATACAAGTCCGAGTGCAGGGCATAATAAAAAGGATAATGTAGAGGCTGATAAATGCAACATGACTTTTGAAAAGAGATGAAGCCAAACCAAACTATGGCCCAGATACCAGAATGCCAGTGTGATAGATTGCAGTTTACAAGCTACCTTGATAAACAATTAGAAGGAAAGAGAGCAGTAAAAGAATAAGACAGAAGTGCAGAAATAAGTGTCTAACAAGAGATTGATGTGCATCATCAAACTGTCAAGCATTTATCTGAAATAAATAACGAAAACAAAAACGTAAGGCAGCAAAATCCACAGTAAAGGAAAACTTGAACAATAAGATAAAACAACAAAAATCAAATGTGTAAATAAAACCATGAAACTAATGATTTCAGCCATTACGATTACCACTGGTAAAATCGTAAAAGTTATGGAACAGGAACACTTGGTAATGGGTTTAGTTCAGAAACATGAGATGAATCTTGATTCCAGTGATTCTGCTAGCAAAAGCAAGACTGTGTACCGATTTCTATTGGGACTGGCTGGATTCAGATGGGGAAGTGTGATCGACAAGGTGGTGGGATACATGATCCTGAACACCACATTGAATGCATATATTCAATGGTGTATCAAAGTGACTGCACATCCAGCGGCGGCTCTTATGGCCTACTGTGGCACACTGAGAAATGGGAAAGGCCTTTATGGCAGAAGTTTCCATCCTAAAACATTCCCATCATTCTGTGATCTAGAGGTAATCTGGTCAATTGGTTTTGCTTCCCTGTATTTTCTCCAACATTTTTTGTTGCCCCCAGAAGAAACAGGTACTGACTGTTGTGATGCACAATTTGTCTTGTGCTTCTCAAAGGATTCGAGAGAGAGATCACATGATCCATTAAAGTAGTCAATGCCTGAAGCTTAAGAGGATTCTTACTGCTGCTTCTGGCATCACAGATTCCGATACAACGCCCCATTAGTGAGAGACACAAGTTGATGGCATCGGATTTAACTCCTACCTGTAAATTATAAAAACACATTTATATGTACTAAAATAACCAACATGTGAATGATGTAGGAGGGGGATAGTCACACCTTAATTCATGTGATCCTCTAGATAACTCGAACCATGATCACCTACACCACAAAAGAGCAACCTCATCATGATACTGATGATGTAAATAGGTTTTCAAAAGGTCATTTGAGTCATATTTCAAATCAAACCAGCCTAGTCCAGAAATGTCCTACCTATAATTACTTACTTAGTCTTATTAGTTTTTAACTTTTTATGATGATTTTGTTATGCTGTTAAAAGGTGATTGAAAGTCATCTTCTGGGACAATAGTTTCAACTAGTTTTATGGTCATTATGAGTCCAATCCTTTAACACTGAAGTATAAGTGACCTTTATGTAGATGTTTACAAGAAAAAAATTTGTGAGTAAAAGTCGATGAATTCTTAAATATCCTTGGTTGAGGATTCCCTCTTCCCTTGTGTTTATCTCGTCTCTTTTATTGCTCTTAAAACTTTCGACTTTTTCTACTCTAAACTGGTCTATCATCTTAGGACTATGTCAACATAAATGACCATAATTCAAGTCATCAATTAATTGTATCATCCAA